>NW_022196911.1:4536089-4568740 GCF_008632895.1 Mastomys coucha | reverse complement strand
CTCTCTCTCTCTCTCTCTCTCTCTCTCTCTGTCTCGGGTTTTGAGCTATGGGAGAATTAAGACAGGAGAGGCGGGGATGGGAGGGAACTGTTGTTACAACAGGATTTGTTGACACCCAAAAGCTAAGAATGCTTTTGTGTTGCTGTGTACAGAGGACTGATTATTTGGGTGCTCACCGAAAGGCCTTTTCATTTAATATTATGTTTTAGTCACACAGGTATAATTTAGTTTTGAACTTTTGTCAATATTGGAAGATACAATTTTATGAAATATTTTTAACTGGACTGCTTTGCAAATGATAGTTGAGACTGTCACTTTAATTTTTTATTCTGTTGCTGTTACCTTGTGTGAAAGAAACTAAGACTCCAAAAACTGTTAACTTTTAAAAACCACTCAGAAGGAATTTTTCTTTAAAATGTTTAGTTAATAAAACAAAGTCCAGCAACAGCTTTTGACTAGAATATGATCTATCTTCAGATATGTTTGTTCCGCCTCAATTTTTTTCTCTCCCCTGAGAAAGTCTTAAAGTATAACTATGTAAGATAGGTGTTAAGAGAATGAGAGAAATTATACAAAATGATACAATGAAGCATGGCAGATAACAGCTAAGGAAATGAACATTTATGCAGATGCATCTCTGGATTAGGTTATCTTTTTATCTTAATAGTTTTAATTTTACAAATTATAAATTATATAGCCACTGGTAGAAAGTAATCTTTTGATTAGATTTTTAATTTTACAACATTTTTTTAAAATTAGTTTTCCCCTCCCTTAACTCTTCCCAGACCTTTCCCACTTCCCCACCAACCCAAATCAACACCTTTTCTCTTTGTTTCATTAGAATTCAAACAGTATATACAAAAGATAATAATGATAATAAAATAACATAAAAATAAGCCAGGAAGTTGTAGCGCACGCCTTTAATGCCAGCACTCAGGAGGCAGGGGCAGGCAGATCTCTTCAGTTTGAGGCCATCTTGGTCTACAGAGTGAGTTACAGGAGAGCCAAAGCTACACAGAGAAAACCTGTCACAATACACATCAGAATAGGACAAAACAAACAGAAAAAACAAAAAGCACAAGAAACAGACACTAAGATGTGTCAGATGTTTGTATTAGAAAGCAGTTAATACTAAAACATGTTTAAATGTTTGGATTTTCCTAGTGTTTTGTAGTTTCAGTTTAGTCTTTTGCAACTTTGGCATTACTATTTTTCTCCCTTAGACATATAATGTCTGGATTTTTGGAAGTTGTAATGCCCTTTAATAAAGACATGAAAAAGATTCTGTAGATGTTTGCTGGGGTATAGTTTACTTGTAGGCACGAGTAGTAACAGCACTGTTATTACTTCAGAAGCAGCCTGGCAGCTCCCTTCAGGGTTTGTTTGACTCCATACCAGGGCCTGTTAAAATAAAGACACTCTTTAGCTAGCAGATGAGAGGTAGACGGACTGACCACCTCTGGGTTCTGACAGCCTGCTGAATGAAACTTAAGTTGGGGCATATTTAGAAATGTAGTGAAACATTATAACTTTATCATTATCAACTTGTGGTGTGGATATTAAAGAGGAGTCTTTGAAGTTCATAAACTCTGTTCTAGATAAATCTTACACCCCCCTTAGCTTAAGGCCTTCCCAGTAACCTCCCAAGTTGTGCTTTATCTACTGACCTGACAGGACTGGATTCATAGATATGCAAAACTGTCCCCTTACTTTCCCCAAGTGCACTCTCTATATGAAAAAGCTGACGCTCTCCATTTGTCAGCTCTCAGATCCTAAATGGTCTCTTTGTTTCTGTATACAGTGTGCATTGATTCAGCAAACTGCTTTGTTTCTGACTCAGAGCCTCTCCTGCTTCGCTGTGCCTCAGCAGTATGGCTCAGCCCTGCCATGGGGAAGACCTCTGTCCACCTAATATAGCAGGGCTCCTGAGCCGGGTGTGATCCTGGTTTGTAGTGGGGTCTACGAAATGTTAGATTTCAAAAAAAAAAAATCATCACTGTTTTTAATATATAAAATATTAGTTAATTTATAAATTGCTTTTGAATGATCAAAATGTAATCATTTCTAAATAGGACTAGAATTTCCCAAGCTATTTTGTGTTATGGTTTGTATATGCTTTGCCCAGGAAGTGGCCCTGTTGGAGTAGTTATAGCCTTATTGGAGTAGGTGTGTCACTGTGGGCATGGGCTTTAAGACCCTCATCCTAGCTGCTTAGAAGCCAATCTTCTCCTAGCAGCCTTCAAATGAAGATGTAGAACTCTCAGCTCTGCCTGTAACATGCCTGCCTGGATGCTGCCATGCTCCCACCTTGAAGATAATAGACTGAACCTTTGAACCTGTAAGCCAGCCCCAATTAAATGTTGTCCTTATAAGAGTTGCCTTGGTCATGGTGTCTGTTCACAGCAGTAAAACTCTAAGACATTTTGGAATCCTTTAGTTCGGCATCTTTAATAATATCTACCTTTTATGAACGGAACTGCTAGGTACTGGTTAAGGCACTGTAATATTTAATTTGGAGACAACGTGTGAGGTAAAAGTAATCTATATTTTGCTGATAAGAAAACCCCATTAGAGCTAAGTGACTTAACTGTGCTATAAAGGACTAAGTTGCAGGAATGGAAAGAAGGCCCAGCACAGTGCAGCTGCCGAAGATACACATATTCTAACACCACTTCAGAAAAAGTGTGTGCCTCTGTATCTATACTGCTTCATGCTTCAGCCTTCACTGACCACTCAGTGCAATCTATTTTGGGTAGAGCAGTTCAAGCTATTTTCATTTTTCTTATCTGAGAAAAACTTGTGAGATTGTGTGGTGTTGATTAGTGATGCTAGTCTAGCTAGTATCAGTGGCTTCTCTTTCTGAATCAGTCACTGAAGTATTTTATAAACACACCTCTATAGACCCAGCAGCATATCAAGCACTTTGGTTTTTCTTCTATTCTCTCATTACCTGATCCTAATAACCAATAACAGCTTCAGAGAATGGCAAATTGTCAGCCCTAGGAGAGGAAATCTGAGGATCCCTGAGGATGCAGGGCATCTATAGGACTTCAAAGGCCACTACCGAGGCCATGGAAGCTATCAGAAAGTGTGTTTATGGTGGGGTTTGGATGACACAGTACACTGGCGCTATGGCTTGGAAGCTGCTTGTAAATAAGTCATCTCTGGGAGGCTGTTAGAACAGAAGAAACAAAATCCAACTAAGTAAATGGCAGCAGGTGTGCTTTGCAAGAAATAGATTCAAGAAAAGAGGTGTTCATGAGGTCACAGATATGATGGAGTATGTATAGTGTCATCAAGATCACCTTCAGTCTATTAAGAAAGCAAGTATCATCTTTACTTACAACCTATAGTAACATTAGTAAGAAGACAAGCTTATTGCATAAGAGGAAGCAGGTCAGCTAATCTCACTGGGAGGTCTCTATAGGGAGCAGTTTAAGGTTGAAGTCCTATGAGAAGAGGAAGCTGGGGTTGATTATAGTTTCTGTATACACGGAAAGGAAGGTCAGTTGTTAATCACATACTTACTTGGACCTTTTCACTGAGCATGGCACAGGGGAAGGCTTTGCCATTTTTGTGAGTCTGAGGCATCAGGGTCCTTGACATGGTGTGCTCATGTCAACTCTGTACATTCACTCAGGACTCCATCAACTTCCCACGGGGGCCCTCTTTACTCTAACTAAAATTAACATCATGTCCTCTTCCTCCTCTTCCCTCTACTTCCACTTGTACACCTTCCCCTCTTGTTCCCTCTCAAAGCCATGCTGTCTTTTCCTTTATGTGTCTGTAAGTAACTATGTGTGTATGTGTACACATATGTGTGCACACCTGTGTATCCACATGCACACAGGTGCTCCTAAATACGTAAATAAAACCTGCTGGGTCCATTTAGAGTTGCTTGTATGTATATTATTCCAGGGCTGATCACATGGTATTTGGATAACCAATTAGAAGGCTCATTCCTAGGGAAGATTATTTCTCTGGCTCTTGGCATTCTTTAGGTCTTTGTCTATTGGTGGGATAACATAAGATAGCCCCCGTCATGCTAACACGTCTGTTGGAAGTATACTTCTTCAGGGCTTGTCCAGCAGGCATATTATTGAGGCATCATGGATGAGGCTTCCCTGTCATTTCTCCAAGACCCCAATCTCACAGCAGATTTACTGGTCCTCTGAGTCTTAGCGTCTCTCTGCCCCCTCTCCTGAGACATTTCCTGAGCTGCTGAGGTGGTGTTGCAGGTGTATCATTTGAAGCTGAGAACCCCCAAATCACTTGTTCTTTACATGGTGACCCATCGTGGTTTTCTATAATGGTCTCTGTTGCAAAGCGAAATTTCTCTGATGCATTTACTATGGGTGTGAGGAAATTTGGATGCACTTAGGAGCTGCACTGTTTTAGTAAAGCAGTGGTAGGATGTTGTCTATTGACATCACTGGCCCTGAGTAATCGACTAGGTTTCTAGTACCAAGTATTATTTCCCTCCCGTTGAGTAGGCCTTAAGTCCAATTAGACAGCTATTGGTCACCACCAACATATTAGTGCCATTGTTGCATCCTTGGAGTTACCATTCCATGTTGTCTTCAACCTATAGTTTAAATAAAATTACCCCATTTGGTCTACCCCCAAGAGCCATAAACCATCTAACAAACGTCTAACTATCAGGCACGATAAACCCTTTTTCAAGTTCTTACTCAAGGGAGATCAAGAGACTAACAAAACAATATAGGCTATTGCTGTTGCTCTCCATTACTTCTCAGAGGTTGAAGAGGTCTCTGTTGCTAAAGACACCACGCACTGTGGAACAAGACAGGACCCAATGTGAACCTGACTAGAAAGCCTCCTCCCTGGGGACTAGCTTTCTTAGTGCTAGAAGGTGGTGTGCAGGCTTCCAGGGGAGGGAAGCAATCAATAGCAGCTGCAATACCTGTGAACCACAATGACACTAGAGTATTTTAAATGGATCTAGCTTTTTTCCTGACCTGTTTTTTATTTTAACTCAAAAGATTTAGGATTCAAGAGAAAAACATAATGGTTGTATTAAATAAGTGTTCAATTATAAGTAAAAAGCACTTTGTATGTGTTACCATAGTTACCAACCACTCTTTCAGTGTGTTTTTTAGCAGAAAGGGCCTCTGTCACTCAGAGTTAATTTCAAGAAATGCTTTTACAGGAGTGAGCAGAGAAGGTGAACAAGAGTGATCCTCCCCAGTGCAGACTAGTTGAGCTCTCTGCCAGTGAGTTTTAGAGTTCCACCGTTTAGCATTCCATTTGTGAATAGGAATTTTTTTTTCAGCCTGAAACAGTGCCAATTTAACTAGGTACCAGAATATATATTATTCAAACTCTAGAAGTCTGTTAGCTTACATAGGATGCTGTTGCAGCTCTGTAGCATTTTAAGGTGATTTAAATAAAGCAGGCTTGTAATAGCAAGCACTAACTGGATCGCAAAGGAGTGAGATGAAGCAGTAAGGATGAAGTCTACTCATAAAATCCAAGAATACCTTTGTGAGTGGCACCTTCACACAGGAAGACCAGTGCATCGTTCCCTGAAGTTGTGCCTTTTAATCTTAGTAGTATTTGGGTCTTACAGTGTTTTGACACTTTTGTAGTCCCAGGTTGGAAGAAAGCTAAATTTTATCTCATGCTGTTTTTTTGTTATTTGGGTTTTGATTAGTTTTGTTGAAAGGTAACTTGAGACCACTGAATTGTTGAATGTGCACACTGAGACTACAAAAGTACTTAATAGAGTTGACTGTGTATTTGGGAGAATTGGGTGAAAAACATTGGAGATGATTCAAGAAGGTGGCTGAAAGAGAGACAGGACAAGAATCCAGTGAGGGTAAATGTTGTAGGGTACAGGGGTCACAGAATGACATCATAGGGTGAAGTACAGAAGATGCTCTAGGACCTTGCCAGAATGACAAAGATTGTATGTCAGAGTTTATGAAAGTTGGATGTCTTTGATATTTAGTCATTGTGGTACATCTTGGCTACTTCTCTTTCCCAACTGATGGACCTTGTCCCTTCCAGAGAGTACCCTAAGAGTGACCCAGCTTTTCTTTAAAACCCTCATGCTATCTCCACAACTCCCTTTTTACGATTCTCTGTAACTACAAACCACCTCATTTTGTTCTGTGCAGGTCTAAAGAGTCTTACAGGAAGTATATGTTAACGAGGAATTGGCAGAGCAACTTAACACAGTTGAAACGTGTTAAATGTTATTAAGGAGGGTGGGTAGGGAAGGGAAAGTTATTAAAAACATTTAATGTTGTACTTAGTATTCATAACAACTGTTCATCATAATAATCATCAAAGAAGTCTAAAGATTGGTGGACATTTAGGGGCCTGTTGGTTTAGAAAGACCCTCCCATGGGCAGTTTCATTCTTGTGTGTTCAGCCACACTACACTTGTGGTCAAAGATCTACTGCCAGTTACAGCCAAATGGTATAGCTGTATGTTGAACCTTTGGCAACGGGATCAGTAGTGTTCACCAAGAGGAAACTCTGAGCTGGCTGGCAAGGCATTTCAGGCTGTGGAAACACTGCTGTGGTGCCCAGGGAGCCTAGTCACCTGAGGCCAAACTTGTCTTCTCTTTGTTCTTCCAGGTCTTATATCTTAGCCTCTAGCTTCTTACTACCCCCCACCCCCCACTTAAAAACAAACCAGTGCCCTCCCATCCAGTATGCTGCTGGAAGAGTGAAAGGGGTTATGCAACCACAGAACTTTGGAAAACAAGCTATCCTAAGAGAAGATGATTGCCAGAATGGGACTGGGGAACAAGACTTCCTTTTGAAAAGCAGCAGCACCGCCTACATTGCCTAAATTGTTGTGCTTTCTTTGCCTCTGGAGCAAATTAACAATGCCTGAGGCCAGTGTTTTATTCAGTTGGAGGCTTCAACTTGTGTAGCCTCTGTTGGGCATCTCAATGGTGCTCACCAGGACTGTGTTGAACACCATTTCTCCCTGTCCTCACGTTTTTCCTGTTAGAGTGATAATTCTCAATGATTCATTCATAATGAGTCCATTTTTGCAAAAGGCTAGAGGTAAGTCTTTTACCTCTATGTTTGAAAAGCTAGTTGTCTGGTAATTAAACCACCTCAACAGCTAGTAGGAACACCTTAACATTGTCCAACAGTAACGTGTTAGAGATTGTCTTCCATATCAGTCCAGCCTCTACTTCCTGGTGCATGTAAAGTTGCTACTGAAAGGTCTGGGCCCGTGTGCTCTCTGCACATGAATTCAGACCAGCCGAGTAGTCAGCATCTGTACCTAAAATGGCTGCTGTTCTAATTGTCCCTTTCTGGGGAGTTCAGCTCTAAGTGGTTCTTGGGGATCCCTGCCCTACAGCCAACACTGCTACTGCATCTTATGTTACTCTTCAAAAGCTGAAATGCCCACTACCAACTCCCACCTGCTTACTGGTCTGGACAGTTATCCAGATAGGCTTTCAAGGCCATGGAATTCTACATTTTGAAGAAGTGACCCTCAGGCACTGATCTAGTAGACACCATCACAGATAGTTTCAATCAGCTGGGATTTCTGTAGCCATCCAAAACTTAGCTTCTTCTGTGTGCAGAGAAAATACAGGCACTGAAGGGTTCATGAGAACTGCTAAAGAGCTCGTGCTCCTGTGATTTTCAAAGATGAATTGTTCAACACAAGGGACAGAGCTTGGTGTTGGAGCATTTGTTTGCCAAGCATGCAAGAAGCCCTGGATTTGATCCTTAAGACTGGGGAAAGCTTAATCACATTGTGCCATATGGTGATATGTTTGATTTTAATTATTGTTCTCAATGAAGGTTGATGTAGGAGTGGTGCACCTTACGCCCTTGATACAGCCCAAGATCAAGCAGCCATTCAAGCTGGTAGAAAAAGTTGTCCAGAATGTGTTTCAGTTTCGAAGGAAATATTGCCACCGAGGGCTTGGGTAAGAATCCTTTTTGACTTTATGGCTCTTAGTTTAGGTCCTGTGGTTAGCAGCATGTCACCGCCACTGAGGAAACGCCCTGGGTTCACCTTAGATGCCATATATAGGTTTGGTTTTGTCCTAAATACAACCTACAACCCACAAGTCTAAAGTTTTTGCTGACTTGCTGCTGGGGAGGTCTTGGCTTCTGTCAGGACTCATTTGTACAAGTTGCTGTCTCTGTCCCTTAAGACACACTTGAGAACTAGAAAGAAAATATAACTTCTTAGCAGCCATAATGACATCATGGCTCTATCTTCCTATTTTCACTCAGCGGGAGCTCTTTTGTTCTGTCAGGCTCATTGCTGCACCACACAGGCACATGGTGCCTCCAGAAAAATAAGTGAGTCACGGCCCTGAAGCAACCACACCAATTACTTTTTATCTAGTAGGTTTTCCAATGTTGAGTTGGGTCCAATTATAGTCAGTTAAGAATGAAGAAGGGGCAGTACTTAAAGGTTCTACTTAATATAGTCAACATATAGCTGCTTAAAAGGGCTCAGTGTTTAGCACACATTGTTCATTCTCTTAAGAGTTAGACAGATCCATTTTGGTAATCTGTAGGGATGTAGGAAATGTGGGTTAGTGCGGGAGATGATTCCAGGTGTGTTGAGGCAGCTACATCCTGAAACCAAAGCAACTCATAAAACCCTCTTAGAGGATTTTTGCTGACAAGTGTTGTGACTCAGCCTGCCTTTTGTTGACCCCAGTTTTAAAGTATAACTCATACATCTATTCCTGCTAGCTCTAATTGGAGGTTTTAGGCATCACAAAAGCTACATCTTACTTTTGGAAGCCCTGGAATTGGTCTAGCCTAAAGCTGGTCCTACTGTTTCCAAGGCAAACCCTCCTCCCACAAACTAAGTGATGAGCCCTATTCATTTCAGTGCACCTTCCTCTGTACAGAGAGGAACCAAATATAGAAATACATTCTGAAGGATACTTGTTAATATTTTTCAGTCACAACACATCACAAAGTAGTCCTAAGTGTGAGAATCTATTATCAGACACTCTACCCTGAAGCTGAGCTCATTGATCTAAGTCATGTCACCTTAAGCATTGGGGAGTCTGCATTACCCTCAAGCTGAAAGGACAATTTATCCTCTACCTGCCATGGCTTCTCCCAAGCCCCTGGGATGAGCTTTGTGGTCAAGGTCCAGGCATACTTTTGCAGGGTTTCAAGCATCCAAGATCACTCAAAAAATAGTAGACTTGGTTTAATTAAATGAAGTTTAAAGGCAGGAGAGATGGCTCAGTGGTTAAGAGCACTGACCGCTCTTCTGGAGGTCCTGAGTTCAAATCACAGCAACCACATGGTGGCTCACAACCATCTGTAATGAGATCTGATGCCCTCTTCTAGGGTGTCCAAAAAATAGCTACAGTGTACTTACATATAGTAAATAAATAAATATTTTTTAAAAATGAAATTTAAAATAGATACTTTGAGTTTTAAAGATGATTGAGAATTATTTGTTTTCAGAACAGATAATAGCACTTTGTAAAATGAGTCACACTTTTGTAGTAAGGTTTGAAGACTTAATATACCCAGGTTATTGAGAACCAAAATCAGAAATTTATTACATAAGATATAATAAAGCTTTTATTAAAATGGGGTAAATCAGGTTTGTTTCATTTTACCTTGGGAAGGTAGTTTTCCTTTGTGGACACACCTTTCAAGTCTTAGCTTAGACCTGCCTCCAGAGAGTCACACCCAAGGACCCAAGAGGCTCTAAACCCAAGCCTCAGGCATCTACCGAGGTGCCATTTTGAAGTTTACAAAAGATATATCATGATGACATAATAATTCAAGTAAAATTCTTCCCCCTCTCCCACTTTCCTCTCAGGATGTTATTCCCTGAAGCGCAACGCCTAGAAAGCACTGGAAGGCTGTTACAGTTGGCAGACATTGATCCAACTCTCCGGCCCACCCACCTCTCGCTCATGCATTTTAAGAGTTTGTGTGATGTATACAGAAAAATGTGTGATGAAGACCCACAACTCTTTGCTTATAACTTCAGAGAGGAGCTCAAGCAAAAGAAAAGGAAAGGCAAAGAAAAAGACGGTGACTCAGAAAGCTGCAAGTTGTAATTGCTGTCTTCGGGGTCCCGCCTGACAGTTCTATCCACAGTGTGGATCTCCACATATGTATGTACTCCCTACCACTCTGTAAAGACAAATACCAATGCCCTCGTGCCATTGACCATTGAGCTTGGTAAGAAAATAAATACCAAGTAGATACAGTGCAAGCTTTCCTTTAATTTATATATGCTACATAGATTTGACATGTTTAGTAAAAACAGCATTTATTACAACCTTCTAAAATGAAATATCTGTACATTGTCCCCCTAAACCATGTAAAAATAACTTAAAAGTGCTTTAAATAAAGCAAAAACTAACAGCTCAAAGAAAATGCCCAATGGACTGGAAGGGAGGGCTCTTTTAAAAGCTGTTAATCACAACCTTCCCAAGCACAGTGCTCTTAGAGTCTTGCCTGCTCTCCCGGCAGCCGCTGCTCTGGGCGCCACTGCTCTGGCTACATCCTGAGTCCAGTGAGCTGCCCTTGCTGGGCTCGCTGGGCCACTCGCTGCTGGAGGATGTGCTGAGGACCTTCAATGACCTGGTTGAGGCTACCAAGAAAAAAAAGCACATAACTTAAAATAATTAGAATGCAATTTTATTACAAGACTAAATTATTTGACTCCTGCTCAAAAGGGACAGAAGCTAGTAATTTACAGATTCTGACCAACTAAATCTAGTTTTCCAATTCACAATAAATTAAAATAACTTAAATCTTTACAAGTTTTGTGGAAAAAAAAATATATATACTGCATAAAACCCAGACATGAATAGTTTTCCTGCAGTTTCTGTTTTCCACCAGTTTGAAAACAAATGAGCATTGTAACCACACTACACAAGTCATACTATGATTTGCCATGGCTCTGTGCTTCATAAAAACACTCCTCATTAACTACTGAAGTTAAACTCTGGACACTGAATTCTCTCTCCAGAACCAAATTTAGATCGATGCTGGCAGTTTCTGGGTGGCTGTCCAGGGACTGGTGACGAGTCTGCGCCTTGAGCAAAGTTCCTCTGCCCCTCTTGGTACTGTTTGCTTTTCGTTTAATGGGGCAAAAGTGGCCCCTGACCAGCTTGGGTTGTTCACCTGGCCCTGTGAGAGGCTGCTGCCCAGCTGGGTGCACGTCGGGTTCCTCAGAGATTCTCAGTCTCTGGAACTGAAGCTCAATGTCCTTAGTAGGGCTGCCCTGTTTCAGAGGGTGCTGGAAGTCCTCATCTTCATCACTCAGAATGTCGCTTTCTTTGATGAGACCATCTGGAAACTCTGCCAGGCATTCATGCGAGTCTTTCTCCAGCTCGGTGCTCTTAGAGTCTTGCCTGCTCTCGGCTACCGGGCAGCCGCTGCTCTGGGTGCCACTGCTCAGGCTGCACTCATCCGAGTCCAGTGAGCTGCCCTTGCTGGGCTCGCTGGGCCACTCGCTGCTGGAGGATGTTCTGAGGACCTTCAATGACCTGGTTGAGGCTACCAAGAGAAAAAAAAAAAAAAGCACATTTCTCCATATGACACAGGAACAGAGTCTACAATACAGAGTTAGGGCCCCAGGGATGGCACCTACGTGAAGATTTTATTATGGGGAGTAGGCGGCAAAACCATTTATGTCAAACCATGAGTTTACTGATGCCTTTGTTGTTGGGTCTGTTATATAGATAGCTCTGGCTGGCTTCAAGCTTGTTACATAGCTGACAACAGTCTTAAACTCTGTTTCTACTCTGTGCTGTGATCCCAGTGTGCACCACCTCACCCATGCATGCTGGAGAGCTGGAGCTGGCTGAGTGCTGGGCAAGCACTGTGCCCGCTTAGCCGCACCCCCAGGCAAGTCTGAAATGAAGTTGGGACTCAGCAGCTTTTTAGATTCCCAGAACTTTATCATATAGATAGAACAATAAAGTACCAACTACCATAAGGGCTAGAGTTACTAGTTTGGCAATGAGTTAATTGAACAGTTAATCACTAATAAAAATTCAGGTTACATTCTTTTTTTTTTTTAGATTTATTTATTTATTATATGTAACTACACTGTAGCTGTCTTCAGACACCCCAGAAGAGGACGTCAGATCTCATTACAGACGGTTTTGAGCCACCATGTGGTTGCTGGGATTTGAACTCAGCAGGACCTTCGGAAGAGCAGCCAGTGCTCTTACCTGCTGAGCCATCTCTCCAGCTCCCAGGTTACATTCTTTTACTTTGTAATCTGAAAATATTATACCACGCCTCTACACAGATTCCCTGTTTATTTACCTAGATGCTCCATTAGAACCTGAAAATGTTCTTACCTCTCGAGCACTGTCTATACTGGAATTTATAATCAACATTAAGAGACTTAACATTGTGAGCATTTGATCGTGTGGGGGAGTTGAGGGGTGATTGATTGTGTTCTCTAGCATTGGAAAGGGAATTCTTAGGGTGTTTCTATAAGCCATTAGCACATTAATCTTGATGACCACAGAATATCTTGACAATAGAATAGAATGTATGCAGATGTGGGAAGATCAGATTGGTGTGGGAGTAGGAGAAGGGAGAGGGAGATTGTGTGTGCCCTGCTGGGTGGTAACTAGCATCTATCAAAAGGTCCTGGGTTCAATTCTTAGCACCACTAGAAAAAAAAATTTTAAAGGAAGAAACAAAACAAAATGCTAATTTGGAAAAGTAGGCAGAAAGATTAAGAACAGTGTAACCTAGGCTGATGACCTGCAGGTGGTGATCACATAAGAATAAGTATGTCTTTGATCCAAATTAAGTATTGACCTTCAGGAAGCCTAGAACTAGGAACCCTGCAGAGTAAGCAAAGCCCCCAGACTCCTGCTTATCTTAGAGGAGGAAATGAAAAGGTAAGTCTGCATTCCATTGCCCAGCTGGTGGGAGAAGGGGATGGGGCTGGAGGCAGGTATTTCATGAGAAGATGACAGGGCAAGAGGCATGGTTCTCTTAGGAGGAAGTGAAGTTACTCTTGATCATAGACAGATTTAGTTATAGCTGTATTACAACCTCATGGTGTTTTCTTCATTAAAACACAGGGCTGACAAAATTCTCACCTAATTTGGCTGAAACAGGAACTCGGTTCTTAAGAGGTACTAGCCGGTCCTTACATGCCTTCTCCAGTGGTAACTCGCACTTTAGGTGGCGCCGGAAGTTCTCTCTCAGAATAGAACGAATCACCTTAACAATGCTGGTTTTGCTGTCACTGTCACTGGGGGAAGAAAAGAAAGAGTACATACGCAAGGTCTTTCTGCTTCTTTGTGGGCCTTCCTAGGGATAGAGCCCTGGCCAGCTTTGCCCAATGTGTGACTGGCTTTTCTGACTTAAAGTATACCAGTTGCCCTTTTGAAGGTGAAGCTGTGTCCTCATACCAGAATTCAGAAGGGCACCAAAAACATACCCCCACATACACAGTTTGTTTAAAAAAAAAATTTCACTTGTGTAATTGTGTGTGTTCATATATGTACTCCGTGTTGGGGTGGGGCGGGAGGTGGGGCACTGAACAGACCAGAGGAAGTCGGATCCCACAGAGCTAGAGTTAACAAGTGGTTGGAAGCCACAAAACATGGGTGCTGGGAACCAATCCCAAGTCCTGCGGAAGAGCATCCAGTGCTTCTAGCTTCTTAGCTCTCTCTTCAGCCCTGTGTCTCCCCTTTAAAGGGACACAATGAAGTCTTCTATCATGTGTCAAAGGAAGTACCTGCAGCACAGCTGGAAGATGGTTTCTGGCCGTCCTTCAATTTCCGACTTGGTATGAATCAGCTCCCACATGGAATTGTTTTCAGTCCCTGGGGAAAAGGAAGTGGAAACAAGAGTCCACAACTCTGCCAAAATCCCGCAGCTGGGGATACCTGTGGTCTCAACGATTCAAACGTCCAGAGGTCTGTCTTCATTTTCTTTCATGGCACACTCTGAGATAGTAACCAGTAGCTACACAACTTGGGCTGAAATTCTCCATCCCTCCTTGGAGGTACCTGTTTGTTTTGGTGATGGTAGTTTTTTATTGTGGGGTTTTGTTTGGTTGGTTGGTTTGGTTTTTGCTTCTGGTGTGTGTGTGTGTGTGTGTGTGTGGCAAGCCCTCAAGCTGTAGCCCAGGTTGTCCTTGAATTTGTGGCAGGCACCTTGCCTCAGCTACCTAGTTCCAGTTCCTTCCACCTCTTAAAACAAACAGAAGGATTTACTCAGGAGCTTAGCATGACAGAGCCCCCTCTGTCCCATGCGGTCACATTCTTAGAAACATAAAGCACCCTTGGCCAGGCCACATAAGTCTATGTGGGTCTCTATCATCACAGGCTCATCCCATCTCTTCTAGAAGGTCCTCAGAACACTGTTCAAAGTCAAGGGGAGGTTTTGTTTTGTTTTGTTTTTTCTTTATTTGCAGTACTCTTAATGTTAAGGAATTTTCTAGTATGTCTAAATCCATAAAAATCTAAATTTGTGGAACTTTGTTTAATTTTAGGGTATCAAAGCCTACAGCAAAAAAGAAATGGTGACAGATGTTGACTGTAAAAGTGAAGAAACCATGCAGAGGCCATAAAAGGCTGTCCAGTGCCACTTGGTTTCTTCCAAAAGATTGTGAAGAAACACCAAGACAACCCAGTTCTCATTATCTATCTCTAAGAAGTAAATACATGCAAAAGTGACCCTGGTGCGATGGCTTGAAGATGTCCCCACAATCTATGCACATCAGGCCTGGAGGAAGAAGGGAGCTGTAAGGCTGGACCTGGGGGGAGGGTGGTAGATCAGAGAAGGTGTGCTCTCAGTCACTAAAGCCCTCATCCACTTCCTGTCTTCCCCTCTGCTTCCTGTCCACCCGAGTGAACAGATGTCTGCCAGCACATGCTCCTGTTATAATCAACTATGCTGCCATTGTACCATGGCCCGATACCCAGGAGCTCAAATAAATCATTCCTGCCTATCAGAAATCTTGTAAACATGGAAGCCTTACTTTTCTATCCCACATGAATGAAAAGCACGTGGAAGTGTTTCTTGTCATCGCATTCCCCAAAGTCTTTACCTGCCGTGTTCCCAAGTCTAACTTGAAGCGCAGATATGGGAATCAACCAGCGGAATTTAAACGGGTCCAAGTCAGCAGAGCTGTGAGCGGGCCGGGAATTTGAGGGCTGCAACGCGAGAGACCACCAGGAAGAGGTTACAGTCCTGTGTGCAGTGAGTGAGCAGAGCTATCTCGAAGTGTGTGCAGGACTTGTGTGGGTGCCTAAGGGGCATACAAACCAGGTACACACCCAGTTCTCAAAGACCTCCCAGGCCTGGGGCTGGGACTGTGCCAAAGTGAGAGAGAGTTCATGGAACACGAGGTTCCCCGTCTCTGCAAAGATGGCGGCCTTCCCTCCTGCAGTCTCCAGTTCCTGCTGGTGGCTTATGGCATCCATGGCAAAGTTCTGACCAAATGCTTTGGAGTTCTGCTTGGGTCTTGACTTTTTGAATCAAAGTAAAAAACTAGTTCTAAAGCCAAAATGTTGAAGACCTCTGTGTGTATGGAACCACATGTACTATTATTTTTAGGGAATAAAAGTTTTCTGTTTTGGCCTCGTGTAGGTGTTTGTCATAACATCTTTTAAAATAGATGGACGGCTATTACACTTCTGGGCATATGTGCAAGGAACTCAATAGCCCACCATAGAGATGTTTGCACTTCCATGTTTATTGCTGCTTTATTCAAAGAACTGGGATCAAACTAATTGTCCATCAAAAGATGAATGGGTAAGGAAAATTTGAGGCATGGGGGCAAAATTCCTTTGGCACTCAGCCCCAAAGAAAATTAATGTTAAACATTTACAATAAAGTGGATGGACTTAGAAAGTAAATATTGCTGGGCAATGGTGGTGCACGCCTTTATTCCCAGCATTTGGGAGGCAGAGGCAGGTGGATCTCTGAGTTCAAGGCCAGCCTGGTCTACAGAGTAAGTTCCAGGACAGCCAGAGCTATACAGAGAAACCCTGTCTCGAAAGACCAAAAAAAAAAAAAAAAAAAAAAAAAAAAAAAAAATGAAAGAAAGTAAGTAAATATTAAATGAGGTCACTCAATCTCTGGGAAAACTGTGTATTCTTCTCATATGCAGAATCTAGTCAGCAGTATTTGTACACATGTACATTTATATATGTATATATGTAAAAATGTACATTTGAGTACAATATAACATGAAAAGAACAGGAAAGGCTAAACTCCAGGGGGATGAGGAAGGATTGAATGCAAGTAATATACTCAAGTTATGAAGAGGATATAAAGCTAATTGTTTTTCTAATTCTAATTTTGCCACGAATATTTTGGTTTTGATGGTAGACACGAGAGTCAGCACTGAATGTGTAAAGTTTACCGTGAGGCTCAGAGCTTCTATTCCTAATGCTATTCTAACTGTACAAGTTCAGCTAGCCGCGTAGACTTGGGGTGTGATATTTTTATTTATTTGTAAGCACTTTATAATAAGGTGTAACAGAATAAGACAGATGGTGTTACGTCCTGTTGGACAGTGGGGCCATGATTCTTAGCAAGCTTCTCAGTACAGCACAGGAGAGCTATGAAAAGGCAGTAGTAATTGAAAGTCATTGTTCTTACCAGTTTCTTTTTCAGCTTGCAGTTTTCTTTATAAACCAATATGACAGCTCTCTTAAAAACTAGAGAGAGAGAAAGAAAAAGAAAGGTCTTGTTATTCTCTGTAAACTCTCCCAAGGTTAAATTAGAGCTGGGTGCTTTCTGGGAACAAAGTCCTTGAATTTCATGCCTCTGAAATTCTACTGTGTTAACACCCACTTTGCCTTGTTTGACTTGAATGTGCAGAAGGCCCTGATTAGGAAAGCATGTCCTGGCATTTGTTTATCTGTTGTTGTATTGACAGCTGAGGCCATGGCACCTAGGTCTCAGCAGGAGCATACTACCTACGTGCTCACCCAGTTCTGGGTGCGAAGGGAGAGGGTTTGAAATGGAGCACTGGGCCAGGCAGTGGTGGCGCACACCTTTAATCCCAGCACTTGGGAGGCAGAGGCAGGCAGATTTCTAAGTTTGAGGCCAGGCCAGCCTAGTCTACAGAGTGAGTTCCAGGACAGCCAGGTCTACACAGAGAAACCCTGTCTCAAAAAAAAAGAAAGAAAGGAAGGAAGGAAGGAAGGAAGGAAGGAAGGAAGGAAGGAAGGAAATGAAAGAAAGGAAGGAAGGAAGGAAGGAAGGAAATGAAAGAAAGGAAGGAAGGAAGAAAGAGAGAAATGTAGCATCATGAAGTACTCCCCCAGCAGCATCTTCTCAACTCCCCAAACGAGGAGTCAGCAAGGATGATAGTGTTAGTCAAGCTTTTTGTTACTGTTAACACTTCTGGAAGGAATACGAACCAAATACTGTGAGCTCAATGTCCTTCCTGGCTTTTCCTAGAGACAGGAACGGATTCAACCAGGAAACTGTAGCGTGCATCAGAAGTTCCCCCATGGACAGCTCTGTTACCTACATTGTAAAGACAAGAAACAAAGATGTGGAAACCTGGAGATTTTTGATGTTAGACACAGAGTTGTATGCATGTGCTCATTGCTAACATGTACATGCTTTACTGCTTTACTTACATAGTCTCCATCAGCACAGTGTGAAGTGGAGGAATGTCTGGAAATGTGCGCCAAGCATCAAGCTGCACCCCTATTAATATTATTAGTAGTAGGGATGATTTATGCTTTCTGCCTGCTGGACCAGGGTTTTAGCTCTGAGCTAAATCCTTGACCTGGGCCTTTATTTATTTATTTATTTATTTATTTAGAGACCAGATCCTTCTAAATTTCTTAGGCCGACCTTGAACTTAGCAGGCAGGCTATGATACTGCAGTTCTGCCTCCGCCTCCCAAATAGCTGGGATTACAGGACTGTTAACTAATAGGAGGTGGTAGTTTTTTGGTTTTGTCTGTCTGTTTGTTTGTTTGGTTGGTTGGTTGGTTGGTTGGTTGGTTGGATGCTTGGTTGGTTGGTTGGTTGGTTGGTTGGGTTTTTTTGGCTTTAGTACACACTTACATAGGTGACAATTTGGCCACAGAAGCCATGTTCATCTAAGGTGTCGGTTTACTTAGCATTTACTTCAGGTCCATAAACTATATAAGGCTGCTAATAAAATATACCTAATTGACCTAAATTTAAAAAAAAAAACACAGGGAGGGGAGCTCTGTTCCTTTCCAGTTCCTGCCACTTTTTACTTCTTATATGTGCTTTAAAAGCTCAGTGTTCTAAGTTTAGCCACCACACAAAAGTGAAAAATACACAAAATACAGAATGTCACTGGGTCTGCTTGAGTAAGCAGGTAGTCACTCATATCCGATGCCAAAAGAGAATGGTTACCAGAAAGGAACAAGGCCCATATTTTAGTCACATGCTGGGCTCCTTCCTTCCTCCATTCCCTAAGCCCACACTTCCCTGGGTTCTAGTGTCTGGACCACTCGCAAGGGAAAGGAGGGAGGTGGGGAAAAGCCAGCTCTGGTGTTTTTGTTGCCTCTGTCCAATGCTAACGTGACACGGCTACATTGTTAGACTAATTTAATACATTTCTCATTACATTTCTTTGTAAACCATATAATTACTTTATAATATTAAGAGCAAAAAAAAAAAAAAAATGGCTTTGTCTCCCCCAGGAAAGTCTAACAAGTAGCTATTCTGGAAGTCACCCTAAGCTCATGCACCCGGCCATGAAGCTGCTCAGTCCAAAGCCCCCACAGACCTCCTTCTCTGTGCCACTCTGCTCCGCCACCAGCTGGTCAAACACTGTCCCGTAATCCTCGTAGATCTTCTGCATCTCATTGATGTGACTGGCTACTTTTTCCATGGCCTTTAGTGCTTCTGAAAAATAGAATATACTTGCTTATTCTAAAGCCTATCAAATGCCAGCATAGGAGGCCAGCTCTCAACAAATGGTAACATGATTGAGGTACAGCCATTTTAATGCAGGCATTACAATCATGGGTAGTCAGACTGTCTTCTACCTTAAATTCTCTCAGAAATGAGGAGGCTGTGAAAAGTGCCATTAATAAAGCTAACCTTGGCCCAGCTACACATCCTAACTGTTTTATGTGCCCCCAAAGAACACACTGACTATAACCAATACCATATTACAGAATATAAAACAGAGTTCTAGAGAAAAATGAGTAGTGGCACCAGAACTGAACCCAACATGTCCAGCCTCGGGGGTGCTGCACTTCCACTCAGCGTCTCCCCTACAACTACCTGGCAGGCTAGGAATGCAGCACAGTTGTTCAGTTATGACAGCAGAGGGCAGGAAGTGAGGCTCAGTGCTAGCACCTGCTTCAAACACATAGGCCTAGAGCTTGGTTCTCCAGTTCAGGGGAGAAGTGCAATACTTCCAGTGTCTGTAAGTTACAAATACCCAACTGCGAGCTCAGTTGTTTGCATTTTGTCTATAACTTGGGCCAAGGGCATATGAGGAACAAAGGACTAATTGCAATTTATGTCATTGACTTATACAAAAAAAAAAAATTCCTATAAAAAAAAACCCTAGCTTTATTGGTTATGATACCAAAGTATGTATACATTGGAAACACAAGTTTGCTTTCTATTCTTCTCAGTGATTATTCTGAGGGCAACTAGCCTGCTTGTGTCTGGGAATGTGGTTGCTGCTCAACTAGACCTGCTAACTTTAACATGTGGGAAACCAATCACTTTCTCTCTGAGCCTAGGGGACACTTAGCTCTCATCTCCAGAGCCTGGGTGCTGTTGTCAAACTGTACCTCAGGTACATTGCAGCCATCCCCTGTGAGACACCAGCCACCAAGGTATCAACTGCCCCTGGATGCCTGTCTTTGGATCTGAGCAGTCCTCGGAGATCTCCACAAGGTGGCGCCCCGTGCAGCAAGCGTGAGCATTAGCTATAGTACAGCCAAGTCCATGGAATGTACAGGAGAGACTGACTCAATTAGGGGTTCCTACAACACTGTAAACTAGCCAAGTGACCTGAGGCCTTCTATTTCAACCCACTAGACCTAGATTACATTAGTTTAAAATTGTAAATCAAATCATCCCTCTCGATCAGTTTAGTAAGAGCAATCTCCATGCAAGATTCCCTGTAAGCCAGGTGTAGTGATGTACACCTTTAGGCCCAGCACTCAGAAGAGGAGGGAGACATAGCTCTGTGAGTTTCAGTCTATACTGAGCACCTCGGAGGATGGCTATATTGAGCTGTTTTCTTATGTAGAAGCTGTCACTAAGATGAGCAGTTACAGAACCAGGGATGCCCCGGGGAAGAACTATGGCTCTCTTGGCCAGCTCGATCACAAGCGGCCTCCCTCCAGCCTTACCTGTCAGGTGGTAGTGTTCTTCACTCTCATGGTCAGTCAGTGACACCAGCTCCTTGAGGAGCAGAGGGTATTTGAGCACTCTCTGAACAGGCTTGATGAGATACGACTCCAGCGTGGAGGAGTGCTGCTTGGTGGGATTTCGGGCATCCAGAAAAGCCTTGAAGGCCTTGTCGGTTTTAGCTGTAACCAACGGATACAAAGATCCTTAGGACAACAGGATGCATTAAACTGTATTACGTTATCTTCCAGTAGAGGTTTACATATTTCCATGGTCCGAATGCCATTCAATAATAAAACCAAGTGCCTTTCTGGGTCAAGTACACAATTCCGTGTGCCGAGTAGAACAGAGTAGCAAATGGGCTTAAGCTGCTACAGTAGAAATGTTAAGCCCAAGTTTGTAGAAGAAACCCGTCCACATGGCCCATGAACATAAGAGTAGGTTGCCACATAACCTTCATGACAGGGAGAGTGGGCAGCCTTGAAGAGGCTATTTTTCCCAGTGCCACCAGGTAAACTGCCTTAGTTATGCACCTCCTGGAAGTTTGATGGTGGGACTTTTATAGCTCCACAGGCCTCAGAAAGTTAACAGAATTATAGAAAATTATATACATATTTTAAAAAAAAACAGTATGCATTCTCTCCACTCATCCAAGGCTTGTGGCTAGAATGTTTTTATAGGAAAAGCAAAAACAACAAAACAAAACAAACAGTGAAGTGACACACAACAAAGCTTGGAACCCACTGCCCATGACCACCATCACTGCAAATAATGAAAACTCTCCCTCTCGCTTTTATCAAGAGAGGAGGACAAACCATGAAAATTATATTTAACTCTTGCTGGATGCAGATCCCTTATTTACAGTTTTAAAAAAAGCACTCTAAAGGGTGTCAGCAACTCACCTCGCTCCAGAACCCTTTGTACTTTAATGTGGTTGGCACAGAATCCACTGTACAGTTTAAAGTGATCTGCATAGTAGAGGAAAGAACCTCCCAGGGAGAACAACAGTTTCTAGAAGGGAGGAGAGAAGGTCAAATCAGACATGTCTTCCATGTGCTCTGGCTTCAGCAGAGAATTTGCTTCTGACAAATTCTGTTCGGTCTGTAGATGGAGAACGGTCTAAGCATTGCCTAGCAGACCTTTAGGATGATGGGAAAGGTTCAGGCAGAGGCACTGCCTGGAAACAGATTAACTATCTCATGGAATTCACTACAAATTCGCTCAAGCACTGCTTCTCAACCTGATTTCTGACGGTCTTAGGCAACCCCTGTAAAAGGGGTCATTAGACCCCCCCAAAAGGATCACAACCAACTGGTTGACAAGCACTGGTTTATGGGGACTCTCAGAGCTGCCTACTCCATACCTGGGATGAATCGTTCCTACTGTACGCTTTTAACTTCCTTTTTACTGTCTTCCCTCTCATCTCTGGAAGAATGTCCTGTCAGCCCTGGTCCTTACAATGACTCCTCAACAAGGGACAAGGTTCCCTGATAGCTGTC
The DNA here is from genome assembly GCF_008632895.1 of Mastomys coucha. NCBI lineage: Eukaryota > Metazoa > Chordata > Mammalia > Rodentia > Muridae > Mastomys > Mastomys coucha. The sequence goes on along the minus strand of NW_022196911.1, from coordinate 4,546,932 downwards.
TGAAATCCACATTCTCCAGCCCAGTTTCCCACGACCTCATAAGAGAGGCCAACCAGTGCATAGGAGCTGCCCTTGCTTTACAGGAAGTTTCTACCTTTCTTGAAAGTCAGTGGAGGAGATGTGCTAAACCAGGTGATCCAGACTGCTAACCCCTGAGCACAGTCACTCCAGGGCAAAAACAGGAAGCCGCCTGTCCCCACCCACAGAGAAAGCAATGCAATAAAACACTGAATTCACCTACACGGGAGGGAACTTTACACCCTACCCACCTACATTTGCTTTAATCCAAATTCAAAATACTTACCCGAAACTGTGAGGGGGTTTCCAGGACACTGAAGTCTGAGGAAGCAGAGATCCCATCCTCTAGAGTCTCCAAGAACACCTTTTGAAACTCCAGCATCTCTGGCAGGCTCCCAAAAAGTGACTCCATCTACATGAAGGATGGGGTGTAAAAGGGTGTGGCCAGGACAAGCTATGCTCCCTCAGCCCCGGCCCAGGAAGTGCACCCCTAGATGCAGGCAAGAGCAGAGCCTTTACCGAGCAGAGTCACAGGGGCATAGTCTCCACCAAGAGAGATGCAACTCCATCTCCCTACAATTCCGCAGTTCCAAGGTTACTTTTTAAGTGGATTTGGAATTTTAAAATCAGGGAAAATGGAAATTAGGGGGAAAAAACACATTCCTATGATTTAATATTAATAATCCAGAAACTGAAAAGTAACTTTTGGCTATACCTCCTGAAAAAAAAAAAAAAAAGTCATCCTTCTGCCTTTGTAAATTTGCCACTGAGCTCTCTGGAGCAGAGGCCACACACAAGACTTTCTGAAGATCCTTCCGCTTGGGTGAGTGTTCATTAGGAATCTATAGCTGTTTTCTAGGACTGCTGTATCCAGCCTGCAATCCATGGGCTAACGTGAAGCCAAAGACAGCTACGGATACAGCCCAAGCCAAAGTCACAAACTTAAGTAAAACGTGTTCTTTGCATCAGGCATGATGGCATAGGCCTTTAGTCCTCACACTGGGGACACAGGGGATGGCAGATCCCTGTGAATTCGAGGCCAGCCTGGTCTACATAGTTCTAGCCCAGTCAAGATACAGCACAGTGAGACCCTATCTTAGCAACAACAACAACAAAGCAGTTTTGTTTCCCCCACCCCCACCCCCGTGGTTCTTGGGTACAAACCCTGAAGGTAAGAGCATCATTTTGTGATGTTAAATTGTTAAAGACGGTAAGAGGCAGAAGGAAGGTGTTTGCTATTTACCTCATCTTGGGTAAGGAAGGTCTCATTCTGAAGTGGCTCCAAGTACAGTTCAAAGAGGCAGCTCAGATCCTGAAAGCCAAGAGAAGAGTCTCTTTAACACGTAAACTTCCAGAATAACCAGTTGATTCCAGTAGCCCAGGCAGCAGCTCCAAAGACTTCCATTAGAAATGGTGGCATGTGTCCTGTTGAACTTCTTGCTCTTGGCAGTGGTTATCATTGCCTACCTAATACAAAGATTAATGACTCCATACCTCTGCCTCCTATATTAATACATTAACTTCTTGTTGACAGAACAGGCTCTGTCTTTCCTGACACAGAAACCAACCTTTCTCTGGAGGCGAAGGGAGGGGCAGCTAGGCACTGCTGGAGTGACCTGGCTTTCTTTTCTGTGCCAAGGAGCGCTGTGACAGCCTCTGTATGGAGTTGTGACTTCAGGCTGAAACCAGCAGAATTTCCAACTCCTGTGTTCAGGTGCAAGAGCACCAACACTGAGCAGCCGAGATGTTTACAACCTAAGCCACACTCGATCGAGTCTCTACTGGCCTAGTCACTAGGAGAACACAGCGGTGAAATATTTACATAACCCACTAAAGTTTCCATTTAAGAACTTGAAGCCAAAAGCAATATATATTTCAGTGACAGAAAAGACTTCTCTGGGGCTTCATTCATTCTGAAGAATCAGGAGTCAGACATTGAGAGCTAGGTGACTGCTATGCAGACTCATTATAGACCAGGCTAGCCTTGAATTCACAGAGACCTGCCAGCCTCTACCTCCTCAGTAGAACTGGCTCCCTGGCTTTGCAAGGGAGAAGTCTTAGACACCGTGGAGCCCAGAGTGTCCCCAGAGCCTAACTAGTGACCACTGTGAGAGCAAACCCAACACTGCCAGTTCTTCACAATGAAAAAACTTCCCTGCCTTCCATCCCTCTCACCTTCCCTTCCTCCTCCCTTCCTTCCCTCCCTCTCCACGTCCACAACAACCTGGGAATGTGAGGAGGGAAGGTGGCTGTGCGTGACTAGGTCAAATCTCAGGGACACACAGATATGGAAAAATGTCAAGGTGCATGCAGATCTGGAGTTAGATCCAAAGCAGGACCACAAAGAAAATCCTGTGTTAAGTCAGCAACGAGAAATGAAGGAATAGTAGGGGGTATGTGTGAACTATAAGTCTGCACTGAACACTGGTTATTTTGTCACACAGTCACGCCTGTTCGGGCTAATGCCACTTGCCCAGAGGACTTGCTGCACAGCCGGAGCGGGTCACGCTGAGCCCGGGGTGGCAAAGAGCCTCCGTGCCTGGAGTCCTATAAAAACAAATGGCAGGGTTCTTGCAGGGAAGGAAGAGTTAGTCTTTCCTGGACTACCTCCTCACCCATCTACATCAGTAACCTAACGGCTACTGGAAACGGTCCTGTTAGGACGGTGAACTCCAAAAGGAGGATGGTGTCAGAAGAGAATCATCAGTTCTGTCCCCAACTCTGCCCTGGACACAGCAGGTTCTATGATGCTGTTCAAATGTCTGATGGCTCTGGAGCCTCAAGCACTCACAGCTCACAGAGTTGCTTGAACAAGGTTGCTGGGTCACTGAAGAAGTTCTGAGCTCCCTGGAAGTTCCTCTCTCTTCCATAGGATACAGGACAAGGGATACTGGAAAGTGAAGCCAAAATTTCTCTAGCCTTTCCTTCCCTCCCACAGACCAATACAAGAGGCACTGGAGACAGCTGTGAATAAGATTTCTGAGAAAGTATTGGGATCAGCAGTGGCACACTCAGAGCTGGAATGGGCCTTGGTTGGGTTGGGGTTGGGGTTGGGGATGGGGTGGGGGTTGGAGTTGTGTTGTGTTGGGCTGGGTTGGGTTTGTTTCTAGACAAAGTCTAGTATAGTCCAGCCTGGCCTCAAACTCATTATGTAGCTGAGAATAACAGTTCCCGATCTTCCTTCCTCTACTTCCAAAGTGCTGGGATTATAAGCATGCACCACCACATTCAGTTCTGCAATACCAAACCCAGGGCTTTGCATATGTTTGGCAAGCACTGTTCCAACTAAGCTCCTTGGGTCTGTTTTAGAGAGAAAAGGGTAAGAGCCACATGTGTGCCAGTGTGTAACTGGTGGACTTAACAGATGTAAGAATTTCTGGAAGCCCAGTGACAAGCACAGGGACCATTAAGGAAGTTGGAGAGGACTTTCCAAAGGACATGCAGTGCTACAAGCGAACCCAGGCCTGGATTCCCAGCCACTGTCCTGTGTCATGTCCTTCCAAGAGACTGACAAATGGAGCAAGCTGAAGATAGTCCCAAAGCATCAACAAATGCTTAAAGCAAAAGAATACTGTATTTCCAATCTCCTATGTTAATAGAATGTTTCTTAGAGCACTAACTAGGGGTTGGCTGATCGGATAAATGAATTCAGTGGGTACCCAAGACCACGGTAGCTATGCCTTTGTCATCTATGATGAAGTGCTTCCATTCTGCACAGGGTTTCCCATGGCTAGAGCTGACCATCTGGATTCTGGGAACCTATATTCAGGGCTCCCCAGCTCCTCATAACCCAAAGTGATCTCGACTCTTCTTCCTGAAGCAGTGTAGACTCCATTCCCACAGATTGCAAATAATGAACTCCAACATCTGTTTCCATAGTGAAAGCTGCCTTGGCAACAAAAGGAGCCAAGAATCTCAATTTTCAGAGTCTTCTCAGTTCTTTTACCCACTCAACTTGCCCTCCCTTCCCTGCAGCAATTCACCTCAGGGAGCACACGTCTACATCCTGAGTGGCAGACGTCCCAGGCAGAGGCAATCTCAGGCATCTGCCTGCCAGCTTGACATCATCATCAACAAAAGGGTGTGCATGCCCGCCACTTCCCATTACCTTCACATAAGACTTCTCCGTGTCTACAAGCTCCTGGATGACTTTCCGGAGACGGTCTGCATCTGAGAGGTGACGAGCCAGAGGCCTGGGAGGCGGGTCATGGCTCTCTGTTGGTGCTTCCATACTGTTGGCGTGGGTGCTGTTCAAGCCCCTGCAGAGCTCAGCAATCTGGTCAGCACTCTGAGAGATGACAAGAGAGGGAAGGTCATGCTCAGGGCAACACTTGCCAGCATTGGATATGCACCTCACCTGGAACACCAAGTGTTTCATCTGCACCAAGCACACGGTCAGGAGTCTCACAAAGATGTGGGTCTAGGGCCAGAAGCTTCATTCACTTCAGACTACTCTCACTATTACCCAAGAGTCTTGGAAGGAAGATGGCATCTATAGTGCTTCCCTTTGGTATACAGTATCCCTCACTGAAATCAGAGTGTCGGAAATAATGCTGTCTACTAAAGTTGGGCTTGCTCTAAAAATCCACCATAGAGCTTTCAGAACAGTACACACAGGGGCAGACTCACTGAATCCATCCTGTCCTCACCAGTTGGCCAACCAGCTCTCCATCTCCCAGGCTGGGAAACTCAGACATGCTAAGGTATCATGCAGTTTCAGGATGGCTTGGTCCCAGTCTGCCTGAAGTTCTACTCTCAGATCTCACTATTTAGCCTGAGCCACATAGCAGTTATAAACAAAAACCACTCAAGCTGGCTATGCATATACCAGGATAGAATAGAAGGTGAGACACGAATCATTTGCCTCAGGAAAAAAAATGCCGTCCTGGCCCACCATCCTTTTCTGTTCCAGCTCCTCTGCTTCCCAACATAGTGTCTTCATTTGGTGGAAAAACAGAATCAAGACAAAAACCTCAACAGCAATCCTCTGACATCCTGCTCAGTCTCCAAAGAAGTGGAGGGTAGTCGCTGCCCAAGTCAAGAAGACCTGCCAAGGTTAGAAACATCAAAGTGCAGACTGGGACAGTCTGGAAACCAGCAAGAAGATGAGTCGGAGAAATGGAAAATGCAGACACACAGATGGAAAGGCCACCCTGAGATAGAAAACCATGGAAAAGGATCAGCTAAGATTGGAATGTGGTCCTAAGTAGTTTATGACCCAAGAAAGAACCACAGAATGAGCTAATGATGCGGTAGGAACACGGACCCAGTAATGTTCAGAGCCTAAGGCAAGGGGCGGGTAGAAGTGAGGCTCTCACCTACTGCATTCCCTTTTGCATGAATCCTGGTTTGTAAAGCAGGATGAGTTGAAGGAGAGAGGTTGTTTACAACTGGACATGCAGACTTCAAAAGAGTTTGCTTCAAAATAGTTCAAGCAGAAAAACAATTTTCCTTGAGCATACAAGTATTTCTACTTGTTTTCCTTTTTAAATTTGATGAATATTTCTGGTAATGCCTGTCAGAAGATGTATATAAAATTCAATAGGAAAACAGATATGGAAGGCCTGGAGCATAGTTCAGTTGAAAGAGTGCTCTCCCAGGTTGCAACAAATTTCCTGGGTTTGATCCAAAGTACATGAAAGCTAACTTGGGCATGGTAGTACACATCTGTAATCCCAGCATTCAGGAGGCAGAGGCAGGATGATCAGAAGCTAAAAGTCATCTTCAACTACACAGCAAGTTCGAGGCCCGCCTGAGCTAAATCAAACACTGTACCCCACCCCCTACCAAAAAGATATGGACCTGAAGGCTTTAGGATACAACTCTATTTTCCAAATGTCACATATCATCAGATTTTATGATCTGTTTTGGAAGCTCCAACACTGTTCATCACATCCTAACAGCACAAGCTCACAGGGAAGCGCAACCAAAAGGTGGCAGCCTTTCTCTTCCAGGACCTGAGAACTTGAAAGAACGCAACTAAGACACTCAAAGATTCCTGCCTTCCTCCTCCTGGGGTAGACCCCAGCCTCACACTAGTTTTTAACCAAACACGGTGCCAATCCTGAACCAGAACCCCTGGGGCCCCAACATAGGTCGGGGGGGTGGGGGCGGGTTGGTTAGTTGGTTTTGGTTTTGGTTTGTGAGATAAGGTCTTGGGAGGTCTGGCAGCTTGCTAAATAGACCAGTCTTGCTCCAAACTTGCAGCACTCTCTCTTCTGCACCTCCCAGTGCAGAGAGTACAGGTGTATGCTACTATACCCTACTGTAAGATTGTTGAGATAGGATCACCCTATGCAGCCCTTGCAACTTTGCATTTGATGTCCTCCTACCTCGCCCTCGCAAATGTTAGATTACAAGGATGTACCACCATGCCCAACACCATGGATATACCAAGTGATCCTGAGGTGTGGCCGTCAGGAGAACTATTGGTCTTCCTATCAGGACAGCTGCACCTGCCCCAGCTTCCCAAGACTGGCACTGACTCCAGCTTATCACCTTTCCCCGGGATAGAAACATGGAAGACGCAGAGTCTATGTTTACATGCAGAACAGCACACTGTCAGCATCACACCCAGATGATGGCCCCGCTTCTAGGCCTAACCTTCTACTGGCTACTAAAAAGCCCGTGATAATTACAGGCTCTAAAACTTACTTGAAATTTCTATTCCGAGACTTGCACCACAAACTCAGACAATGCAGTTTCTGTAGTCCTGAGAGCTAATAGTCTCCAGAGCTGCAGAATCTATATTAAGCTTGCATATACCACACAAAATAAGATCTGACAAAACGCACCCTAAGTTAAATGGCATCTGGTGAGATTACAGCTTTGCCTTGCTGGGATGTCAAAAATCACACCTAACAATGCGGTGTTAAAATAACCAGACTTCAGAAATAAAATATCTTGCCATTTTGGAAATCCAGAATTCATTTTAAAAACACTTCTCATAGGATTGAGTTCCAAAAAGTGAATGTTAGCTGGGTTATTTCAATGGCAAATTTACTTGTCACGGTACCACGATTAAGTGTTCAAGAGCTGCACAGATTGCCTATTGTACACTTAACAGTTTAAGCCAAGGCCTAAAGGTGGCTTCAAGGATCACAAGGAGGCAGGGCTCACAGGCTTGATGACAAACATTTTTAAAAGATGCGTGTGAAAGCTTCGTGTGGATGCAGGTCACTTCCTCTATATCTACCAATGATGATAAGCATCAGCCAGTGAAAGGCCACAGTCTGTGAACATGGTTAAGTCACTTAGGAGCAGTGACATTTCTGAGTCTTCTGCATCCTTATTGATGAATATATAGCAGCCTTGCCTGTCTGACAGGTGGCTGTACCCTTCACTATGTGGATCCAGGAGGAGAGGAAACATGCCTTTGCCGAGTGCCTGCGCCACACCCCGCTTAGGAGATCTCTCACTGAGCATGCCAGCATCTCAACTTTGGCATAGCCCACTGATACGTTGTAGACGGTGAGAAGCTTTGCACAGCACTGGCCACCCATGGGCACAAAGAACCTGTTCTTCCTGCTGCCTCTGCCCACCAAAGGGTCTGGGCTCTCTTGCCCCAGGTGACAGAAGGATGTAACATGGCTGCTTCAAGTGGTGAATGCAAGAAACCCCTTGGCACATACCATTTTGGGGACGATGGGGAAGTCTGTCAGGCCATCCATACCTCATCCCTGAGGAGGTTGCTTTAAAAGCAAAAGGCTTAGATGCAGAGCAGTGGGCATGGTGATCAGAGAGTACTGGCCTGCCGAAGTAAGAAGCCAACTCTACTGTTTTTCAGTGTACAGCAATCTGTAGTAATGGGTTCATGGTGGACCTCAGGGTTTTCAAGAGTATAGAAAACATTCGCTTTGTAAAATCTCTTAAAAAGAATAAATGACTCTTTCCCCTTAAAACTGTCTGGACAGGTAAAACATGGACACTCTCCTCCCACACCCCCAACACAAAATGTTCTTTCAAGTTTTTGCTTTAGCATGGCAGTGCCCAGCCAAGAGCCTAACACCAGAAAGTCCAGGGCAAGAGGACTGCCGCAGAAAGGCTAGCCTGGGCTACACACTGAGGCCTTGTCTCCAAACCAATCCATTTAACGTGGTCAGGTATTTACTCAGCGCCACCAAGTTTGATCCCCACTTGAAAACAACTTCATCTTATTTACAGACAAGGCCTGACTCACCGAGGAACTCTGCATCCAGACAGATGCCTCGGCAGAGCTCTTCTGGGTTTTGTTTCAATGTGTGGAGAAGGCACCTTCTGCCTCCCCACACAAAGAGACAGGGCGCGTCTAGTCTCAAGAAGCTCAGAAAAACATTTGGAGGGAACGGCACCCAAACTGCCTACAGCGAGCAAGCATGTAACAGCCTCAGATACCCTTTGGAGGAGAAAGGGCAGAGTCTGGCTCAAACCAAGTTCAGAGCAACCCCATAGCCCTCCTCACAGACAGCAAGACACTACCCATCAAAAAATACCAGAGCAGCCTCCCTGTCACTTGGTCTGCAAAACCCCCAGATGACACAGCAGCTCCAAGAGCTGCATTTTTCCTATTGGAAGACATACCCTGACTGGTTTTGTTCTGTTTTTTTTTTTCAGTTTCCTTGAAGGATTTGGAACCTTAAAAGTAACTGCCGTGGTTAATGTGCCTCCTATTCTGAGCTTACTGCCCTGGTCAGAAGCCCCCTGCTGCATGCATCACTGAGCTATGGCCTCATCTTGATCGGTGTGCAACAGCGCCCCCATCCTCAGCTCGAGGTATGGCAAGCTATTTTTGCCTGCATGGCTTGAGCTCAAAAAAAAAAAAAAACCATTTTCGGCCCATAAAACGAGATTCAAACTTGCTGGATAATGAGGTAATATTTCATATGGAAGCAACTGAAAGGGAAATGTCAGGGTATGCTACTTTTGAGTTCCCAGCCTACAGTAAAAGCTTGGGGGTAGAGGGAAAGGGTGGGTATCAGCAGCAGATGTAACCAATATACTGACCCCTCAAATGCTATTCTGTTGGGATGACTGGTCATACTGTAAACAATCTGGCTGAAATGAAAATATGAAGAGAAGACACATAAGACTCTCAATATAATTCCTGTTGAGGCAATGGACCCTAAAGAAATGAGGAATTTTCATGCTGGGAAGAGGAGAGAGGTATCAGACAGACTGGGGACTTGTCTCCCTCAGAGAAACTCCACAGTTCTAAGGCCTTGTCAGACTGAAGCCTAGGTAAAGACAGGCCGGTGCTAGGTGGGACCACACCTTGACCTCCTCTGCTTTCCAGTTTTAATTTGGCTCTCTTAATCTGCTGGTCGGGCCTGACTTGGAGCAGAGTTATGCAAACCTGCCCCGTCCCCCTCCCCCAACTCAGATAGAAGTATCACACACGTGTGTTCACTTACACACCTCTGGCAGCCAGCTCCTCCCCTCTTCTCTCTCCCACACCTGGCAGCAGCTTTCTCCTAGGCCACTGACCTATACACCTGAGTCAAGTCCGCATTAAGGACCATGAGGCTTCTCAATGCTCTAATCCCTCAGGCAGAATGATGAGGTTGATGACTAATACTAGCATTTCTGGCCTGTTGGTGATGGTTAACCCTAAGGATGCCCCAGCTCAGGCAAGGTGTGCAGGCAGGGCATGGTTATTACGCTCCATGTTCTCTTTTAAAGAAAAAGAAAAATCCTCCCTTCACTGTCTAAAAGCCATGAGGAGGCTGTGTTCCCGAGCAAGCTCAGGGCAACCACAGTGTCAGCTGTCACTTCTAGCAAATTAGTTAAGTCAGAAAAGTTTGCCTTCGGGGGAGAAAAGACGATTAAAAAGTACAAAGGACTCTCCCTCAACTCATTCTGCGCTTCATCAGCCACGTCTCTAACTTACAGAAAGAGCTAATGTTACCAACATGACTGACACGGTAGATCTGGAGCCACCAGCTGACAGGAGACTGCCCCAGAAAGGCTGACAGACGTCTGAGTCAGGAGGACCACCTCCAGACTTCCCCCTAACAGCAGGGTCAGAGGCCTACCTTACATTTTGTGAGGCCCTTGGAGGCAGCTGGCAAGCCTACTGACAACATGGCGATGCCTCATGGATGGGGCTGAGATGACCGGTGCTGTCTGTCAAACCATTTGTCTTACCGTAGCCTGGGCATGCATCTCCGTTGGTAGAGTGTATTATGCAGCATGCGGGAAGGCCTGGGTTCGATCCCCAATACCCCATAAACAGGAATACTGGGCCCACACCTGTTATCCAAGCACTCCAGGCGGGGTGGCAAGTGAATCAGAGGGTCAAGGTCATTGTTCTGGCAAGTTCAGTGCCAGCCTGGGCTACATGAGACCCTGCCTAGATAGAGAAAGAAGAAACGACTCCAGAGAATGACATTCTTGTCTTCAACAAAGAGAGCAAACATCATCAACATGGCCTGTTTGTTTTCCCCACTCTTGACCAGAGTTCTGATTGTAACTAGGCAAAAGGAGATGGTAAACTAAGTAATGAACAGTCAGATAAATTACAGTACGGAAATGCAATGCGAGTCATGGCAGCTACTTGTGGTGGAAGACACCTCTACTGTCCAAAGGACGGGATTTGTTAGTAAGAGAAAGGGGCCTATGGTTTTTAAAGATATATATATCCTATGTATTAATATGCATGAGTCGATTTTCATAAAATGGAATAATGTGTGCATGTGTATATATGTGTATGTATATAATATGCAGTGTTTAACGCTGCATTTCAAGTTATTTTAATTTTAATCTTTCAGCTTATCTGAATGATCTCATTTTTATAGTAGTTGAATTTTTAATTTTTTTCTAAATAGAATCATTTCCTGTTATTTTACAA
>NW_022196911.1:4519261-4536041 GCF_008632895.1 Mastomys coucha | reverse complement strand
AAAAAAAAAAAAAAAAAGATTCAAGGCAAAAGAGGCTCCACAAGATGTTTGATTTGAAAAAGGAGGTCTGATTCGTGGGTCTGACTCACTCTTCCCCTCATAGGGCCTTGGATGCAGCCAGAAAGGCATCCCAGCGCAACCTGTGGAAAATGACAGAGGAAGCTCTCCTGGATAGATGAGGGACATGAACACAGAACTGTGACTGCAGAGAAATAAAGTCTAACATGGGATGAGGGGGGTATGGACTCTGCAGGAGCTGAGGGCCAATGTGGGGATGGGGGTGGGGGAGTCTGAGACAGGTCACACAGGTGGACACGGAAGAGTCAGGGCCTCTCTTTGCCCAGAGGTATGGCGAACATGAGGTGATAGTAACCTTTCTGCCAAGGAGAGGAAGTCATGGAATAGCAGTTACAAGCAGAGAACCTCCCTGGCCCTGGGTTTTGCAGTCCTGGTATAGTATGCCAGGCAATCGGTTGGCATTGCAGGGCCCATGTCCAGGACAGCAAGGCAAAGGCCTGGGTACATCCTAAACACCAATCCCCCTGGTCTCTCCCCTTCTTTCCTTCAGTTTGCAGCAAGAATCCAAAGTTTCTAGCTCCACAGGCTCGGGCCATGTCCTCAAACAAATGCCTCTTTTAAGGTAGGCAATTCACACACACAGACACACAGACACACATACAGACTGTGGAGTTAAAACCCTGGACCGTAACTAACTTCTCCCTGACTCAGTTCTTATCTGTGAAGATCACAAACTACAGGTAACTCGGAGGATCCAATGAGGGGAAAAATGTGTATGAATAACCCACTAAGTCTAAGGGCCCAGTACAGCCTAGGGCTTAGTGAAAGCTACTGCCCAGCGAACTGTCATTTTCGTTTATGACCCCTGTGTGTTGCACATACTCCCAAGTGAGTGCACACATGTGCAAATGACATGAATGCAAGGTCAGAGGACAATCTTGAGTGTCAGTCCTCAGCCACATCTTATTTGATAGAGTCTCTTGGTTTGTTTGGGGATTCTGTTGTTTGTTTTTTAGGGGGATTTTGTTGTTGTTTGGGGGTTTTGTTTGTTTGTTTGTTTCTGATGCATACCCCAGATTAGCTGCCTCATGAGCTTCTAAGAATTCTGCTTCCTGGTTCCAGACATGCAATACCACATCTGGCTTTACAGAAGAAATGGGGATTTGAACTCAGGTCCTCGGGCTCCCACCACAAGTGCCTTTCCAGTGGGCAGAGCCATCTCTAGAGTCTAATGTCTCAACTTCTTTTATCTTCAAAATTACAAAAGGATATATTTTCTGTGGTTGCCCCAAAGGATGAGCCAAAGCAGTCCAATTTCATCAGAAATTTTCTGTGAAGCTCCTCCTTTGGCCACACCGAATGGTGACTAGGACATGGTGACCCACAGCATCTCAAACAGGAGTGGCTAGAGCCATGGGCGAAACATGGAGGAGGCTTGGGGAGGAGGGCTGGGCAGGGATGCTGCAGCTGCAACGGGTATCAGAACAGGGCAAAGTAAAATTGGCCCAGGGTGAGGGAGTGCATACGCAGCCACGCAAGTGTCCTGGAAAGGCAGCCTACGGCAACTTGGGGACATGTTCTGAGAAGGTAGAGAAAGCTGAGATGGCACTTGGTACGCCATGCGGTAATCTAAGTCCCCAGAGGTGAGGGAGGACAGCAGTGTGTCTCAAGGGAAGAGGTACCTCAGCTGCCTCTACGCGGCTTCCCACACCATAGCCCCAGGCAGGCACCCTGCTCCTAGGACAGGAACAGCCCAGCATCTCCTGGTAACAGGAGACGTGCCAAGGCTGCTTGTGTCCTCGTTGCCTGCCTTCTGCTTGGTTTCCTTATTTAACAGCAGTCTGGTCAGGATTCAGGAATAAAGAAGAGAAGATCCCTCTGCCAAGGACCTTTCAAGGAGTGAAGCAGCCTTTCAATATAGCCTCTTCCCATAAAACACTATGTTTGAACGCTCCTCCTACCGAAGCCGCAGAGGATGGCCAGTCTATGAGCGTCTCCTGGCTTGGTACTGGGTTTCTCTACCCGATTTGGTCATGTGCAAAGAGATGGCTTCTTGGTGCCAAACAGAACACCCATGTATGCAAGAGATTTCCATAATCCCACTCTAGAAAAACGAATTAAAAGAGGACCACGAAAGGGGGGTGGGGGGGGAAGGTAACCAAATTGTGTCCTGTGGGTCAAATCCAGCCTGCTGGCTATTGTTATCAGTAAAGTTTTATTCGAATTCAGCCAAGTGCATTCACCTCTGTTCTGTGTTGCTTAAACTGGAACCCTACCACTCAACAAGAACCATTTATTCACTGGCAACACAGTGGTACTATGTGGTAAGTTTATCCTACAAAGACTCATAGCAAGTGGCATGGCAGACCCCCTGAGGGCCTGCCATGAGGGCCAACTCCTCTTGCAGAGCCCTGACTGTGCAATGGTGCTATCTTCCCCACCCCCAAGTTTAGGGGGAAGGTAATATCAGCAAAAGCACTGTGTGGGGCTGGAGAGATGGCTCAGTGGTTAAGAGCGCCGACTGCTCTACTGAAGGTCGTGAGTTCAAATCCCAGCAACCACATGGTGGCTCACAGCCATCCGTAATGAGATCTGATGCCCTCTTCTGGGATATCTGAAGATAGCTACAGTGTACTTACATAATAATAAATAAATAAATCTTTTAAAAAAAAAAAAAAAAAGCACTGTGTGGGGAGTGCCTTAATGAAGACCTGGCCCTTTGGGGATGGGTCTCTGGGTTATTTTGGACTCTAACAGATCTGTAGGTTATTTTGGCTCTGTGTAATGTGACTCCACACAAAGGCAGGCACACAGGGGAAATATAACAGTTCACAAGAGCATAATCAGACAGAAGTCAGAGTAACATAGAGAAGAGCAATTACTGCCGGGAGCCCTGGAACTGCTGTTACAGCAGCCTCCACCACAGGCAGACACTCCGTTCCCAGAGTGGACAGTTAGCTTCTGGTGGTGCAGTGTCTGACCAGCTCTGCCAAGAACATAATGCTTTGCTTCCCCCCAGGACTGCTGTACTTCTGTGCCCCAAAGAGATCCGAAGTGGCTATTTTTACAAAGATAGCATTACTCCATGTTAGTGTCTTTATAGTCTTCGAGCCATCAGCCTGTGGCTGCTCAGATGGGATCACCTGTGTGAATAGTTAGCAGTCCAGGACTTACAACCCTTCCTACCCAGTCGTTCAAATTATTTGACAACTAGTGAAAATGTCATTCTAGATCTATGAAATAGATTCTTTCGAACACAAATTAAAAAGTAAAAGGAACCAAAAAGCCGTCTGTGTAACCTAATCAAGTTTGACGTTTAAGTTAAATTACCAAACGGTTACACTCATCGTTCTAGCAAAAGCCAGCTGTTCATCACACAGACCCATATTTTACACATACTATTTAAGCATGTGCTCGTCGCTAGGTACTAAAATCCTTGCTGGGCAGAATTGGTATTATGGGAAAATCCTCTTTAAAATCTGACAGAAATGGTCACGACGTTGGCTTTCTCAGTGACCAACTACCTGAGACATACTGGCCTGTTAGTTAATGGCCAATATCTCAACTTCTGCCTGCTAAAAGGGGCTGTAAGGAGAATCTGATAGGTTGTAGGAAAACTGGTCTTCGGTGAGGTGAGGTGTTCGCAGTCATAATGGGGCTGGGAACACAGCTCAGCTGGTAAGGTTCTTATGTAACAAGCATAACTTTTGGGCTCAGCCCTCAGTGTGACATAAGCCCTTCATGGTGGCATACACCTGTAACTCCAGCACTCATCTGCAATGCATTCAGGAGGTGGAGGCAGGAGGATCACCCTCAGTTACACAGTGAGTTCGAGGCTAGCCTGGGATACATAAGACTGTCTCAAAAAAAAGAAAAGAAAAAAAAAAGAAATTCATAGCATATGCATAGAGATAATAACAGACTTTGTGCTTAAGGCCCTCTGCAATTAATGCCATTTACATACACGGACCTAGTTTAATTTCACCTCCCAGCCAGGAGCCTGTAGGAAAGTAGAAGGTATTCTTTATAAGTACTCAGGGGTCAGGGACCATGTGATTCTCTCAAAGCCCAGTGAAGACTATATGAAAGCTCCTCCAGCACTCCTGGCCCATCTGTCTTTCTACTTCACATAACAGCAAATTAAGAGCCCTCTACCTAATGTACTTTCCAGTTAGTTGCAGCAAGAGATAAACACCTCGACTCACTGCTCCAGTCCATCCTTTATATCCACTTTCCAAGGGCAAGATAAATGTACTTCTGAGACAAGCCTCTTAGGCATAGGACGAGCCAAAATGACAGAAATGTTCATCCAGAGACACCGGGCACAACAGTTACTATGCTTGACCTGTTCCTAAATGTTCTCCATAAGTCAGCAAGCCAGCCTGGGGCAGGAAGCCAGCAGCACAGGCTCTGGTTTGGTGGAATAAGGTGACCCCCTTATTCCCTGGATCTGCTGCAGACCAACTGTGAATTCTTAGAAGTCTGGGTTATTTGAAGGTTGCCATCTACAATCTTGTGCTCCCACTTAGAAGGAAAGCCATTACAGACGCTCAGCACGTGCTGGGGGTGGGGGGCGGGAGGTGGGGATGGGCATTGCAGGACTTCCCACTATAGCACCAGGAAGCCATCTGTTTTCCCCTCAGTCAGAGTCCTGCTGTAACACCTTCAGCCACTTGGCTCACTTCCTCTGTGTCCTTTCTTTAGACTTCATGGACCCGGTAACCCAGTCACTCAAGAAGAGTGAGACAGAGCCAGGGAGAGGGAACTCAGGACCAGAGTCTGACTGAAGCCACCCTCCTCACCCCCCAACCCCCCCCCACACTCACACATACATCCTTCCAGAGGCCCTGACTTGTCCCACTGAGGGTACACGAAAAGAAAGCTTCAAACCTGGGTTCAGAAACAGCCTTTGAGAAGCAAAGCCTTGGGTAGATAAAACATTAAATTATTCGTTCCCCTTTTGGCAGGCCTTAATTAGGCTATGTGTATGCTTGGGGTGTTTGCGTCCAGTGGGCACACATACAACCCAAGGACGCTTTAACTGTAGCTTTAGTAACGCTGTATTTAGAAATGCAGTGGTCACCTCTGCTCATTCACTCTACACTCCCCTCCGACAATCACGTGACGATCAGTATCCGCCACACACGCCGCTGAGACTTCATACAAACCAACCTTCACATCCTGACGCTGACCACAGGAGCAAAATGGAGAGGCAGACCTGCAACCGTTACCATCACTATTTTCAACAAATACCTCTGTCATTTCAAGGGCCATTTCCTTGGGTTAAGAAGGATACCAGGAAAAGAAACACGCACGCCAGCAAAGACACGGAAAGACCAGCAAGGAGCCCACGCCTTTAATGACAACATGGCCACCAAAGGCTAGCTGACACCTCGGACTGAGACGATCTTCACACCTCACCTTGGGTCATGGCTGAATAACCAGAGTTTCATCTTGATAAATCATTGCTGAAAGAATCTTCAATCCTCGAACAAGTGGACAGAGGCACGGGCTCCCCCGAGACAGTGGGGACTGCCAGGCCAAGGTAGCAGCGAGTTGGTTTCCTCTCAGCTCTTGACCTTATGGCAAAACAGACTGGGACCTGGGACGGGGATAGCTTGCACCTATCCCAAGCCAGCCCATAAGCTGGCATCAGGATGCCTCTATCCCTGAGGTATTTCCATGGTTCGTAAGTAGCTCACCATGAGACCTCCAACCTGTACAGCCACCAGCCCGGAAGCTCTTGGGCAAATGTCAGTGGTTACTCACTGCCAGGTGGCTTCTGACAAGACTAGAGAACTTGAGTTGCAGCAGAGAGCTGGAGACTGAGAACTCCCAAAGAGGCGAGAGTGAGTCAGGGTAAGGAGGTTGCACTGAGGCTGAATGAGCAATGGAAGGGAGGCGGAGGTGGGGCAGGAAACAAGCGGATTAAAAGGAGAGAGTGCATTTGAAGGTACCCTTGCACAGTGTGTCTTTGTGTGTGTGTGTGTATTATGTGTGTGTGTGTGTGTGTACATGACTGTATGCATGCGTGTGGAGGCCAGTGGTCAACGTGGGATGTCTTTCTCAGCCTCTCTTCATCTTATTTTTTTCAGATAGGGTCTTCTCACTAAACCTAGAGCTCAACCACGTGACTAGGATGGCTGCCTGGCTTGCTAATGAGCTTCAGAGGGATCTGCCGGACCCCAGCATTCAGATTACATAAGTATGTCGCCCACTCGGAGCTTTGTACATTTGCTGGGGACCTAGACTCAGGTTCTCATGTTTGCTCAGTGGTCATCCCAGGCCCTAAAAACACCTTTAAAATCCAGGGCTGGACAGATGACTCAGCTGCTCTTCCAGAGGTCCTAAGCTCAATTCCCAGCACCCACATGACAGTTCACAACCATCTGTAATGGAATCTGATGTCCTCTTCTGGCATGCAGGTATACATGCAAACAAAGCACTCATACATAAAAGACATAAATAAATAAGAAATTTAAATCTGCAGTGCTTTCCCTCTCCCCCCATATTAGTAACATACCTGTGTTCTCTAGTCTTCATGCTACATCACAAACAGTGGGAAACTGAGTTTTCAAAACTGAAATACCGAATCTTTACCCTCAGCAGTTGGGAGCTGGCCCCCTGGAAGGCCGCTGAAGGCAAAAAGCCACACTGTGTGCCTGTGAGCAGGGCTCACGGGTGGGGTTCTTAGCCTCCCCCACCTCAAGCCCCTAGAGCTCCTGACGGTGACAGTTGAGTCTCCCTAGAGCAGGTCGCTAGAGGAAATGACAAAATGACCCAGAGCAATCGTCCAGACTTTTTTTAAGTATGAGCCGCTGCATCATGGGACCCAGACATTACGAAAAGCTGATAGCGTGCTCAGAGTGGAGAGAGGCGTAAAAGCTGCATTGAGATGTGAACACGCCCTCGTTCAGCCCGCGCGATGAGGTTCCCATTCCAGCGTTCTGCACGCAAGCAAGGCTATTGAAATAAGGCCATCAAGATGACTGTGTGTGCATGGCCTCTTAACAGTGGCCTGCATCTGAGATCTGAGCGGGCCTTGGTGGAGCAGCTTTTAATGGACAAACCCCATGATGCCACATCCTCCCCACCCTTGGTTAATATCAAAGATGAGATAACACGCCAGGCACCCAAACGGTAGCCAGCCCAAGTGAGACCATAACTGTGCTATTACTCCATTAGAAGAAAAGGAACAAGAAACAGCCTCGGACTGACCTGCTGGGAGGTGGGGGAAGCACAACAATAAGCTCTCCACACACCAGCCTTGGGGGACCACCACCACCTAAGTAATTTGCTTATCTCAGCAACCAGGCCTATAAAAGTTTAGTTGAGGATCAGCCTTTCACATCTTACTCTTCCCAAATTCACTTCCCCCCACCAAATCCTTGCACCCCACCCGCTCAACCCTATAATTACAGAAAACAAATCTTTCGCAATTCCAAGCATCGTCATAGGTCGATGCCAGCGGCATTCAGTAATTCTGCCAATGCCACTCAGGGTAATGTATTCTGGTCTCAACCCGATAATTGGCTTGCCATCTGGGTGAGGGGTTATTGTCTAACCCTCTCCTTGTCTTTCAGCTCATGAAAGGGCGCGAGTGGAGCATTCACAGTTAGCTTCTCCTGGTCTAGACTAGAAAAAAAAAAAATGAAAACAAAGTTCAAAGTGCTCCCGGAAAGGAGGAGAGAAGGCCCAGAGGGGGAGGCACTTGTTGTGAAAGCTGAAGGACTTGTGTTCAGAACCCCTGCCCCCTGATTTTAAAGCCAGGTGCTGTAAGCTACACCTGTAATACAAGCATTGGAAAGTTAGGAGCCTGGAGGATTGCTGGAGCTTTGCTGGTCAACCAGCCTAGCTAAACAGCTATGTTCCACACTCAGTGAGAGACCCCCATCTCAAAAAATCTAAGGTCGACGGTCACAGGGGAAGACATCCATGGTTGACTTCTGGCCTCCACACACATGTGAATAGGCACTTTCGAACATGGACACATACAGAATGCAGACAAAACCCACAGGATTAAACAAACCTGACACTTTTCCTATCCATATGGATTCCAAAATGTTAATAATGTAGCATCGGCACCAAGGCTAACAATTCAAACACTCAAAAGTTGGGGTTCCAAACTCAAGGATCACAGCAACCCCAAAGGGGAAACCTATGCATATTGTCATCAAACTGGTGATCCAGGCCACACCCCCCCCCAGAACTCTATGCAGTTTTAAATACAGGTATATGAGTAGTTTTTCAGAGGTTTCCAGAGCTTTTATCCCATTCTCAAAGATCTGCTCTAAATACTTTCTATATAAAGCACCAAACTGCCCAGAGCCTTCACTCATGACCTTAATACTGCTCCCACACCTTAGAGCAATGGTTCTCAACCTGTGGGCCATGACCCCCATGGGGGTTTCATAGCAGATACCCTGCATATCAGACATTTACAGTATGATTCAGGACAGTAGCAACATTACACTTATGAAGTAGCAAACAAATAATTTTATGGTGGGGGGATCACTATAACATCAGGAACTGTATAAGAGTTGCAGCACTAGGCAGCAGGAACTGTATAAGAGAGTTACGGCATTAGGAAGGTTACGACCCACTATCTTTGAGGTTTTAACTTCAGTAAATGCTGTAACGGACCACAGACAACCAGCGCTGATTCCAATCAGGCTCTTCTGAGACTTGGGTCTTCTCTTACACAGCTCTCCACATGCATGAGGACGAGCAGCAGCAATGTCAGGGAAAGGACTGCCCAAGGTCACATATCTGAATGGAAGGATGGGCAGGGAGAGGTGTCAGCTCAGGGCTGCCTCTCAGACAGACGCAGATGTCTGGTAACTTAGCTAAGGACAAAGGAAGCCATCATCAGCCCAGGACACGGGGCCAAGGCCACCCACAGTCCTGTGGCATCCACCTTAGGTCCAGTCTCCACAAGAAGGCTCAAGAACCTGCAAGCAGAGCTTGGACTGAGGGGAGAGTTTGACCGGAGAGATTCAAATGCTGTACTTCTCTGGCCCAAAGGGAAATTATACCAAGTCCTTCATAACTATTTACCTTCAGCCTGGACTCTAGGAAGGAAACACAGACACAGAACTGGACATGAGAAGTACGGAGAATGAAGGAGCCATAGCCCAGGGAGCACACCAGTCATCCCCATCTTGACTGTCCTGCATGTGTATGCACATGGAAATCAGAGGGCAAGGAGTATAGACCACACACCCTACTCCACCACCTATGTTGACCAGCTACTCTGAATTTAACACGTCATTCACCCAGGGAGGATATGAACGTCCATCTTAGAGTCTCCTCTCAGATGGTCATGGCTCCTGCTGTATCCAGGGAGGGAAAGAAACAAGAAGCTGCCAGAAAAGCAAGTGTATGAGGCTAAGTGAAGGGTGCCCCTTCAGAGAAGCATCTCTGCCCAGTTGGGGTCCAATCCTTGGGCAGCTTCAGCTCTGGGGCGTCTCCCAGTCACTTTCCTGTTAGTCACCACCCCAGCAGCAAGGAAAGGGCATGTAATTATCCCTTCAGCACTTGGGTGCCTGACAGCCAGTTAATTTCAGAGCCAAGGCTCCACCTGTCAAGCGCTGCCCCCAGCCCTGCCCTCCAGGGTGATTCACCCCGCCGCCCTCCTGCGCAGCCTCTTTATGGATTCACTTTTGTCCTTCCTCTTCCACCTGTGATTCTGAAGCTGATTTTGAGTAAAAACTTATTTTTTTTTCTTCCGGAAAAACAGAACGTAAAGGGAGCGTGCAGAGGAGACTGGGAAAGTGGAGGCATAAGGAAACTGGTAGGATGGTACTGGGGTCCTAGACAAAGGACAGAGGAGTATCTGGGGAGACTGGCCTATTCACAAAGAACTACAGACCCCAAAGATGGAATGGGAGAGAAGGAAGGGAAGAAAGGATCACCATGATTCCTCCCAACCTCCCTGAGTCAGGTTATCCCTGGCATCCCCCTCCCTGTGCGAACCATTAAGAACCAGGAAAGACATGGGGAGCCTGGACTTCCTAGAGTTGGTATTTGAACCTTCATGCCTACCTTCCCTGTCAGGTCATGTTCTAGAACAGTGGCTCTCAACCTTCCTCATGTTATGGTGACCCCCCAACCATAACATTATTCTCTTCTCTACTTCACCAACTGTAACTTTGCTGTTGGTATGAATCATAATGTAAGTATCTGTCCTTTCTGATAGTCTTAGGTGGCCTGTGAAAGGACCTTTGACCCAACAGGGGTCATGACCTACATGTTGAGAATCACTGTTCTAGAACCTCTGCCTTTCACGTGATGCTACTGCTAAAACAACCACATATTCCAAGAACATGGAAAACTGCACGCTTCCTGCCTAACTGCATACAAACTCGCAGCCTTGGGGCCACACGCAACCCCAAGCCTCAGTCACGGGGGGTCCTCATGTCTGAGGCTTCCATTCAGTGATCTTCAATTTCTGTGTATCCCAGCCCCAGCCTGCTCAGAGTTCAGCCCCCTGATAACAACGTCTACCCACATTTCAGTTTTCTTCTGTCCCAATAGTCAATGTCATCCATGGTGACAGAGGTAAGGATGGCTGCAAGAAGTAAGGAGGAAGGCCATGGGTAGTGGGACTTCTTCCTGCTTCCCAGCTTCATTCTCAACTCTATTTCTTGCTCAGGATGCATGCTGGCTACCCAGAGCAGCTTTCAGAACAAGCGTATTTCCACATCTGTATCTCCGGGGTCTCAAGGCCACGCTACAATTAAGTCCACTGCGGACTCATTTTGAGCCCTTCCCTGAAACCCTACAGTGGGAAGGGGAAAGTGTGGTACCTCTCATTCTACAGTGATTAAATGACCTTTGGCAGGACAGGACCCAAGGCTGACTTCTACATACCAAACCCTGTTGACCACATATCAGCCCTAATGGCCCAGAGCAGACCTAGAAGAGATGAGATGAGTGCTAATAGCCTGCAGGTAGGAACGTGGGGTTGGGTAGCAGATATGGAATCATCAAGAAATTGAATGCCCTTCCAGGCTCCACTGAAAATCCAGCAAAGTTGCCTCCAGCAAGCCCAATGAACTTGCCATCCAGTCTCTGTTCCAAGGATGTGCCACTAGTGGATGGCCACCAGTGCTACACACTGGAGAGCCAGGCACAAAACGGCAGCAGCCTGGTCCTTCTCCAGCCTATATTCACCCCACCTCTCATCCAAGGGGACAGATCTGTGAGACTGGCCAGCAGTGTCTCTCTGGCCTGAGTGACAGGGCCTTGGAGGAAGAAAGCAGACCAAGCACACACTCTCGACGTAGTAATTCCAGCCAATCTGTGACACTACACTTGAGAAACTTTTGCTACATTGACTATGTCTCCTCTTTATGGAGAGCCAAGGGGACCCAATCCCTGCAGTCCCTGGTATCTGATTCTTTATTTTATTCCTGAGAATAAAAAAAAGCTCAGGAGACTTTGAAAACTGACACCAACTCTGAGAACAGGGGTGGGCAGGTAAGGAGTTTAATCTCTCTCTCTCTCTCTCTCTCTCTCTCTCTCTCTCTCTCTCTCTCTCTCTCTCTCACACACACACACACACACACACACACATACACGTTTTTGTATCATTTCATTAGAACATTCATATATTTGTATATAAGTTCTTATCTGGTGCTGAATCTTCCCAGTACCCCCAACATCAACCACGTGATGAAGATGCTAAGACTTGAATAGACTCTGCATTTATAGACCTCGCAGGGGAGGCTGCTTGATCACCTAAAAGCTGTGCCATCACCCAGGTCACTGATAAATCTTGGTACAACAGGATTTCAGACTCAGCTTTCTAACCTAGTCAAGGTTTCTTTTTGGTACACCACCGCCCAAAAGAAGAAAGAGAGGCCTGAAGTAAAATCTGTCCCCAGAGAATGGTCTCTCTGGGAGAATGTCACACCTGCGTCATTTTCCGGGAATAAAGCAATTGCCTTGATGAGACCATCTCCCTGCCCATTCAAATATGAATTATTTCAGACAACTTGCATTAAAAAAAATAGGTGTTTGACTCTAAGAAAAGACCGTGAATACATCAGCCTACCAAGAGCATCTATGAAGATAGACCACTATTTGTTTGTAAATAGCTGGTGTTTAGTTTAACTTTCTAACAAAACATCTTAAAACCCAAAAGGTCCGGAGGTAATGCTAGAAACCCAAAAGTGTGCTCTTAAGGAAGGCTGGGAAACAAGCCATGTTCCCCCAAAATGCTTTCCTTTAGCTTCCGTTTCTTTGATAGGCAAGCTCTTAAAGAGCAATTCCTGTGAAAAACTTAAAAGGTGGAGCAAAATTAGTGGGCAGGAAGCAAATATTAAATACAAGTTATGTTCCCCTGGTTACTGGGAGGCTAACCCGTCACTGCACAGTCTTTTCTTCTGTCTTGAATGCACAACAGGCCCAAAACACATCTTTAAAATAATCAAATTGCAGAGAAACACAACACACGGTTGCTATACTGTACATCTCGGTTCCCGCCGCTCTCTGTTCTAGCAACACAACGCCTACAAACTGCAAAAAATAATCACGGCCACAGCAACACTAGGTGATTACGTAAAAATTCCTGTAAAATCTAGAAAACTAACTGAGGAGGAAGGGCTGCACCGAAAGCTCTGCTCACCTTGCAGAAAACACCTCCTTTTGCAGGTATTTAGTTCACAGCTTTCAGCCCAATACAAGCATGAGCTATGCTCCAAGGAAACTGGTCAAGCATAAAATTATTTGTAATAGTCAAATTCTTTCTTCCGTAAATACAGTAAACAGAGGAAACGTTCCCCCACCACCACCCTGCAGGGGTCTTTCTGACATCCTCTATTTCAAACTGACAAGATTGTTTTAGAGAACTACAAGACCTCAGAAGGAAACGCAAAGTCGACATACCACAGGGCCAGTACACAAAAGTTCTCTTCTTTCCTATAAATGCAGAGTGCTTCAAGATTGCTCTCGGGACCCATTCTAGAAAGAACCCTGCCATCCAACCACAACCTTTAGACAGTTTTGGAGTCAAATCAACTTTTCAGTCCTGAAGGAAAACATGCAGACCTGTCTGTACTTGGTTCAAGATCTGTGCCCAAGAATCCCAAGCCAAGCCTGCGTTTACTTACACGCTTGCACATAAAAAGGAGAGATTCAGAGGCACCTGTTCCTTCTCAGTGTTGGAGCGGGAAGCCGTCTACCGTCCACTGCTGCTGGAGAGTGTGGAAGGCATGCATTTCTTCTAGCTCTCATCACCAGGCAATGAAATGGGGAAAAAAAAATCCCAAACTGTTCTTCCCTGCCACATCCACAAGGACGCCCTAGCGCCACCACGCTCTTTCTCTGCTGCCTGGAGAAGGTACACCCCCTTCCACTAGATTCCTACCCCAAACTGTGAGCCTCCCTGCTCTGGAGAGGCACCAGGAGGTTACAGCAGATGCAGGGACGACAGATCCGCTAAGTACCATATGTCCACTGCCAGTCTCCAGTACTCGAGGGGCGTGTCTGTGGGGAAACCGCTTAACACACCTTGAGGTCCCCCCCACCCCGAAACAATCCAAAAACTCCTTCAACTCCCTCACCCAAAGAGAAATTATTTATTCCTTGAGAACTCCTCCTCCCCGTCATAATAGCATATGCCAACTGCTAACAATGCTGGAAAGAAAAAAATCCCCTACAGGAGAAGCTGACAGGGTCACACAAAGAGCTGTGACAGTAATAGGCACCCTTAACGAGAGACAAGGCAATCAATTATGAACCATTTGCAGAAATTGTGGGGCTGTCAAAAGCCTTGCTTACAGCTGTGTTTCATCATGGGATTTTCAATGGAAATTATTCCCTTTTCTTATGTCTAGAGTACTTGTTAGTAAAACACCCCAAATGGCCCAGGTTCAACCAGAATCTAATCTGAAAAGAAGTTAATGACCCCTAAGAAGATCCAGGAAGCAGAGGCAGGTCCTCTCCCTGGAGAGCAACCGCCTCCTGCAGGCCTGAGCAGGTGCCTGCTAGAGGGCAGTGTGCAGGGGCCCCTGAGAGAGTTTCTCCCAGCACAGGAAAGAAACACAGCTGGTTGGCAACTCTCAATTCACTTCTGTGAAAACAAAGAGAATCCCTGGTTACACACACACACATACACACACACACACACACACACACACACACACACACACACACACACACGGCTGGGATGAAAGCTCAGCTGCTAAAGTGCCTGCTAACCAAGCATAAGGATCTGAGTTCTGATCCCCAGAACCCACGTAAAAAACCCAGACAAGATCTAGGGCACCTTTACTTGCCCCAGGAATGGCAGTAACTAGACAGGCAAATCTCAGAGCTTGCTAGCCAGCCAGTCCAGCGAATTGGTGTGGTTCAGGGAAAGACTCTGACCTCAAAGATTGAAAATGATGGAGAATAATCAAGTCCATCCCCAGTGTTGATCTCTGAACTATTAATACTAATAATACTAATAATACTAATAATACTAATACTACTAATACTACTACTACTAATAATAATAATAATAATCCCATCCCCAGTGTTGATCTCTTGACTATAAATACAAATACACATACTAACACTAGTAGTAGTAGTAGTAGTAGTAGTAATTGTTATTATTATTATCATTATTATTATTATGATGATGATGATAGTAGAAATACCCTGGTCTGGTAGAATAGATCTGTAACCCCAGCTACTTAGCATCTGTGGCAGAAGGATCACAAGTTCAAGTCAGCCTAGACAACTTAATGAGATTCTGCCACAAAATTAAAATTTCAAAAAGATATGAGAATCTAACTTGGAGGCAAACTGGATGTTTAGCATTAAAGAGGTTCCCCTGGGTCCAACCCTTAGCACAGGGTAAAAACAAAATCTCAAAAAAAAAAAATTAAGATCCATACATTTGACTCCCTGTCCTTTTCCTAACGTTCATCAGGATTATGACTTTTGGTGATCACGAATTCACTCTTCCCAAGAAACAAAGACCATGTGAGCAGACTGACTGATGGACGTCACTCTATTCTCCAGGGAACTCAAGTCCAGCATCAGATGTCTGTTACATCCATCCCAACTAGTCAGTGACTTCTGACTTGTAAGAAATTTGGCAGTAAGTCCTTCATCTGCTCCCTCAGCCTGAGTATTTCTAATCCAAAAGGCTGAAAAATCCAGCATACCAGCATGAGGAAGAAGCAATGTCCCACCCTACTCTCCAGTGCAAGGCTGTAGTTAAAACACAGCGTAGTGCCAACACTGTACAGAGCTACTTCTGTACCACACCTACCTGGTGCATACGGAATACAAATGGATTTCATGCTCCCCCACATACTCCCTTTTACAGAATACAGATATATCAAGACACTCGGCCTGTAACTCTTCTGATATATTTTCTGCTCTGTGTTCTTTGCTATGCATATAATTGTGTGTGTGTGTGTGTGTGTGTGTGTGTGTGTGTGTCCCCGTCTGTCTGTCTTTGTGAGTATGAGTACATCAGAGTGTACATGAGTGGTGTGTTTGTATATGTGTCTGAATGTGAGTGTCTGTGTGTGTAACTAGTGTGTCTGTATGAGAGAGTGGTGTGTGTGTGTGCATGTTTGTGTCAGCTCTCTCCCCTCACCTTTTTTTTTTTGATATTGTTATCTTTTGAGACAGGACTTCCCTTATGTAGCTCTGGCTACCCTGGAACTCCCTTTGTAGACCAGGCTAGCCTCACTATTTGTTATAATGGAAAGTAAAGCTCATGACATCCAAACTTCCACTCACCCTTCAGCTCTCCCTACTCTACTCTCAACTGCTCACTGGTTTTTGCTTAGCTATGACATGCACTGTCAGGGAACAATTAAAAAATGACCTTACTGTGCTAATTCTTTCAATTTTTCATGTCTCTTTTATTGAATCTTTCTTAAAAAATGGGGATACAAATTAACTTCCTTATTAGGAACTCAAGCAAATGATCACAGAGAGAAAATCATTCTTAACAGCATCGAGTGATCTTCCTTCAGGCATGTGTTGTGCCTGTGCCCTGGGATGCCCTCCCTCAAGACAGAGTCTGTCTTATGGATGCTTTGGAAAATATGGCTTCAAGAAACTAAGCTGAAGCAAACAGAACTCTTCAGGTGGATGCTCTGTTACCCTCTGCTCCACACACAGAAAAGAGAGCCACAATATCGCAGAGTTTTCTAAAACAGCCCAAAAGAGACAGAATGGAACCACAAGGCCCAGACCTCTGATGGATTTCAGTTCAGAGAAAAAGAAATCATGAGTCATGGATGCAAGCATCACCAACAGAATACAAGAAATAGAAGAGAGAATCTCAGGGGCAGAAGACACCATAGAAAACATTGACACAACAATCAAAGAAAATGCAAAAAGCAAAAAGCTCCTAACCCAAAACATTCAGAAAATCCAGGACACACTGAGAAGACCAAACCTAAGGATAGTAGGTATAGAAGAGAGTGAAGACTCCCAAGGTAATGGGCCAGTAAATATCTTCAACCAAATTATAGAAGAAAACTTCCCTAACCTAAAGAAAGAGATGCCCATGAACATACAAGAAGCCTATAGAACTTCAAATAGACTGGACCAGAAAAGAAATTCCTCCCATCACATAATATTCAAAACACCAAATGCACTAAACAAAGAAAGAATCTTAAAAGTAGTAAGGGAAAAAAGGCAAGTAACATATAAATAAAGGCAGGCCTATTGTAATTATGCTAGACTTCTCACCAGAGACTATGAAAGCTAGAAGATCCTGGGCAGATGTCATACAGACCCTACAAGA
>NW_022196911.1:4505947-4519105 GCF_008632895.1 Mastomys coucha | reverse complement strand
AAAAAAAAAAAAAACCAAAAAACAAAAAAAAAACCAAAAAGTGACAATTACTTTTTCTTAATATATTAATTTGAAAATTAATATTACCAACATATCCTAATCGAAAAAGAAAATCTTTGTCCTGGCATAAAACCAGACATCCCGGGCCACGGAGGAATGGCGGAAGTGGAGAGAAACTGCAGGAGAGAGCAGGGAGCAGGGCAGAGAAGGAAAGAAAAAGGAGAGGCTGAGCTCTCATCAAATGGACCCCACTTCAGTGCAAGTCGTCGAGCCTGAAGGGTATGCTACACGCTGCTCACCAAGGGCCCAGGCCCTCAGTGTTATCTAAACCCATGTGGTTCTACAAGAATCACCTCTACCTTTGTCTCTTCTATGTATTCAAGTAAGAAACAAAGACCATACACTGGGATTGTAATCTCAAACTCTAGACAGCTCTGGAAGGGTAAGGTGTGACCATGGACAGTTTAAAAACAGAGGGATGGAAAGAAAGGCAGACGATGCTGCTGAGGATGTGGGTGAGGTGTAGCCGTGGTACATGGCTGCTGAGCAGGTAGAAGGAGCAGCGCTGTGGATGTTTTTAGTACCTTCCCTCAAAAAGGCAAATGTGGGAGAGTTATGCTTCAGCAACTCCACTCCAGGGACATACCCCAAAACCTGAAGGTAAAGATCTGAGCAGAGGCACATATGCCAATTGGCCATTGCAGTATCACTCACAAGAGACCAATGTGTCAATGGAGAGATGTAAAGCTAAACAGAATGTAGTGCATACTTGCAATGGGACATGATTTGGCCTTTAAAAGGAACACACAACTGACACATTGTATCACACAGATGAACAGAGAGGGAGAGAGGGTATCTTGCTAAGTGAAATAAGTCAAGATCAAAAGGGTGAGATGAGTTTTGTTGTTGTCTGGTGTGTGTGTGTGTGTGTGTGTGTGTGTGTGTGTGAGAGAGAGAGAGAGAGAGAGAGAGAGAGAGAGAGAGAGAGAGAGAGAGAGTTTAAGAAAGGTTGTCATGTAGCCCAGGCTGGCCTCTAAGTCACTTTACAGCTGAGGACAACCTTACACTTCTGATGCTCCTGTGTTCACCTCTCAAATGCTAAGATGAAAGGCATGCCTCACCATGCTGACTGATGTTTTATACAATGTTGCTTTTCTAGGCAGTGCATAGAATTGGCAGCCGAGAGGAAAGTATAGATGAGGGCACCGAGGGAGGAGATGGAAAGTGAAGGTTCAACAGGAATAGTCAAGAAAGTTCCGTGGGCAAAAGGCAGGTCATCGTGAGTACATGTCATACCACTAAAGTGCACATTTGAAAATGGTTAAAGAAGCAAACTGTATGATATATATATACATGTAGGTATATACTCATGTTTTATGTTTACAGGTATTTTGCTTGCATGTATATGTATGGACCTGCAGATGGTGAAGAGAGGGTGTGGAGCCCCTGGGACTGGAAGTAGAGACAGTAACTGACCTGTAGGTGATAGGAACTGAACCCAGGTCCTCTAGAAGAACAGTCAATGCTCTTAACTGCTTGGCCATCTCTCCAGGCCCTTGTTACACATATTTTACTACAGTCAAATGACAACATTGCAAGAACTAATAATTTACTTTTGGTTAAGAAAAAAAAAAGTCGAGACTAGTAACCAAACATGACTTTCCTCATACCCAAGCTTAGGATTTGCATCTTGGGATTTCTAAACAGACTTCCTTACGTAAACCTGGCACAGTCTCCCTTGCTCTTCAATGGCATGCCAGAAGTCAGGCTGAAAGTAAATGGTCCCCATCACTTTTCACTTCAAATGAATAAGTAGGGCTGGAAGGATGGCTCAGCCCCAGAGAAAATAGGAGAGTCTCTGGGGTGTACTAGCCAGCCACACTATCCCGACTGCAAATGGTTCAGTGAGTCCATGTCTCGAAAACCAAGGGAGAGAGGGTTAGAAGAAAACATGAGCATCAAGTTCTGGCTTCTGCAGAAACATGCACAGGCTGATGCTCATACATGGGTATACATTATGAGCACACGCACACATGTGCAAAAACACACACACACACACACTAGGAGAAGCAAATAGGTATGGTGAGTCACACCTGGAATCCCAGAGATGGAGGTAAGAGGGTCATAATGAGTTCAAGGCCTGCCTAGACTACACAGTGAATTCCAGACCAGCTTGAATTAGAGAGGGAGATTGTCTCAAAAACAAAACAAATAAAAACAAAAACAAACAAACTACCCCATCCCAAAATCATATAAAAACACACCAAAACAACTACAAGTCAAAAACCACATGCATATCCTCATATAGGGAGTTTTAATTTTCAAAAGGAAAAAGGGGGTTGCATCAGCTAGTGGACCCAAGAATAGAAAAGTCCATCTTTTTACTTTTATATCCCCAATCTCAGATACCAGTGCCTGGCTGTTGGCTTGTGATCTGGGCTGACACCTTACCGGGAATGTCTGCTCGATCTTCTCCCTGCGGGGCACCTGATCCAGGGTGCCTTCTGTCTGGCTCCTCTTCAGGCCGGTTGTGATGTCAGGGACATTGCTGAAATCTGCAGGAAAAAAAAAATGACAAAAGATGCACGGGTGTGGTCATCCTCAGTGAGTAGCAATGAGAGATAGAGAAGAAAAGGACGCAGTCAACAACCATGAGTGGCGGTCTTTAAGGACAGCAGCATTCTGACAAGCACACAGCTGGTGCCTGCAGACCCAGATCTGGGCCTTTGAGGACGGTAACAGCCTCATTTCCGGACACTTCTGATGAAGGAGACCAACATAATAATGGTTTTTCCAACCTTGTTACATTTCCCATCATGGTGTAAACGGTTTCACTAGGCTTTAATTTCAAATAATGCATTTGGACTAAGACTCTAACAGCAATGAACCTTTGTTGGCAGATCCCTATTTTTGGATCAGGACAAAATTGCTGGGGATATCTTGGAAAGCCAGTGACATAATCATCCCAGACACTGATGAGCCACGACTTGCTCACTTAACAAGTGAGAGTCCATTTCCGGCATCAACCACAGCTTCACCCTGATAGCAAACCCTTGTCAACAACCTCTTTGAATTGGTGGCGAGTCCTGAAGGTTACACTTGTAAATACACTCCAGCTTCAACAGCTCTCTCCACTCAAGTTCAAGTTAACAAATCAAGAGAAATGAAAAGACCAGACTCTACACAAAAAAAAAACAACACAGGTTTCTCTTCCAGCTCTGCCCCACTCATCTAGGAGAAACCAGATGGTTACAGATCCCAGACAGCTACAACAAGTAGCTAGTCCATCTGAATAGGCTGAGCTCAAAAATAAACTCGGTGGCAAGCAAACTGTTAGGCATGATCAGGACAAAAAGCTACAGGAAGAGCTGGGTACCCTAAGAGTTGACTGATGAGGTATGAAGTACTTGCATCACATTGAAGATGGAGTAAAGGGGTCTCCAGAACACATCTTGATGGTCTACAGAAATCTGAAATTCTACTTTCTCTTTGCCTCTTCCAACACCAAATACCACCCTACAAGGATTCCAAGTCACATTCCAGACAAATTGTAACTATAAAATTGAATAAGCCCAGGTGAGAGGTGGGGCCCATCACAAAGGCAGAAACATTCCCTAGGGAAGTTTCAGATAGTAAGGAAGGCATTGCCCCTATCAAAACATGAAGCAACCCCTCACTAATAGGTCCACTACATGATGAATGAGACACTAAAACAAATGGCTCAACCTCAGTTCCTCCACTATGGCCTCTTTACTCTGATGCATGCTCACCTTTATAAAAGGGAGACCAACTATGTCATTAACAAATGGAAATTTTCCCTATTCAGTGAACACAGCATGTATCACTCCACCCATCCATCCATCCATCCACTCACTGACCCAGCCATCTATCCATCCACCTACCCACCCATCCATCTACCCACCCATCTATCTGTTGACTCATCTATCCATCTGTCCATCCATCTACCCACCCATCTATTCATTCAGCCATTCACCCACCCACTCACTTACCTACTCCCCCATCCACTCACCCACCCACCCACCCATCTATCCATCCCTCCATCTTCCCATCTACCCATCTATCTATCCATCCATCCATCCATCTATCCAATATTTGCTTTCTATGCACTAGCTATTTCTGAAGGAACTATAAGAAGTGCTAAAAATGGGAGATATGTAAGATAGATAGTCTCAGGGTCTATAGTTTCTTCCTCTAATTGGAAAGTGAGTGGTAAGTGACACAGGTAAAGGTAGGAGCTTAAAAACAACATGCAGGGCTGAGTGGGACTCATGAGGAAAACTCAATCTCCCTGGACAGTAAAGGGCTTCATAAAAAGGAGATACTTGACATAAGGCTGTAAACCTTTGGGATGCTTATTTGTCTTAAGTATATAGGCAATAATACAGGGCACACAGCACAAGGGATTCCATGAGTGGGAAGCAACTAAGAAAAGCCAAATGGTGCAAAGAGTTGAAATCAATCAGGGAACCTGTTGTATGCCTAACACAGAAAGCAGAGTGTAGGGTCTGATGGGTAGAAATGGCAACGCCTAGACAGAAAAGCAAGTCAGAGCATAAATGAAGTAGAAGGGTCCAGATGTTTACAAAATATAGTAACAGCAAAATTAAAAAAAAAAAAATTTAAAAATGGGCAGAGAGATGCAGACCCCATACAACCCATCCTTATACTAAATGTAAGAAGATGCAGAGAGCAAAGGCATCCACAGAGATGCTGGCTCTGATGTCTTAGGTGGCTTAATTAATGGCATGCAAGTTTCAACCTTGGTTTCAGCATAGCCAAGAGATAACTGGATCTTCTAGCAGGAGGTCGTCAATGGCCAGACTAAAAAGGTCCCGATGGGTGTAGACCTGGATATCACTGGAATATACCTAGGAGAGTCATGATGCATGGCACCTACCCCGGAAAAAAAAAATATAAAGCTTCTCTCAGAAGGACCAAGGAAGGCAGAGGGATGTGAGTTCAATCCTCAGCACCGCATAAGCCAGACGTGGAGGGAGGTACACTACATGCCTGTAATCCCAGCATTACAGAGAGGGGATCAGAAACACAGGGGGATCAGAAGTTCAAGGTCATCCTTGAACAGAACAAGGTCATGGAACTCTTGTCTCCAAAACAAAAACTAAAAAAATGGGGGAGCGAGGGACAGTGATTGGGATATAAAGTGAATAAATAAAATTAACTAATAGAAAAAAAAAGGAAATATAGGACCCCAAAAACACAATGCAAAGGGTGTAGGAGGAAAAAAAAAGACCCTTAAGAAAAGACATGTAAGTCAGAGAAACAGTAACATCACAAAGTCCCACATTGTGCAAGTACATTGCCTAGGTAACAGAATTAGATTAGCATTCTGTTGCCTTCACCTTGTAAACAGCAAGTTCCCTTGTTTCCAGACTTACATCGAGCCCAGGAAAGATGACACATAGGTCATGATTGTTTTCATCCACAGTGGAGATTTCTATAGCAGCCCTCTTGCACCTGGAGGGTGCTGTATGCTGGAGACAGAAATGAGACCGAGGCTCCAGTCCCATGAAGAGCTCAGAGACACAAGGGCAGAGGAGCACTGGAGCCTGAGGGGCCAGATGGATGCAGGAGAAAATAGCCTGGGAGGTGTGGGAGTGGGTGCCGAGCTAATTCTGAGTCATTCATCCAATATATTCACAAAACTTTGGAACTTATGGGAAACTCTCCCAGCCCCTGTGGGTCTCATATGCTTATTCACTTCCTGAGACCACGTCTCAGGTAAAGAAGAAGAGAAAGGTGTGGTTTGTACCCAGTGACAGAACATGGCTATATTTCCTGTCAGAACCCTGTCCACTTCAAACAGTCCCTCCACCTGCCTTTACCTCCTTAACTGCAGGGAGCCTAAAGATACTTGTGGGGCTCCTCTGTGAGGGGCCTCCCTCTCCTGGGGAGGCATCACATCATACTCTGGGACCCAGAGAGGGGTGTTCTAGACATCACTGAGATCCCTCAAGGTAGGAAAGCTAAGAGCTATCCTACCATCCAAATGTCCCAAGACACAGTATATCTGAGCACACAGAATCCCTGGGGATGTCAATCATGAGTTAGCATTGTCCTGGAGATTGACAAGACCCTTGGAAAGCCAAGCTGGACAGGGTCAATGGCTGCTAACAGCAAGTATTGGTAATCAGTTCGACAGACACCTAGGAAATAAACCTGTGGGCATGTCTCAGGTAAGTTTCTAGATTAAGTTAACTGAAGTAGGAAGACCCACCATTGGTGGCACACCATTCAACAGGATGGACAGAATAAGAAAAAGCATGCTGAGAGCCATCATTTAGCTCTCTCTGCTTCCTGTCTGCAGAAGCAATTAAGTAGATGCCTCAAGCCCTCCCCAGCTGCTTGCTCCCACCAAGATGGAGAGCAGCTTCAAAACTTCCCTGGGTTCCTTTGGTAAGGAGTCTCATCACACTAACAAACAGAGTAGTAACCAATGCACTCTGCATTGAGCAAGCCCCATGTGTTGTTTCTAGAAGAGAAATAGAGGGAAAGTACATTCTTAAAGAATAGAAACCCAGCAATAAGAAGAGTCTAGGCCAGTCAAATCTGAACGCTCATGTACATAACCGCTGAAGGTTGCTGAATACTAAATGTCTGCCCACAGTCCCACCCACATGCTGCCCACATCCTAAGCAAGAACAGACATATATGAGGGGTTCTTCACTGCTTATGTAGAATCTCACTAAGCACACGCTTCTACCCACCCAGTACAGGACCCATAATGGCAATAATGGAAAGCGGCCAAATCATAACCCTATCAACAAAGCTACTTTTGCTTGTGTCAAATATTTGCCCTTGTCATGGTGTGCCTTGTGGAAATCAAGTTTGGCATGAGATCTCTCAAACTGAAAAACCTACTATTTAATGTAGGCCACCAAAAGCATCTAGCTGGCAGCTGAGGAATCAGATCCAAAGAGCTATGTGATAGCCTACTCCTTCACATTCCATTTAGAGAGTCCGTCATTCAGAGGGGTGTCAGGCACTGAGCGTTCACCAGGCACCAGGTTCATTATCAGGAGCAGCTATGCTGACACCAGACTCAACTACCTGTCTCCTTCATCAGTAGCATTTTCTAGAGGTGGATGACATGCCATGCAGTCTGTCATGGAAAAACACCGCCTCTCCGCTATGCCACATGCCCCCTAGTACTTGATGGACAAACAAGGAAAACACAAGGCTTTAGGTATGAGACACCTAGTAATTCACAGTGTCTTCCTGAACGATGCGTCAGCACATGCCCCATTAGTGCCACTGGAAGCCTGGAGTCCTTCACAATTAAAGGGCAAGACTTGTGTTAAAATAGCATCTTGGGTACCAACTTAAAAATAGAAGCTCCGGGAGATGCTGAAGTTAAGATCGGCCCCATTCACATACTTTGTAACTTTAGTCCAAAGTTTACAATGACATCACTCCCGAATCTGATCTAGCACATTTAATATGCAAGACAGCGGCAGTTAAGATGCAAGAAAGTAGCTTTCTCTGTCTACTTCCTGTCCTGTAAGAAGCAATGTCTCATGCACACTCTGATGTGTGTGTGCATCAAGGAGGAAGTCTCTGAAACAGTGGAATGGGAAACACTGGAAGGGAGCTTGTACCCTAGCTGGTGCCATCCCATAATCCCAGGGAGCAAAGGTGTAGAGTTTCCATTCTTTCCATTCTTTGAACACCTCTCAAGTGGCAGCAAGCAGTTTAAGGAGGCTCCAGGCTGCTCAGGGCTACAAGGACAGATAGGAATGTTAGTTCTGACCTTGAAGGAGCCTGGATGGAGCCTGTGTAGGACAAGAGAACTGTCTCAAGTGAGAATGAACTGTGATCCACGCCATCCACAAATCTGAGAATGGTCCCTGGATCCTCAGATGCAGCAAGTGTAAATGAAACTTGATGGATGACCTCTAGAGGACATCAATTGCTATTCTCCAAATAAGAAGTGCAAGTTGTAGGATATCTACTGGCTAAGAGTTTTGAGAAATTAATGAATGAAGTCACAGCAATGTGAATGTACAACACAGAATCCATGTGTTCAAAGTCCACTGTTACTGGAAGTGCCGGGAGATGGGATCTGAATGAGGTCCTTGGGATGTGGCATTAATGCACTAGATCATGACCCTCCAAGGTATGTGCACTCCTCTCTGCCTTCTGCCACAGGAGAATGCAGAAGTCAAAGCCACCATAGAATCAATGGCTAAACCTAATGCCCTGACCTTGGACTTCAGTTTCCAGAACTATAAGTCAATGCATTTCTGCTAAGAAATAACCCAGACTCTGGAACTGGAGCAGCACATATGGACTAAGACAGTAGTCACAGTACTGGACAAGACCTGCCTCACTGTGGGGATGAGAGTCACCCAAATCCGGAGGGCAGGGAGTAAGAATGGAAACGTTCGTTTAGTCCTGAAGACTCATAATACCAGTAAACAATTTCCCTCTCCACCATTCCAAAGCATATTGTAGTATACTAATTGCAATACTGTCATACCCAAAGGCCTTCTTTTGATAATGTATTTCCACTATGCCGAAACAAAAAACATAGTAGTACTGACACAATTCATAAAGGGCAATAGTCTGCCCTAATGAGGCCATAAAGAAAAAGAAAAGGATTCTGCAGCTTTGAATAGAAAGGCCAAGATCCCAGCAGCCTCAAAGAGTTTGTTGGCATTTACTTATTTATGGTGCTAATTTTGGCTCAGTTCATTTGTGCTTTCTCCTCCACTTATGTAATGATTGATATTGTCAACTTGATCTATTTTTTGATCTAATATTGTCAACTAGATTTGTTTAGGAGACAAGTCTCTGGGGATGTTCCTAAAAACTTTCTAGATTAGGTTAATCGAGGTGGCTGTAAATGTGGCTGGCACCACTCCATTGGCTGAGACTCTAGATTGTATAAAAAGGGGTGGTGGTGGTGAATGAGCACCAGCATTCATTCTCTCTGCTGCCCAACTGTGGATGTAACAGGATGAGCTGCCTCACACTCCATCCACCATGCCTTCATGGCTGTGGTCAACTAGACCACTTCTAACTATATGCCAAAATAACTCCTTCCCTCAGCTGCTTTCCCTGGTATTTGGTAGAGGGAATCTTTTGTGCAATGTGTGGAAGCATCACCTGTCAATGAAAGGCTGTTGGCCAGTGAGCATGGACAGGAAACAGGGAGGTAGAAGCTCTGGTATAGAGAGGATTTCTGGGATAGAGTCAGGTGTGAGGGATTTGCCCTGGAATGTTGAAGGAGATGGTTGCATGAAACCGAGGAGAGGTAGCCAATCACGTGGCCGGCCTCAGAATAGAATAAATGGGTAATTAAGTTAGGAGCTAGTTGGGAACAAGGCAAAACTATTGGCTTAGGCTTTTGTTGATGAAATATTAAGTCCCAGTCATAGTTTAGGGGAACAGAGAGGCTGGGAGATACAGTATTTTGCCATAGGAACAAAAAAACTAACTAATACAATGAAAACCACCTGCAACATGTGAGATTAATTAGAGTACTGCAAGAGACTCATCAGCCATGTCCCTAGACAACATATAGTTAAAAACGCAGCCACGAGTCTTCAAAATGTCCCTTTGTGAGCAGTGGAAGAACATAAGGGCTCTTAACTGCTGGGCCACCTCTCCAGGCCCCCTTGATGTTTTAGTGCATCCTTCTTCCTATCCACTGATATTCAGTTGACAGTTTGTGTGGACTATGTCTTAATCTGTACTGGTTTCTGGTTTCTCAGCATGTTCACTGCACCGTTCAATAGATGAAGAGCTCAGAAAGACACAAAGAAGAAGAACCTGTGGATTCTTATCCCATTCACTTCCTTCATCCTGTGTATCTTTTGCTTTTTTCTTCCTTAACGGCAAATGCAGTTTAAAGAGAAGATCAATATATTGAGTAAATCAAAGCTGCCAGCTGAACAACAATGCTTTGTACGTATGAAGATCTCTCTCCCCACAGTTCTCCAAGTCACACGCATTATCATAGAGCTCCCCATTAACCTCACATATGAAATGGCAGCACACCAAAAGGAACACACCAAACATGAAGTCCACTTGCAAAGAGCCCTGTGAAACTCCTCCATTTGAACTTGAAATCTGTGCGTTTTGTACAACAGTGGTTATCCTTAGCTAATTGCAGTTTCCCTGAGTTCTGTTCATGTTTTCACTTTAAAGGGCAATGGTCTGTGGCACCTTTTACTCAGGACAGTGTGCTATGCTCTGTCATCAAGGCAAATGTTACTCACTAACTGTCCGAGAAACAGAATGAAAGTAAAACACTTAAACAAAATCATAAATATACACTTCAGAGACTGAGAAAAATAATACGACTGACTCCTTTCAAGGTTAGGGGTCATGGTTACCCAAGCAAAAGATCACCATTTAATATCACACATTATCACTACATAAAAAAAAATCAATCGACGCTGGGCAGTGGTAGCACATGCCTTTAATCCCAATCCCAGCATTTGGGAGGCAGAGGCAGGCAGATTTCTTAGTTCAAGGCTAGCCTGGTCTACAGAGTGAGTTCCAGGACAGCCAGGGCTACACAGAGAAACTCTATCTCGAAAAACAAAACAAAACAAACAAAAAAATTAATCTACTAGTCTGGCTACAACTTGAGACACTCTCTCTCTCTCTCTCTCTCTCTCTCTCTGTGTGTGTGTGTGTGTGTGTGTGTGTGTGTGTGTGTGTACATAGATGCTCATGTAGGAGAAGGTACACACAAGTATACCAGCCTGAAGTTAAACTTGAGGCATCATTCTTCAGGATAATATCTAGTTTGTTTTTGAAGAAGGAATCTCTCACTAGCCTGGAATTTTCCAAGTAAGCCAGGCTGGTTGACCAGTTAACCACAGGAATTAGCCTGTCTCTGCCACCCCATCACAGGAATTACAAGCATATAGCACTATGGCTAGTTGTTTGTTTTTGTTTAACATGGGTCCTAGAGATAAGAACTTGTCATACTTACACAGTAAGCACTTTACCAACTAAGCCATCTCCCAGAACTTCCAGGTTAAAACTCATTATTATTCTGTGTCTAAGATACTCAAAGCAGCCATTTGAATGTCATCGTAAAGCTTGCAGAAAAATG
Source organism: Mastomys coucha (assembly GCF_008632895.1). Classification (NCBI taxonomy): domain Eukaryota; kingdom Metazoa; phylum Chordata; class Mammalia; order Rodentia; family Muridae; genus Mastomys; species Mastomys coucha. Next base: position 4,507,995 of record NW_022196911.1, on the reverse strand, counting down.
TATTCTATCACTACATACATACCCTGCCAGAAAAATGTAGACTTCATAAAGCTCCCAAGTCTACTGAACCCAAGGTCACAATCCAGTGGGTGATACTACTGTCAATGCAGCAAGCGCTGGTGATGCACAGAAGAAAAAAATGCAGGTAATAAATGCTCCTTAATAGCAGGCTGCCACTGTCTGAGCTAACTGTCTAGTGACAAAATCTCCTCAGAGTCATAGAGGAGAAGTGAGACTAATGTTTTCAGGGTAGCAATGGCGGCTGGCTACCACCATGCCCAGGACAACATCCAGGCATCCTTAGAAGGGCAACAGAGGAGGTTCGATAGCTGAGGAGGAAGCTACTTCCCCTCACCCGCCATCCTTGTCCTCCAGGAGGGCTATGACTGCGACTTGGGAATTGTGGTTAATTAGCCCAAGCCCAAAGAAAAGGGGAGTAGGAAATGAAGGAAATATTCCCAAAGTATACTTAACCCCCCACCAGACCATGATATCCTCTGAAAAAAGAGCCAAGTGACAATGACATCAGGGGCATGTGACAGACAGCATGTATTCCAGCCACTCAGAGATTGACTCTCCCTTCCCTCTTTCCCATCCTCCCCGTCTCCCAGCCAGAGCATACAGCCCAGAGCAGCCGTGATTTCAGGTGTGAGGCATTCCTACTTTATATGGAAGTGTCTTGTGTACGGTAGATGACTGAGTCATAGTCCCAGCCCTAAAGAATCTCAATAAAATGGATTTTAAGTTCAAGGCTTTTGAAATTAGTGATTTGGAGTTTTATTGAAAGATCCTGGGAAAGAAGCCTAGCAAAAAAAGATGTAGAAGATGTAGAAGATGTAGAAGACAGAGCTGTCCATGGGGGAGGGGGGGAGGGTTGTGGGGAGGAGACAACGAATGCCCATTCCAGCAGGAGCTACTATTTTGTTGCATAAAACAGGGTAAAAATGGAACATTATTCTGCTATGAAGTGTAGTGAAAGGCTGATTGATGCTCAAATAAAAGTTAACCTAGAAAACACTAACGTTACATATAGGGAGAAGAGAGCAAATATGACAGGCTACTGAAGAGATGGGGCATAACAGGCTACACACTGAGTGACTCCATTTACACAACATGACTTCCTGGAAGGGAGTTAAGAAAACAAAGGCTGAGCTGATGTCTAGGGGTCTCAGAGCTTCTTTTCTGAGGTGACACAAATGTGGAAATAAATAGATAGCAGACGCAGCCACACAATTTCACTAAGATCTGAAAAATCACGGAAGCATACGCTGCTTTAAAAGTAAACTACATGACGCCTTTTCAGAGAAAGGCTACAAACCCATGCAGATCATTACAGGAAACCAATTTGGACCAGCAATATGACTCTACTGTAAGGGAATTCTAAAAACAAGTCACAGAAAATGTGGCTGCATCATTACAGGGTTAGTGAGGATCACTATGAACCCTCAAAACAGCCCAAAAAAGAATATGTGGAAACCATCTCTGTGAACAATAGGATCTCCAACAACTCACAGCCAAGAGGAGAAATTCCCCCAAACACCACCAGGCAGGCGGTTCCTAACTGTCACCCTTAGCCCCAGATAAAATGGGGCTATGACAAGAGCTGACATCAGTCTCGTCCTGCCCTCTGAACCTGCTGCACCACAGGACAAATTAAGTCAACTGAGCTTTAGGTCATATCTACTATAAAAGTTGTGAAAAACGCAAGCACTTCCCACCCCAATGGAGAACAGCTCCATGGTATCCTCTAAGACTGGCTGTGACCTTGTTCAAGTTACCGATGGCACCGTGGGCCTATGCCTTGATTTACCCAGAGTAAGATAATAACACGTCTCTGTTCCACCAGACTGAGCGGAGGATAATTAGAGCCCCGGGGTCCCCCACCCCCACCCCCGTGTGAACTTTGCATGGAGACAGCCTGCTATTAGCAGTCTTAACCCACACCTCTCCCAGCAGCCGGGACCTGGCTCTATTTAAAGAGGTGATGGGATTGGTAGCAAAACCAAAATACTAATGCTTTGCTTTTTTTTTTTTTTTTTTTTTTTTTT
>NW_022196911.1:4492687-4505937 GCF_008632895.1 Mastomys coucha | reverse complement strand
TTTTCCTTTGCAAACTTTTACAAGACATGGGCATTGTGATAGAAGTTAAATTGTTACTTACATCCCATCATAAGTGAACATTAGAGAAAAAGAAAAAGCCCTGATGGGCTTTCCCAAGCCTCATCTTAAGAGCGGATGAGACAGGAAAGAGAGGGCTGTGCCTAAGGTCACAAGTAACAGGGCCAGGGACTAGAACCAAGTGTCCTTGCTCAGAACCATAGCCCCTCATAAACAGCAGGGAAGGCAAGGCAGTTTCTATAAACTTCCATTCCCACCGACCTAAAGAAATACGAGCAACCATTTTCATTCAAACCTCATCATTTAAACCTGCCAGCAATTTAACATGTTCAACATACTAGCAGCAAAACAGGCTCAAAATTCATCTACCCTGGAGATGGGAAACCAATGCCCCTTCTAGGTGTGGTTTGGGGTTTGTCTTTGATAAGGCAGAAATTGTGGGGCAGACATGAAAAGCAGCCAGTCCAGACAGCATTGGCTCCCAGGATAGCTGCTAGCAGAGTCATGGCCTGACCATCTGACTCTCTGCCAAGCACAGCCACGAGCCAGCCTGGAGTCCCTTGTGTGGGCATGCAATTAACTGGAGATGCTCTGAGGTCAGCTTCCCACTATTTCATCACACTGGATTGACAAACCTGGTAGGCTTGGTGTACGTTCCAAGGACTCTTTCTGGCAACCACCCCTGATTAGCCACTCGCCTCAACAATGCTATAACTTCATGGTAACAGAGTCCTTTTAACATTCACTTCTGCTTTCTGGGGTACCCGAACACACACATATACACATACACACATGCACACACATACATCATACAATACAAATAAAAATTAAATTTTATAAAGAAAGCCTTCAAAGCCTTCCTGTCTCTCAATAGCTTATACACGGTGGTGACTCTGCAATTGTAGCACAGGCTGCTATGTCTTAAGCCCGTCAATTGTCCTCCCAAGTTATCATTGCCAAGAGATCTTCAGTCATGGGCAAACAACAAGCACACATGCAGCAATTCGGCAAGGCAGTAAACAGTGACTCCTATGGCAGGTAGACAAACAGGATGTTCTGAGAGCTCAAAACATAAAGAGCCTGTGATCTCTCCCCACAGCCTGCAGGCTACGCCCTACTTCTTCTTTTTTTTTTTTGAAAGATTTATTTATTATTATACATAAGTACACTGTAGCTGACTTCAGATGCACCAGAAGAAGGTGTCAGATCTCATTACGGGTGGTTGTGAGCTACCATGTGGTTGCTGGGACTTGAACTCAGGACCTTCAGAAGAACAGCTGGGTGCTCTTACCCACTGAGCCATCTCATCAGTCCCCTTTTTAGCCTCTTTTAATGGTGCAGAATCCACGATCAAGGGATGCATTGGTTGGTTCAGTGTGGATATGCCACTGAGGAACACTGGGAAGAGCATTTCATTTCTTTTTCTTTCTTTCTTTCTTTCTTTTTTTTTTTCAAATAAATAGCTTTGTGCTATGTCCTTTTGCTTTTTGGCTCAGAAACTAAATTTAGAAGTCACCATTGTTGATTTCGTATTTCATGGGGTGGGGACATAGCGATTCTCACGTTGTATACAAGTTTTTCTTGATGCTTATCGTATAGCAAAAGTCTGTCCTAGTTTTTGGGCAAAGGGTTGAACAAAGTCTTTAGTGAAACAGCATGATTATTGTCCTTGTGGAACTTCCAAACTACTGCCTACTTCTTACAGAATGCAATCCTTAAACAGAAGCCAGGAAGGCAAAGTAGTTTCTATAAACCTTTATTCCTACCGACCTAAAGAAACACAAGCAAACGTGTTTATTCATACCTCATCATTTAAACCTACTCCCCTCCCCAAATGGCTGGAATCTCCTCCTTCCCCAGGAGAATACATTCAGACCTACAGAAGATCAAGGCACACCTTGTGGCTAAATGTTCAGTGGCCAAGCAAACCTGGTGAACGATATTCAGATCAAGATGTCAACATTCCTCATCTGAAGCCCCTTTTGCTTATTATGTTTATAAAGTAAAAATGATGAAATTTAGGGGCTAAGGAGATGGTTCAGTAAGTAAACTGCTTGGCACAAGCATGAGGACCCGAGTTCAGATTCTCAGGCACCTGAATCGAAGCTGGATGGAGGTTTTTGTGGCTGTAATCCCTTCACGGGGGTTGGGGGTTGGGAGTGGGAGGGAAGGGAGAGGTGAATCCCTGGAAGCTTGCTAAGCCAACCAATCTAGCTGAATCAGCAAGATCCAAATTTAGTGAGAGATTCTGCCTCAAAAGATAAGGTAAAGAGTGAGCACGGAAGCCATCTATCATATGTGCAAACACTCAAATGAACACATGAATATATATAATACATACACACATGATAGATTCAGCAAACACTCAAAGAACTGTGCTAACTCTGCTATACAAATGTGCCCGGACATCAGAGAAGTCTGACATGCTTGTTACTCAACAGAAACATGAAAGTCCGAATTAGACACACTAATGGCAGCCAGAGAGTGAGTCTTGCTGGAAGAAAAAGGGTAACCAGCCAGAGCTAGCCAGCTATTAGCAGCTGGTAAGATGAGAGAATCCCTGGGAACTCCAGTTTCCACAGCCAGCATTTGAGAGGCCAGAGGCAGGTACCCTTCTCCTCCAGAAATTTTGCTAGAGTTATTCTCCCTGCTCCAGGGTCAGCTGGTCAGAGCTTTTGGCAGTAGACTCACAATCACAATGTCCTAAGCCCATTTCCAAATGAATTAACTCAAGGCTACCACCAAGTCACAAAGGGAGATGATCTAAACTGTGTCGTAGCATCTTGTAACAAGTCAAAGATGCTGAGGACCAAGAGAGAAAGCAAAGATGAAAAATGTAATGGATTTACACAGGAGTAGACAATGTATAAATAATTATAGTTGAGTCGTGCTGCATCAGAAATCCATTATAAAAGAGCATAACTGAACTGTCTGAAGTGAGAGGAACTGATGGTTGCAATTGCATCTCCAAAGCTTACTGATTATCCCCCTCACCAATAATTAAATGGAGGAAAGGGTTTATTTCCTCTTATAACTCCAAGCTTATAGTCCATCACTGAGGGAAGTCAGGCAGGAGGCAGGAGGCAGGAACTGATGCAGAGGCTGTGGAGGGATGCTACTTACTGGCTTGCTCTTCATGGCTTGCTTACCCTGCTTGCTTATAGCAAACCAGGACCACCAGCCTAAGGGTGACACTGCCCACAGTGAACTAAGCCCTCCCACAGCAATCGTCAATCAAGAAAGTGTTCTACAGACTGGCCTACAGGCCAATCATATGAGGGCATTGTATCAGTTGAGCTTCCGTATTTTCAGAAGACCCTAGCTTGTGTCAAGTTGACAAGAAAAATCAAACAGGTCACCAGTGTCCTCCTCCATCCCTGACTTTGTCACTCTTGCCCTGGCCATCCTCTGTTCCTTCACATTTTTTAAAATTTCTTGAAATACATTTACTTGTTCTCTCTGTTTCTGTGGGGTTGAGACACAGCCAAACTATAGGTAAGGATTTTTCATCAGCCCAGCTCTTTGTTTTGATTTCCAATGCTCCTCCAGCAGGCCCTATCACTCAGCAAACAGACACTATGGTAAAGATAAATACATGAAGGATACATTAAGAAGAAGACAAAAGGAAAATGAGTTGGGTGTGGTAGCAAGCACCTGTAACTCTGGGCACACTTGTGGAGGAGTGCAGAAGCAGAAGGATCTCAAATTCAAGGTCAGCCTAGACTACATAGCAAATCATTGTCATAAAAAAAATCAAATAAATGACACAGGGATAGTCTATTTTCCTGATGCCATTGATTTCTCGGCAGGGAATGTGGATATCTTTCTACTGGAATAGGAAGTCACATGTCTCATTTCACAAACCTAAACAGAAGTTCCTGAATTCAGGAGTAAGCGCAGAAGTTTATTCCCCAACTTCAAGGTTAAATAAGAAACCCTCTGAGCCAAAATATTTTCCCTATGGATTTAAACTCATGCAATACACAAAGCCAGGATTCCCTTCTTGGCTACAAGTATGATGTTCTGCACTTGAAATAAAACTCGTGGTATGTATAGCAGACATATGTATCTTGTGTATTCAACTAAGTAATCACTGGGTAGCTATACTTACATGTCCAGTGATAAACTGATGCTAAAAGACAGACAGTGTGTCAGTCAGTTTCTTAACACTGTTACAATGTTACTGTTCTTGGGGTCAGCCATACCTTTTGTTTGTCTGGTTGGTTGGTTTGGTTTTTCAAGACAGGATTTCTCTGTGTAGCCTTGGCTGTCCCGGAACTCACTCTGTAGACCAGGCTGGCCTCAACTCAGAAATCCGCCTGTCTCTGCCTCCCAAGTGCTGGGATTAAAGGCATGTGCCACCACTGCCCAGCCATACTTTTAAACAGTAAGTTGTCTGTGAGAATGTGAGTACTCTAATTGTAGATGGTGAAGATCTGCCATGTCCATCTCCCATTACAGAATCAGAAAAGTAGGACTGTACATTAAACTTTGTATGACTGCCATTAAACCCAGGGCTTGTCCTATAAAAACAAACTGACTCTCTTACAGCCTGGAGATGAGACCTCCATCTGAGAGTAAGGTGAGCTCCCCCTGGAGACATAGAATCTATTCCTCTAGTCCTTGTTAGAAGTCTCAAGCAGTCCTTGGCTCATGGCCCCACATTACATTATTCTCTGACTCAAGACTCTTCTGCCTCCCTAAGACAGTTCTCATGACACCAGTGGGGCTACATAGGGGTCTAAGACCACTTTCCTTATTTGAAGAACCTTAACCATGGAGTCCCTCCTCCCATATTCACAATTCAGCTAATCAGGGAATGGACATCTAATACTGACCGGTTTTCTGCCATAACCAAGACAATGCAGAACAGAAGAGAGAAGGTTAAGGATGTGGCTCAGTTAACAGAGAGAGTACTTGCCTAACATGCAAGAAGCCCTGGTTCTATCCCCAGCACCTCAAAATCCAGGTGCAAGCATCCCTGGAATTCCCAAAGCAGGAAAGTATCCCAGCATGCTCCCCGGTATATACACTTCTCTAAGTCAGGAGAGTATCCCAGCATGCTCCCCGGTATATACACTCCTCTAAGTCAGGAGAGTTTCCCAGCATGCTCCCCGATATATACACTCCTCTAAGTCAGGTGAGTATCCCAGCATGCTCCCCGGTACATACACTCCTCTAAGTCAGGAGAGTATCCCAGCATGCTCCCCGGTACATACACTCCTCTAAGTCAGGTGAGTATCCCAGCATGCTCCCCGGTACATACACTCCTCTAAGTCAGGAGAGTATCCCAGCATGCTCCCCGATATATACACTTCTCTAAGTCAGGAGGAGAAAGAAACCAAGAATTATCCCTGGAAGAAAAACTCAATGCTACAGACAAAGCAAGAGAAACATACCTACTTATTGAATGTACACAGTTTTATAGTCTTCCTATGTAGCAGGCACTACTAGTACTTTCCAAGTATCATCCTATTAATTCATAAAAGTCCTAGACCAGTTTATAGTTTCTAAAACTAATCAGAGAGGTTAACTGACAGTTTGGGGCACACACAGTGAATACTTGAGTGAGCCTAGAACCAGTTCTTGCACGTAGGCTCCTCAGCTAATACCCATGCCTTTAACCACTGTACCCACAGCTTCAGGGGACTTAGCCATAACTTTTAGCCTCTTTTTTAAAAAGATGTATTTATTTATTTTGTGCATATGAGTACACTGTCACTGTCTTCAGACACAGCAGAAGAAGGTACTAGATCCCATTACAGATGGTTGTGAGCCACCATGTTGCTGGGAATTGAACTCAGGACCTCTGGGAGAGTAGCCACTGAGCCATCTCTCCAGTCCCACTTCTAGCCTTTTATGCTGTAAAATTTTATGGCATATGCATGTATCATCAGTCCAGAAAAGTGATGATATTGACAACTGCGGAACTGTTGGAGGAAGGGGAACTTGGAAGAGTGATGCACTCCCATAGAGCAGACAACCTGTAACACAGGCTGAACATGGGAACCGTGTAAAGAGGCTGGCTGGCCCTGGATTCTGAGAATTTACTTATAGGCTCTCTCTCCAAACATTGAGAGCTCAAAGAGGTAAGCCCAAGGAAAAATAACCCCTCTACATTCTCATATTTACACTGGATCCCCAGTGTATGGCACAACTTGGAGAGACTTAGGAGGTGCTGCCTCATTGGAGGAAGTACATCGCTGCATGCAGGCTTTGGAAGTTGAAAGCCTATCATGGAAGCCAAACTGCCTCCCTTCCCTGCGCCCTCGCCCCATGAACAGAAGTAAGTTGGTTTGGCACAGTGGAGCTGGTTCCAGAATGGTGGACACATACATTTCCAAGATCAAGCCACCCTTAAGAACCAATTTACAAGCTGAGCATAGTGGTGTAGGCTTTTAATCCCAGCACTTGGGAGGCAAAGGCAGATCTCTGAGTTCAAGGCCAACCTGGTCTACACAGTGAGCTCCAGGACTGCCAGGGCTACATAGTAAGTCAGCCTCCCCCCCCCACACACACACATACATACATAGAGAGAGAGAGAGAGAGAGAGAGAGAGAGAGAGAGAGACAGAGACAGAGACAGAGACAGAGACAGAGACAGAGACAGAGAGAGAGAGAGAGAAAGAGAGAGAGAGAGGGGGGAAGGGAGAGGGAGAGAGAGAGAGGGAAAGGGAGAGGGAGAGGGAAAAGGAGAGGGAGAGGGAGAGAGAGTGAGCTCTTTTGGTAGCCTAAAACTCTCAGATACCAACTCAGAAGGAGTGATTCAGATGGGGGTTGGGGACTGTACAAATACCTTTGGCTACAGCTACCTTTTGTGTTTGGAAAACATTAGTTGTAAACCCAAGTAGCAGGAACACTGGCCTCTATTTCCCTCCTGGTAAATGAACCTCTGGCCCTCACAAGGCCATTGTAGCAGCTGTTCGTATGGAGAAAACATTAATGCCATGGGGAGTCTGGTGTTTACATAAAAACTTCGTTCACAAACTCTACACCCTGAGGAGACTTTCCAAAAGCTGCTGAGGTTGCTCAAAAGCCAGCAAACACTAGAAAATGGAATTTCATGCATTAATCACAAAAGCAGCATTTAACAGGATATGAGCACAAACAGCTTGGGTACACCCAGCTCCTTGAATGGCAGCCTTGTTGGGTCAAAAATAACACACTGGTCTCTTTGGGAAATTCCAGTGATAAAATTAATTCTCTCTGTTAAGAAGTCTTTACTAGTATTTCCACTCGAGTCAAATATAGCCTATGGACATTTCCTCTCCCTGGTATGGATAACTATTACAGAAATTCAAATGTGGAAGGCAGAAATCAAATAGCCATTCATTCATGTTTTAGGAGTCGAAGGCACTCTACTCCAACACTGTGGGCCTGTGGCTTTCAACAGCTGGGAATCTTTTCTCGGTCTCCTACATTAATAGCATCAGTGTGCCCTGGACAGGTCAGAGGAGCAAAGAAGGAGTGTTAGCAATTATCAGCAGCTTCCAGAGCATTTTAAAGGATGGTAGTGGTGGGTCAGGGCTCAACCCTTAACTAAAGGACAGACACTGCCCAAGATGGCAGCTGTATTTGACAAGAACCTGACACGTTAGGAGTGCTCAGAGGGGAATGAGCCCACTATTCATAAGAGGCCCTCCTCCTGTGGTCCTGAGATGGAGGGGATCAGCCACAAGTTCACTCCTGTCTTCAGGGGACCCAGGAGGCGGGTCTGAGACTCATTGACAAAGACACTCTAATAGGAGTATGATGCCTCTTTGAGAATGGCCATCCAGGACACCTCCTACCTTCTTTGTGTCCCTCCTCACCCCCTGCTGTGACACTTTTTTCAATCAGACAGGGAACCATTTCTGTTATGACTGGAGGCTGATCGAGAGAGTCCCAGGAAAGATGTCTGAATGTTCAACTAAAACCAGAAGTAACCCAAGCCAGATGCAGCCTTTCCCAGGGCCTTCCCCTTCAGCCCCCAGCAGGAAGATGTCGGCATCCATTACCTAAGATGGTCAAAATATGCACCCAACAGCTACACGCACCTTTCCTCCTGCTCCACGTTGGGACCCTTATCCTTCAGAAACTATGTAGGTGGAGACACAGGCTTTGTGAAATGGGTTGGGCCTTTCCTTACCTCCCTCCCTCATTTCCAAGTACACAGTGCCTCTGGCAATGTTCACGGGTGGGACAAGTATGAATAAATACACTGAAGTCACCACTCCTAAGGACAGACCAAAATCCTATTAAAATCCCTTCCCCAATGCTTTTTTTTTAAATGTTTGTGTAATTTTATAATAAGAGGACAGAATTACTTCTAGTTCACAGGAAAAGTAAGTCGAAGTAAGTTCATTGTTGCTGTTGTTGTTTATTTTGAAACGGGGTCTTACTATGTATCCCGTTCTGACCTGCAATTCATTTCTCTTGCCTCAGCCTTTCATTCATTTAGGTGCCAGGTGGTGAAAGACATTGTACCTGGCTTTTAAACAAAGTCTTAATTAAAGAGGAAGCATTTTGAAGGATGGAAGAGGAAGCATTTTGAAGAAGTTATTGGGAAAGTGACCACATGAGCAGGAAAAAGAGTGGAAGGCCCATGAGTGGTGTGTGAAATGCTCCTCTGTGCACTTTCGACCCACTTGAAGAATTCTGTGAATGCATCTCAGATTTGTCTCTGCAAGGGAAGGAAGTTAGCATCCTCCATGACCCAAGCTCACTGCCTACACACGACCCCGGAGAGTACCCAATCCTCAAGTCAAGATCTGACTCAGAACCGGTGGGACCCTCACACACACATAGCACAAGTTCCTCTTGTAAGCGAGACATCATATCCAAATGAGAAACTTGGTCTGTCTGTCCTCCTGGTTTCTTACCCACTCAGCCCAGATTTTATTCCTACATTTAACCTTCAAAGTTTCCGAGCATTCAGTTCTCTTCAAGCAGCACAATGCTTCAAAAAAGGAGGAAAAAAATCCACTTTTGCAAAGAGTATGGAAAAGCAACCCATTAGGGTACACAGGCTCATGACCATGCATTGGGGTTTGGTCTTTCGCTATGTATTATAATGTGAAATGCTGGCCCCCCAAGGCCTGGTTGCCCCGGGGACAAGAGAATCTGCAGGAAGAGCCAAGTGATGCTATGTAACCTTGCCCCATCTCCACCAAATGATTGATGAATGAAGATCCCTACAGCCTATAGCTGGGCAGAAGGGGATAGGCATGGTTTTGGTTCCTGGGGTTGGGATCTGAGGCAAAGACCACAAGGAGGAAAAGGAAGAAGGTGGAAAGAGGAAAAGACACCATGAGGTAGTCGAGTCATAAAAACATGGCCATGAGGTCTGGCCAACTGGAGTTAAGAGCAGCCCAGATGGAACATGGCAAGTTATAACTCAGGGTTATTGATAGGGAAGTAAAGACCGCCAGCATGGATATCTGCCTAGCTCTACTGCATTAAAGGCTTATTATAAATAATATAAAAGCTATGTGTCTTTTATCCAGGAACTGGATGATCAAAGGCAAGGTAGTAACCCCTGATTGAGATCAAATACCTACAACATCACCATGGAACACACAACAACGGGATGTACCCCAGACCTGGGGCCCAAAAAGCCTGTACTCTGCCTGAGAAAGGGGCTAAATCTCAGCACATTCTGTTTTAGCTGGAGGGGAAGACCCGTGCAGGGCAGGTGCCCGGAGATGTCTGCACTACCTCGGGCAGGTGGGCACTGCTAACAACACAGCTGCAGGCAAGTTTCCCACACCTTCACTTCATGGATGACAGCAAGAATCTAGGGCTGTAAAAGGCGGTGGACAAGCACAAAGATAAATCTGTATCTTTTGCTCATTCTTCCCCCAGATAGGAAAGATATTACAGGGGGGAGTGCTTCTTAGTGTGACAAAATGCAGAGGAATAACAGGTAGGGAATATCCCTCAAGAATAATCCATCCAACAATGGGTACATGACACGGGCCACTCAGGCTTAGAATAGCAGCCTAGGGAAAGCTGAATGATGGTCCCAATCTCACCAATGATTAGTAGCTCCATCCGAATTTCTGTTTCAGGACACCCTCTTTTCTAGGCCAACAGTCAACCTCATGATATTTGAAATGAGACTAAAGCTCCAGGAAGGAGGAGAAACCACCAGCTACCTCACTGAATCGCAAATCTTACAAGCTGATGTCTAATTACAGACAACTTTATCATTAAATCTATCCCAATGATCACTCTTGCATGTCTCACATTCACTTTTGGTCGACACACAGATATTTTTATTTACAAATCCATTAGGAATGTGGGACCGTGTGAAACAAATCGCTCAGGTGTGTGCTCAGGATCAAGATCCACTCTATGCTCTTAGGGAGCCTAACACGGGGTTTCCATGGCAAGAGAAGGGACTCAGCTTGAGCCTCTAAGTCAAATACAACAACCAAGAGTGGTAGAAATTTAAGTTCAGGAAACCCACCTTCACGTGACTCCTCCAACAGCTATTTCACTTGGAAGAAACTATACCGGCATTCTTTAGCTACAGGCCTTCACAAGGTTCTGAAATCAGCCCGTGAAGAACATTTGAAGTTTGCTGTTTCTTAGAGACTGGTCATCTGGACTGCAAAATATATACCATCCAGGACCCAAACAGAACACTATAAAATGGATTCACCTTAGATCCCAATGACTAAAAACAAAGTCTTCCAGTACCGGCTAATGCCTGCAATCGGTCATGCAACAGCAGTACTGGTCACTGTGAATGGCTTTCAAAGAGCCTGTGTCCTTCTTAAAGACTATTGTAACTCCTAAAAAAGCAATTTTCATTTTTTTTTTGGAAGGTTCTCTAATTGCTGAAATTCATGGGCTCTTGATAAATCTATCCCAGTTGGAATCTGTGTTCTTGTCTCAGTAAGTGAGAAAAAATACACTGTGCCATAGTAGCTTGTACAATCTGGACTTGCCATCAAAGCTGCAGCCTAAGAATATGGGCTGATGGTGCCGGCAGGTCACAGCCTTACCATTTGTGGAGGTTTTCTTAAAGTTATCCAGGAATTCCTCCAGCAGCTGGGACTGGTTGGGAGAGGACGGCAGACTTTTCTGGTCCCTGGAGAACAGGTCACTATCTGACCAGGAAGCACACAGGGTTCTTCTTGTGGCCACAGGCCTGGCGACTAGAGTGAGTCCGACGCTCTTCTCAGAAAACAAAGCCTCCATCTGCTTGATGTCGAGGTCAGACACTGCTTCCCCATTTAAGGTCGTGATTTCGTTGCCCTTTCTCAGCCCTGAGAGCAAAGAAAGGAAAAAACAGGAAGAAAGGGGGAAGAGATTATGGAGATGCATTTTAAGATGAAAGCAGGCTGCAAATGCCCACCACTGACCAGGTGGGAAACGGAGCATTATGTAAGGTTTAAACTAAAGCCCAGCTCCAGCCTGGTGTTAAGGAGATTGTTTTGAATGTGACACAATTTGGGGAACTGCTAATCAGCTCTTTTCTCTGGGTCTCTCTGTGTTACAATTCTTTCCCTCTCTCTATCTGGACATCTATATGAGTATTCTCTTTACATACACACACCTGTATGAATACTCTCTTTACACACACACACATCTGTATGAATACACCCTTTAAACACATATGTATGAATACTATCTTCATATACAACACATCTCTATGAATAGTCTCTTTAGACATACATCTGTATGAATACTCTCTTTACACATACATCTGTATGAATACTCTCTTTACACATACACACATCTGTATAAATAATCTTTTTACACATATCTGTAATGAATACTTTCTTTACATTCATACATCTGTATGAATAATCTCTTTACACACATTAGTATGCATATTATCTTTGGACACATATGTATGAATACTCTTTACACACATACACACACATCTGTATGAATACCTTCCATATATATATATATATATATATATATATATATATACATACATACAATGTGCATACACACACATGTGTATTTTCAATTCTTTGTCCAAAACTCCCAGAGAAACCATCATCTGACAAAACCCCCAAGCAACCTCATGAAGCAGAGCATCCCACAGTTAGAAACTCAGAGTGCAGAGACATGGCGCTGCACAGACCTCCTCCATATGCCAGGCTGTCAGGGAGAACGTCGCTTATAAATATCCGACTGAGATGCTGGTGCTCGTCCACCTGAGCTGTGACTGCAAACCCTGGGGGAGAAAGTAATGAGCAAGTGTAAGTTCAGTTCCCATCTCTCTCGGGCCCTGTTAGGGTGAGTCTGTGAACACCCATTCTTGTAAATGCAAGCATGCTGAGAAAGTAAGTTTCAACTATTTTGAAAGTAGTATTATTTAGCAAGCCTGGGGGAAAGAGGAAGCCACCACCGGACTAGGGAGTTTAGACACAGGAGTGTGCAATGTTACTCAACAATTGCAACTGTACACATACCACAGCAGCACATTCACAGCAGCCCGCCTCTGGGAATAGCCTGGCTGACAAAGGAGGAGATTAAGGACACACAGAATGTGGTGCACACCATCAGTAGAACATTACTTGGCCTTTTTTAAAAAAAAAAAAAATCTGGCACATCCTATAATGGGATGAACCCTGAAGACATTAATGCTAAGTGAAATAAGCTGGCACAGAGAGACAAATATCAAAGGGCTCCCAAATTCATAAAGACAAAGGGTATAATGTGTGCTTGTCAGAGAGCTGGGGAAGGGAGTAGAAAGCCAGCAGTGGATGGATACAGAGCAGCAGTTCTGCCAAGGAAAGCGAGGGTGACTCACAGATGGACAGGAAGGTCCTTCGCTGCCACAGAGTAAGGGTGTGGGTAATTTACTTCTGTCTCACCACTGTAAAAATGATGCTTTATTCTTTTAAGTTAAGACAGAAAGATAATCTTACTGAAGCAGAGTGAGGTGTTTTAAGCTGGCTAAAGGCGGGGGCTGAGCACTGGCTCCGTAGGTACAGCGTGAGCTGCACAAGAATAAAGATCTGAGTTTGAATCCCCGGAATCCATGTAAAAATCCAGATGCATGGCACAAGCACTAGGCTATGAGCAATCCTGTAGGAGATTGAGGCTGAACAAGGCTTAGAAGATTGCAGGTCAGAAATGTATAAATACACACATACACACTTGTACAAATATACACATACAGAGAAAGAGAGAGAGAAAGAGAAAGAGAGAAGGAGAGGGAGTGGGAGAGGGGGAGGGGAAAGGAAGGAGGAGGGGAAGGAGAGGGGAGGGAGGGAGGGAGGGTGA
>NW_022196911.1:4400441-4492677 GCF_008632895.1 Mastomys coucha | reverse complement strand
GAGAGAGAGAGAGAGTAGAAAATGCACCTGAATGGATTCAGTGCTTTACATAAGTCTGAGATGCAAGACCCTGTACCTGTCCTGCTCAGACCACATGATCCCTCGGACTATACTTATATACCCGGGTTCCCCATTGCCATCAGTTCCCAGAGAACAGGGAAGAGGTCCTCTTTCCCCGTGTCTTCTCTAAGCCTTAAGCAGCACCTGGCCAGCCTCGACAAAAGAACCTGTGCCTATCTATATTCATTCACCCAGAGGGGAAGAAGACTTGCCTATGGCAGCCATGAAAGCAGACAAAAGGCTAAGAGGGTTTCCACACAAAACCAACCTACAGCAGACCTAGGGATTCTCACTTAAACTTAGCGTTTGGGAGGCTGAGGCAGGAGGATCAAACTTTGAAGATATCCAGGGGTCCCAGGCCAGTAAAATAAGATTCTGCCTCAAAATCAACCAACAAACTTGAACATGTGATCAGCAAAGGGGTCCAGAGAATAAAATTTTAACATACCACAGTTTGAGCATATTACCCACTTGGAATATTTTGAAGCAAATATCCATGTTGTGACAATATTTATAAATGTGACAAAAACAGCCTTTCTGTGGCAGCATTCCTTGGCCTTCTCTAGTTACTGACTTCTAGTGGGAAAGGCAGTCAAAGTCTGCAGTGAAGGGCGAGACATGAGCAACGTCTACAAAGACCTTGGACCAGAGATTCAATAAAGGCCAAGGGAAATAGAAGTGAAACACCAATGCTGGCCCATGATCAGTAAACTCAGGTCAGAGGGAGATAAAACCAAAAGATCAGGCTTATTCCAGTTAGACTGCCCATGTGTGGTCTTAAAGGGCGGGTAAGATTCCTATCCTGGGAGAAAGGTCTGGGAAAGGACAGCATTCCAGGTTGGTAAGACTCTAGACAGAAAAAAGAAGTCTCACGAGGCCGGAGAGATGGGTCAGTACTTAAGATGACCACTTGCTCGGTAAGATCACCAGATGACCCGCATTCTGTTCCCAGCCCCAGATGATCAGATGCCCTCTTCTGGCCTCCTTGGGCACTGCACAAGTGGCACATATGCATACGTTCAAATCTCAATCAACAAATGGATCAAAGGAGCCTCATCTTGCTCTAGGTGAACCAGCTAAGAAGAGTACCAGGTGCAGTTAATTTATTGTGAGCACTGTTCCCAGCATGTCACATGCCTTACCAACTCTTATGTTACTTCCTGAAATTGCCTTGCCATCTCTTCTAGTATGGATACATACCAGCCTATCCGACTAAAATAAATAATAATGAAAAAAGAGAGGGGTGGGGGGAGACCAAGGGCAAAGTGAGCATTGGTCTCCTGGGGACAGGAGAGGGCCCCTGACACTTACCAAAGTCAGTCATATCCCCAGTCTTGGTTAGCTGCACGTCATACACACTGAGTGGGAAAACTTCAATTTCATCATAAACCTAAGAAAGGGGAAAGCAGGAGAATCAGAGGGTTAACACTACACAACCTTTCGGAATCACGTTGACACACTTTTGCACAGAAAACTTACAATACTGTTTACGTGAGAGCTGTTTACAAATCAAATGCCAAACTTGAACAGTTTGCCCCCAAATTACAGTCCCCAAAATTAAGAGGCCATTCGGAGGCCTAGGGAAAGAGCTGAGCTGCAGAGTGCTCACTTAGCATGTGTGGCCCTGGGTCAGACCCCCAACCTCACACAGACTAAGTGTGGTGGCATATACTTGTATTCCAAACACACGGGATATGGAAGCAGGGGGTCAGAATCTCAAGATCATTCTCAGATACACAGAGTTCAAAGCCAGCCTGGGCTACATGAGGTTGAGCATGGATATGGTTGTCCCTCTTGACCTCCAGGTCCAACTTGCCTGCTCTTGCATGTATTCATATAGCTCGGGCACACACCATTCCACACTTTTATCGACCACTTTTCGGAGCTGAAGACCATAGTGAGTGGGTTCCAACTGTCTCATCTGCAAAGAAAACAATTGGTTACTCAGAGTCTAACTGCCTGTCCTAAAACCATCAGCATTCAGGAGACTATCAAAATCCCCCAAAATAACTGCATATAATTTGCTCTGTCTAGAACTACAGAAAACCTGAAATTTAAATGTGCAAAGGAAGGATAAAAATTCATTGTTTGAGGTCTCCTCCAAATGCGATCATCACAAAGTGTAAGGTTCACTGCTAGGAAGTGATACGTTGTATCACACATCTCATCTCCCTTCAGGCAGCCAGCTCTCTCCCATGTGCCGGCTGCTTTGTCATTAGGAAAGTAAGGAGATTTTAAGTTATACAGACTTCAGAATTTCATACTTCAAAGTACTTTCAAAGGAAAAATATTTAAGTGTAGATATATTCTAACCCCTACCCCTGCTGCGTGTGCGTGTGCATGTGTGTGCATGTGTGAGAGAGAGAGAGAGAGAAAGAGAGAGAGTGTATATATGTGTGTATGTTTGTGTCTATGTGTGTTTGTGTGTTTGTGTGTGAGTGTATGCATGTATGTATGTGTGAATGTGTGTATATGCATATATATGTATGTGTATATATGTATTAATGTGTATATGTGTGTATTTCTGTGTGTATGTGAGTGTGTATGCGAGTGTGTGAGTGTGTGAGAAAGAGTGTGTATGTATGTGTGTATTTGTGTATATTTATGTGTGTTTGTGTGTATGTGTGTGTATGCATGTATGTATGTGTGTGCATATGTTTATGTGTATGTATGTGTATACGTATATATGTGTGTGTGTGTCTGAGTGTGTGTATGTCTGTATGTGAGTGTGTATGTGAGTGTGTGAGTGTGTGAGTGTGTGTATGTGAGTGTGTGTGTGTGTGTCCCTCTTCTTTCCCTCACTTGCATCTTTTCTTTCTTCCCCGCACTTTCAACAAAAAAGCATTTCTCTCATGTCTGTGCTCCAAACAGGATTTAGCTGACCTCTTGCCTCTGACACCTTTTAACACCCAGAAAGCTTATCACTGTTTTTATCACCTACATAGATCAACACTGAGGCTTTTCTGAATAGAAGGCTTGAGGGATGCAGTTAAGTTCATAAAGACAATTACATATACAAATATAGGGGACATTAAAGCCTCAAGGTCAAGTACAAAAGAGCTAAACTACTCTCCCCGTTTCTACCATGCAAGTCAAGTCCGGTGTACTTAACTCTTTCAGCTCTACTCTGCCACCTGGTGGTCTGAAAGTACTAGGCATGCCGGTGCTGAATGGATTTATGCTGTACTTCCCCTTTAGACTGGAAATAAAGTCCAGTTGGAAGAATGAAGAACTCATATGAGTGTCCATAAAGCAACTGTGAGTAGTAATGAGTTATGGAATGAATATCACACTAAGCTACTTCATCTCTATGTAACGTGAACAGCAACAGATGTCAGAATGACTCTAGGTGCAGATTCAGAGTTGATGTGGCTTAACTCAGGGTCTTCCTGGAAGCATGGGATCATGAGCTGAAGACTCATTCTTCTGAAGGGTGGAGAGTTAACATACTAGTTAGTATGTTCCCTTGTATAAAAAGTCGGGTCTTAAACACCCCCACAAAACTAAATGCAGAGGAATGCACCATTAACAAACCCTCTCTACTCAGAAGTATGTCTACGGCAAAATTCACCACCTTGCACGCCAAAGCCAGGACATCTTCCACTCTGTGCTCTGGCTTGATGATCACAGTGACTCCTTCGTTATCCTGGAAGTGGACATAAGTCTGGACTTCCCACGTGCTGTCTCGGAGAGCGCCGTCTACTGCGGAGCCATACAGGTGCAGGTCATGGACCTGTGTGCAGTGAGACAATGTAGATAGGTTTGGATAAGCAAAAGTAGAAACCACAGGGGGCAAATGCTCCCTTAATGCAAGCAGTTAGTACTGTAAGTTTTGCACAAGTCCCACACCGGCCCCTCACACCACTCAGGGGCAGATCTGCCAGTCCTTGGCTCTTCAGACTCTCTCCCCAGATGGAGCTGAAGCCCAGGCAGGGAGACTCTTACTGCTCTGCAACAAGGCCAACTCAGAATGGCTCAATCTCACCGCTCTCAAGTCCTGATGGAGAAGGGCCACTGGGAAATGTACATCGAATCCTCAGTCCCTCTCTGGCTTCCAAAGGGTCTCATCCATAACAATTGACATGTCTGTCTGTGCCCTAGCTCAGCTCTAAACGGAACTCTCTCTAAGTGTGATGATTCTCTTTTCTCCTGTTTAAACTTTTAGAATGACGCTTCTAGTAAAGAGGACATCCTTTCTCCATCTTTCAGCTATGTCGGGCATGGCCGCTCTGTCAGGAAATCATCTCCAAGAGTACCACCTTCAGGAGCTTTTCCAAAACACTTCTGTAAACCTCACCACTGAAGCCAGTCACTTTGTGTCAATCTACTCTTATACTCTTATACATTTCCGAGTTAGATCCTTGCTGGAACACTATGGTCAACCTAACTCTAAAGCTGCTACTTAACTAGACAATAGCAGTCCAGGGAAAAAACGTTTAATTTAGGTATGTGTGTTGGTGTATGCCCTTAATCCCTGCAGAGATAGGGAGATCTCTGAGTTTAAAGCCAGATCTCATTTTGAGCCTCATCTACAAAGTGAGTTCCAGGCCAGCCAGCTACAACATAGTGAGATCCTGTCTCAAAGCAAACAAACTTTTGTTTTCAACTTGCTTAGCCTCAGTTCACCACTTTGCAAAAGGAAGCACTCTTCTCATTATTGATATTTCTTGATTATCAAGACAAGCTTTTATGAGCAAAGGAGCCCACCCACAAACACGAAGACGTCCTATAGGCTGGAAAGCATGACGGCTATGTAGATTCAGCGCTCTCACAGCCCTACAAACAACTCAAACCTCAAAGCGAGCACCCTGATGGATCATCTCACTGCCGACTCCATGCATTTCTTTATCTTTAAACACAAAGTAAACTTCAAAAAAGCAAACTTGATGTGATAAAGACATTCGGAAGAACAGGCCTGGGCAGAAAAGGGGAAGGACCTGCCTTTCCATATCTTTGGAAATGTGCTGCTCGGCTCTGAGGTGGAATAACGGGATCTGTTATGGATCTGTCATGGTCAGCACATTTTCCTAGAAAGATGCTCATAGCCAGAACCAACTTCCCCTCACTCAGGAAGAAAGGAAGAGACGGGCAGTTGCCTTGAGCCTAGGACACCAGGCAGGGCTACTCTCTCCTAAGGGGGCCTGTCACATGAGTAAGGGCTTTCTCTGGCTCACTTCTCCTGGGCACTTGGGTCACTTTGGCAGTGGTTCGATCTAGCCACCAGGTAAGAGCAGGCACTGTCCTAATTAAGCTGCTTAAAGCTCCCCTCTTAATGCAAACTGGAAAAAAAAATCAAGCGGAAAGGCCAGCAGAGGTCACTGTGGAGTAAGGAACATCAAAAAGAAGGCCACAGAAAGGAGCCACAGAAACCACACCACTGCAGCTTCCTTCCTACTGCCTTTCAAGAGAATGAGTTGGGCAGGGACTCAGGAAATTCAAATCCATGCCATGCCACGCCGCCATGGCTTCCTGCCCTTCCTTATCCCTGACTGTCCATCAGAGGGAGATTTCTTCAGATAAAAGAAACTCCTCCCTGCTGCCAATTTACTCAGAGCCTACTCAGGTAGGCACCCTCATTCCCCTCTACTTTCCAGGTGAGAAAAATGGGGTGCAGAAGTTCTAAGGACCTTTAAGTGTACTCAGCTAATCCTTATGGTATGGAAGGCTCTGACCCCTGACATCTGGATATGAATCAGGTCACCACGTGGAAATGGCAGCCTGCCAATGAACTTCCCTCCAACGATGAACATGCCTTAATGGTCCAGATTCATGTTCTACGCCATAGTAGAACAAACCATCTCAAGAGGCCTTCCCCTAAAAAGCAAGGCACTCCCCTGCCTCTACACCTCTGCTCATTGCAATCGCTTCCCTCTGTCACTCTGTACTCCTGGCTTTAGCGTTGGAATCACTAGTTAGGGGAGCCCACCGAACTCAGTACTTGACAGAGCACAATCCAGCTCACACAAGGGTTAGCTTTGGATCCATCCACTTTAAGTGGCAAGAGGCATGACAGTGAGGTCTTTGTTTCTCCATCACAGTCTCCTCTCACCCTTAACAAGGCTATCTCACAGCCCAGAACACACCTGGGCACTGAGGAGCCGGAGTATGCTACTGAAGAGTCACACTCAACAAAGGTGAGAGGTCAAGGCTCTCCATTTGCATCTGCCTCAAATTTGCTTTTCCGGCATCAGTTTCTTCCTAATCCCAACTTTTCAGAAAGATGAATGGCCAGATTGTTCAAGGAAGTCAAGGCTTGCACAACAGAGATGTGTGAAAGTAAACGGAGGGCCGGAAGGAAGGGTTGATAGGAATAATCCTGTTAGGCTGCTCAGCTGAGCCTGACTGTGAACCTGCGCCTGCACAGAGGAGTCATCACTTCCTCCATCTCCACTGTTCACAGAAGATGTCTATCAAAGCCCAGGCCACCAGTGACTTAAGGCCTCTTCAGAGGCCTCCCACCATGACAAGTTAAATGTGCTTTTTGCTGTACCATGCAAGCACGCACACCCATGCACACACGTGTATTCAATATAGAAAACAAGAGACCTGGTTATTCGATGAAGTCAACGAATGTGGGATGGATTAATTAGAACCGGGGGGCAGAGAGTCTACTTGATGAATACAGATTCCCTAAATTATTTTAAGCTTTGCCCTTTTGGAGAGAAAGCTACTTTGATTTCCTCGTTCAGCATCTAAGCTGAAACCACACGCATTTCAATTTTGAGAGTTAGACAAAACGTTCTTCTATGTCCTTTTTATAAAAGAGAAAAATCTCCAAACTATACACACATCCACACCCCCACACACACAAATATACACACACATATATACACACACATACATACACAGAAACATACATACACACACATACACACACACACACACACAAGTGGGACATCTGGAAAATTCCTTCCCACACACCCTTCTCAAAGGTGCTTTTCAAAGGATTCATCCAAAGGTTCATTGTTGGCTACCTCTGACAAGAGTGTTGTGTAACCAACTCGCTCTCTCCTATTCTACTGACCTGCCTCCCTCCAGCCAAAAGATCATTTCCAAAGCCCTGTTCAAAGTTCTCAGTTCCTGGAGAACACAAAGAAAAGAAGCAAGAAGGGTCCAGGTCAAATCTCATCTTGCTACCCTGAGGCAGCCTGGTAACCTACTGTCTCAACGCCTCCCTGCCCTTACAGGTGACCACCACAAATACCAGCTTCACAAGGTTGCCCCAGGAGGAATGGCATTGGGGAGACATACTGAAAACCTTCTTTGGTCAGCTTGGACAGAGTCTGAGCACCACACCTGCATTAGTATCACACAGTTCAGTGACAGCCAGCCACTGTCCAGGACTGCAGGAGAATTATGCCTTGTTCCACAACCTTGGGGAACCTGGGGTGAGGTGCAGTGCTGTCTCCCCACTGCCCAGCTCTGCTGGCCATCTAGGAACTGGGCACACCAGTGAACTCCAGCCCCAACATGCCACTTTAGCAATAGCTTTCCTGGTAGGGCAACTTCTACACTAGTGAATCATCACCATCACCATCACCATCATCATCACCGCACTAATGGTCCCAAAACCACATGTCCAATTACTTAGGCCCAGTATCTCTCTCTCTCTCTCTTCTCTCTCTCTCTCTCTCTCTCTCTTTCTCTCTCTCTCTCTCTCTCTCTCTCTCTCTCTTTCTCTCTCTCTCTCTCTCTCTCTCTCTCACACACACACACACACAGAGAACGGTAACCCTGTGCGTTTTCACAGCAGATGCTTTGGGGTCCAATGGCTTGTAATTACTGCCTGGATCATTGTAGGGATGTGAGTAGCAAAATCACAGTGTCTGTCAAAAGCAGGGGCCCACACGCCATCCCTGTCGCTGATAAAAGGAGAGAGTCTATTAGCAAGTGAGATGAGCTCAGGATTTTCTTGATGGCTCCCTATCACGGAGGATGCAGTGTTTATTTCCTTCTTGGTCAGATGCCCAGACACGAGTGGTTAGGAAGGAAAAACAACGACCTGACTGGCCAGCTACGTGTACGGAAGGAGACAAACACGGATACGGTCTATAGGCGCACGTGTGCCGTGGAGGATTCCAGACTTGGATTCTATTTAAACAGACCGTGCTGCTGTCAACAGTTAGTTATTTCGTTCACATTTTCCATTTGAGAAACAGACAGGAGGTTGCCCAACACGCTCCACTCCCCAGCCCCCACCCCCAAGCCTGTAGCTAGTAAGGAATGGGACAATTCTTCATTCACTCACTGCCACAGAAAGTCAGGACAACCCTAGACAGTTTCACAGGAGCAGAGGCCAAGGCCAGGGGCTGCCACAGCGGCTGGCTGCAGTGGCTTTCTGGGGCAGCTGCCACCCTAGCTCAGTGGGAGATTTGTTGACACATCTCCATAACAAACACCTCCCTGCCAAACACTGTCTGAGACTCCTTATTACTAGTCAAGGAGGCTCTGAAAAGCTCTCATTTGGGGCTAGCCAAGGTGTCCTTTAAAAAATGCTCCAAGAAGGCTGGCTTTCCTCCAGCGCTAACAGACTTCCAATTAGGGTGACTCACTGCGAGACCCTCACAGGATGTACCAATTATGGTGGGGTATTTAAAAAAAAAGGGGGGGTTCAGCTCCTCCCTCACAACGGCCTTTCTGTGTGACTCCAAAGCACATAATGTACTTACTGTATAAAAACAGATGGTTTGTGTGCTACAAATATTCTCCGTGATTAGCACAAGACAACCAGTGAATGATAATTGTAATTATTCAACCAGCCACAAGCAGAATTTTCAGCCAAAGGGATACTTAAAAAAAAAAAAAAAAAGCCTCTCTGCTTTAAGCTGCAGTTCAATTTGAACCTAGACCTGTGTTCTGTGACACAGGACAGAAAGATGTACCATTAAAGCAGCCAACACAGAGATGGAGAGTCTCCTGTATGGATAAAACACGGGGTTTCATCCTTGGACCAACCGGGGTCGGAGGGGAGCTGGAGAGATGTTTTTGATAGCTTTGATGGGACTTGAGGATTCAACAGGAATATGTGGAAACCTGATCCTGATCTAACTAAGCGCTTGACCTTCGTCATCAGTGATTATTTTAGCAAAATTTCCTCTCAAAGTCTGCCATGGGTCTTAATGCTTTGATGATCTCACTCTTTAAACTTTTAAAATAAGAACTTTCTTTGTTACACAATGTTTAGAGAGATGCAATCTTAAAAACGCTGAGATTTTACCATAGACCAACCCTTCTTAGCCATTAAAGGACTGCAGCTGATAGAAATGATTAACTAACAAACATTGAGTAGCAAAATGTTGACATGAGCTGTGACAAAATGTTAAAATACACAGGAATACTTAAACTGCACAGAGCCAAGGCTTATAAAAAGCTCTTCAAAACAACACACATACACAATCACACACACACACATATTCATGCACATATACACACACACTCTCACATTCACATACACACTCATACACACACACACACTCTCACATTCACATGCACACACTCATATACTCATGCATACTCACACACTCACATACACACTCCTACAAACACACACTAACTCACACACTCATACGAACACACACTAACTCACACACTCATATACACATACTCATATACTCATGCATACTCACACACTCACATACACACTCCTACAAACACACACTAACTCAGACACTCACACATTCATATGAACACACACTAACTCACACACTCATATACACATACTCATATATACACATATTCACTCACACACACATATGCTCACACTCAAATACGCATACTCATATACTCATGCTCACATCCAAGCACTCACTCACATACTCTCACACACACACACTCACATTCACACACACGTGAGTTAACAGGACAAGGCAGGACACAGTAAGAATACAGCAAATCTTGGTGGCATATCAACCACAGGATTATGTCAAGTTCTCCAACAACAGTATGATCTGACAGGGGCTTTAAATCAGCTCTGCAAGTATACAGAGACCACAGGGCAGGAAATGGACAGCATTCCTTACAAAACCGTGGTGACTTAGCATCCTTTATAGAAAAGAAAAATTGGATGCAGCTTTTCTGTCTACCTATGGCTTGTGAACTTTACCAATAAGAGCACAAGACAGGAATTCCTGGTTCAAGCCACCCTACTCCACAACCTGCTCTTGGCACCACGGTCCTGGGAGGTTGCAGATGAGAAGAAACATAATTCTATAGACTCTCCAACTCATTCACACTGATCCTACAGGAGGCAGGGCACCTGAGGCCGGGCTGCCATGCAGGAGGAACAGTTTTAGCAACAACAATGGCACACTAAAGAGACTGTACCCAGCCTCACAAGGAGGCAGAACACATAGATGCCTACGCTGAGTACTTTACATCACCAGAGAGAACCCCATTCCCCTCCCAAAGCAACTGTCAGTGTCTAACTCAGATTGTCCTTTTCAGACTAAACTCCCAACTTATCAAATTATTTCTATTAATGTGTTGGGTAGTTTTGGCAAAGATGGAGTAGGTTTGCCTATGCTGATCATTATCAGGCTTTCTTATTTTAATTTTTTTTTTCTAAATGTATGTTGGTGTGAGAGAGTGTGTATGCGTCCATGCCATTTGTATGCAGGTGCCCATGGAGGTCGGGTGAGTGTATCAGGGTCTCCTGGAGCTGAAGTGATAGACAGTTGTGAGCTGCATTGTGGGTGCTGGGAACTAAACTCAGGTCCACTGAGTTTAAGCAGCAAACCCTGGTAAATGTTGAACCATTTCTTCAGCCCCATTATCAGTGTTTTTAAATTACTCTATTAGGCTTTATGGATATCTGCAAGCCACACATGAGCCTGGTGTCCTCTGATACCAGAAAAGAACACCAAATCCTCCTGGAACTGGACTTACAGGTGGTTGTTAGCCACCATCTGCTGCTGGAAAATGAACTTGGAGCCTGTTGAAGAACACTAGATACTCTTCACCTCTGAACCCCATCTCTCTAGTCCCACTACTGATCTTTTACCTTTGATGAGTAGCTCAGATATCTGGTAGAAATAAAATGAAAAATCGAGCAATCTGGTGGAGGGAAAGAAAGCTGGAGAAACTGACTAGTAACATGAGCCACAGCTTTTCGAGAAGGACGGGAGTTTAGAGAAAGCACATAAAGTTACTATATGCATATCCAAATGGTGCACCCACTCCTGACCGTACTCCTGATCTCAGACCAGAGCAACCCTAGAGACTGGAGAAGACATTGCTTGACCCCACGGAGGATGCCTAGAGAAGCATCTGTATGAAGGCCTTGAAGGTCCTGGAGGAAGCTGTAACTTGATATTCACTAACATTCAAAGGAGGCTCGGGAGCTGCTGGGGAGCAGGTGATCTTACACCAAGGACGGAGCTCTGTCAAGGCACTGATCTTAAGATGGTAATGTCAGAAGTTCAAAAGCTTCAAAAAGTTCTTAGCATTCAGGGAACACCTCTTAGCTTACTTAGTAGGACCATCTTAACTCTAAACTTGTCTTTTCACAGATCCATGTGAAGACTCTAAACCAGCGTCCCTCAATTTAGTCAACATAAACCAAGATGGCTGCCAAGATGACTGCCCTGTCCCACCATGTTTACCTCATTGGAGTTAGTGGACTTTTGAGGTAGCTGAGTTCCAAGAAATCCATGGCTGTGGCTAGAATCAAACATCTGACAGAGAGGAGGAAGAAAAGGAGACTAATGAAATGGTTCTGCAGTGTTCCTTGGCATTTACACATTTTTAGTTTAAAGATTGAAGTTGTATAACATTTTATTTTATCTCCATTTCACAGTCTGTACTAATATTCAAATACGAAGCTTTCCCTCTGCAGAGAAATCTGCTTTCTTTCCTCTCATAGCTTCATACATACTCTTCTGTGATGTTTCACAGTATTTAAGTCATCTTGAATTTTCTTGACGTTGATTTTTTTTTAACTAAATATGCATTTCAGAAGATGAGGAACAGAGTTGGCAAAGGCTCAAGATCAATCGTAAAACTGTTTTTAATGTGCTTCGAATAAATATTGGAAGACAATATGTCAATAGACATTTGTTTGAAGCCAGAAAGACTAGAATCATTCTTTTTTGCTTTTGTGAATCTTATCTTCTAAATTTTGTAGAATGTTAAAATGAAACATTCAACTAGGCATACCTAATAAATCAACTTCATTCAGTTGGGTAAGTACTGACTGCATATCTTTTTTAAAACAAAAATGTTCAACCAAATGCTTTTGTTTATCAAGATATCTTTTGTTGAGAATATTTAGCAGATACGCTGAGGCAAACAGTAAGGCTCATTTAATTAACTAAATGGTACTTCTAAAAATAAGCAAGTTACCCTCTTATCTATCACTTTATTATCTTAATTATGTAAAGTTATCTTGATTAACACAAAAATTGACCTTGGCATTTATATACAGAACATAATAATTATGGCATTTCCATTCAGAAAATATAGGTCCAATATTAGCCAATGGACTATACTTAACCACTACCTATAACCAACAAATAGCTACTTCTTGCGAGTAAATAAAAATGCAAATAGAAATGGAGGTGTCAAAAATGTCACCCAGCCTCTTATTCCTCCCATGTCAAGAACTCACCTGAGTTATGGAAGCTCTCTTCTCCCTCCCCTTCCTTGCTAGGGTGTCCAGACCTTTCAATGAAGAAAATATGCCTTTCTTGCTTTTTCCTCTCTGGGTAAGGGAAAGTGTTCTTTTCCTGAGAGCAGAATCATCTCTGGAACATACCTAATGGAAAACACAATTGAAAAACATCGTAAAGCCCATCAAGGTTCCCGCCCTGTGGAGATGTCAGCCTGGCTGTAAGTGTGTTCTGACAGTGTCTGAGACTGCTGCATAGTTCCCACACAGAAGAAACCAGCCTCCACAGAGGCTTTACCTAGATAGCACAAGCCAACCTTCAGATGGACCCGTGACAGACTGCAGAGTCAGCAAAACTGCTCTGAGCTCCTCAAGATGAGCCAGTTCAATGCGAAAAGCCAGAGAAGCAAGTTCAGACCTTACCCATGGGGCTCCCAGCACTACAGACCAAGCAACCATAATTCATGCATTGTGTTTGTCTACGTGTTCGTGTGTCTGCCAGTGCATGTGGACCCCAAAGGTCGACCTTGAGGGTCATTCCTCAGACACCTACCATGTTTATTCTTTTCATTTTTTTCACCATGTGTGTATGGTGTCTGTGCCTGTATAGATGCATGTTCACATGTGTGAGGGCGCATGTGCATGTGTGTGTGCAAGGGAGGCCTGAAGCTGACATCAGGAAATCTCCCCCAATCCTCCTTCCACCTTGTTCTTTGAGACACGGAATACCAATCAAACTCAGAATTCACTGATTGATATTACTAACCTGGCTAGCCAACTTGCACAGCTCTAGGGATCCTGTCTCCACCTTCCAAAGGCTGGACTTACAGGTGGGGAGCCAGGGCCTCTCAGCGTTTGCAAGGATACATACCAGAATGCCTTTCTTCTTGCTCTAACCACTGAGCAATCTCCCTAGTACTCCATCTTTTTTCCCTTTTTTTTTCTTCTTCCTCTGTTTTTTCAGAGATACGTTCTTGTGTACCTGGAGCTCCCCAGGTACAGGTTCTAGAGATGAAACCCAGGTCTTCACACTTTCAAGGAAACCACTTTACTCACTGAACTAGCATCCCAGCCCCAGGTTAAGCAACATTTAATCCTTCTTCTTCTTCTTTACCCAGTAAGACCACCTTCCCAAGAGTATGAGGAGGGATAGACAGGCAAAGAATATGGAGTGACTTCCAGCTAACAGCTAGAATAATTATCGGAGAAACTGGAAACTACAGACTCCTCTGCTGGTCCCCAGTGCCTAGCCTCTGGTGACCCTTGTCAGTTCCTAGGTAAACATCCAGCAGAGGTATTAGCCAGCTGCAGAAAGGTGCAAGCCACTGACCCAGCCCTCCCCAGGAACTTACCAGAGCGTGGAAAGATGAAACGGACAAGACGCCCAGCCTGCCAAGAGCCAGCTTGGAGGGGCGGCTGGTGGCAGCAAGGAGACTCTTGGGATTTGGTAACTCCCCACCTTGTAAGCTCGCCAAATAGCAGCGCATGCGGAACAGGTCCATGTGGAATTTTTCCAGATTCTGCTCCCATTGCCGGATCTTAAACAGCGAGAAGAGAGGTGACTTCAACCTTAGCTACAAGTTTGTGCAGCTCAAACTGCAAATGCAATTCCTTACACAGCCCTCAAGGAAAAACTACTAGCAGCTGGAGCTGTGTGGTTTCAATCTGCTGTTCCTCACATGTGACACCCTCATACTGGAACTTACTAGGTCATGGTCCTACACATACAGACACTCAGATATACTTCATCAGGACAGCCAAGATCAAGGGCAGCTGGGGGTCCCAATAGAGTGACATGCCAAAATGCATGACAGTTACAGAGCAACAATGCCAACTCACCATGGGAGGTAAAGTGAAACACATGCTTCCCCTGTCTCTTCCCATTATACCCCTAGATCTACTCCTGTAGGTCATGATCCCTGGTGTGTGTGTGGGGGGGGTGTCACATAGCAGATACCCTACACATCAGATATTTACGGTACGATTCCCAACAGTAACGAAATGACAGTTAAGAAGTAGCAATGAAATAATGTTATAGTTGGCAGTCACCTGAACGTGAGGAACTGTATTAAGGGGTCACAGCATTAGGGAGGTTGAGAGCGACTGCCCTACTGGATGAACCACACACAGACAAACACAGCATGCGTGGTGGCAGGGACCTGGTGTTCCAAAACAATGACAAGCAAGTGCACTTTAGAGATAGGACAGACATTTAGCACTTGCTGCTATTCAGTGTTTGGGAGAATAACCACCACCTGTACATCTGAAAACAACTAAAGCAGCTACAGATATTTACACAACAGAAGCTGCTATGTATTTCTTCAAGAAAAAGGAGTCATGAGCTGGCCAAGAAATGCCATCAAGATGGTATTTGTCTAGGGACCTCTCTCCTGTCTTCCCAACACATCACAACCATAAGTTTATATAAAGTATGACCTCTATTTACATGCAGATTAACAGGCAGAGTGAGGGGCACAGGAGATTTGATAACATAAAGCTCAGAGCAGGGCAGGAAGCTGACATTCTGCAGGCCCTGGTGGCCACCTCCACATGGCCTACAGTGACAATAGGGCACTGGACTCTATCAAGGGTGACAGATTTCCTCAACACCAATGACATCTCCAATTGGCTGTGCTATTTAGCACCCACAGAGAACCAGACAAAATCCCCCATGTCAGTCATCCATTCTGAATAAACAAGCATTAGAAAGATTTCCAGTGGGCTGGAGAGATGGCTCAGTGGTTAAGAGCACTGACTGCTCTTCCAGAGGTCCAGAGTTCAAATCCCAGCAACCACATGGTGGCTCACAACCATCCATAATAAGATCTGAAGCCCTCTTCTGGTGTATCTGGAGACAGCTACATATAATAATAAATCTTTGGGCTGGAGCAAGCAGAGGTCCTGAGTTCAATTCCCAGCAACCACAAGATGGCTCACAACCATCTATACAACTATAGTGTAACCACATACATAAGATAAATAAATAAATCTTTTTAAAAAAAGAAAGAAAGGAAGGAAGAAAGAAGGAAAGAAAGGAAGGAAGAAAGAAAGAAAAGAAGAAAAGAAGGAAAGAAGGAAGGAAGGAAGGAAGGAAGGAAGGAAGGAAGGAAGGAAGAAAGATTTCCAGCACTAAACACCATCCTCCAATCCAGTCTTTTCCAAAAATTACAAATTTGGGGTGTTCTTCAGACTTCCTCTAAGTTCTTTTCATATCCCTCTTTAAAACTTTCTGTATGAAAAAAATGCAATGCAAGTTCTAGGGGTACAGCTCAGTTCTGGGGGTACAGCTCAGTTCTGGGGTGCAGCTCAGTTCTGAGGTGTAGCTCAGTTCTAGGGGTGCAGCTCAATGGGTAGAGCACTTGCTTACTCACATTCTCAAAGCCTTGGGGCTGGATCACAAGTTGGGCATCATGGTGCGTGCCTGTACCCCCAACATTTAGAAGGTGTAGACAAGCTCAGTCAATTAAGGACATCTTCAGCTACCTAGTATCTTCCCCAGTCCAGAGAACAAAGATTTAAAATAAGTTATTTGTGTGTGAGTGTGTGTGTGTGTGTGTGTGTGTGTGTGTGTGTAGAGCCTGCTTTACAAATAAGTGTTCCTTTTAGTGGGGCACACAACACAACAAAGCAATGACATGGATGACACAATAGATGGGGGCACTTTAATGACACTTTCATTACCCTTTATTATAAAAGGGAGTGTGTTTTTGTGTGTGTGTGTGTGTGTGTGTGTGTGTGTGTGTGTGTGTGTAGGAGTTTTACACTGCATGTGTGCAGGTCAGAGATAACTTTTGGAAAGTGCTTCTCTTCTTCTACCTCCACATGGGTACCAGAGATCAGACTCAGGTCACAAGGCCACATCTATTAAAGCCATATTGCCAGTACCACACAGAGGGAAATGTTTAATGATGAAATCCCACAGGAAATTCCCAGATCTAAGCACCAGCACAAACTCAATGATGAGTTTCCGCTCTATTGGTAACATAGCGGTGTTCAGTGAATAAGCTCTGAGATGCTCTGGAGAGCTATAAAAGGGTGGGAGGACGAGGAGATGAAGCTGAATGATAAAAATCACATGACGCAAAAAAGCATGGGATGCATTCAAAGAAAGACGGCAGCACCGGGCCTCTGAGGAAAGTATTTTACCTCATTTACTCATTCAGTCATAACATCTGGTCCAATTGTCCATTTGTAGGTTTCACCTAAAAGACTTTTTCCTTTTTGGTGGAGTGACTTTTCAAAACACCTACTCTGTGCTTTGCAAACACTAAAGATTCCAACCAGTGACAACGGTCTACTGAAGTTGACTAGAGGCTAGAACAGCAGGTCATGCTTCAGCAGCCAGCGAGCGTTGCTTTGCCTCCTTGGAGATAAAAGTCACCCGTTTTACAGCCAGTACATTGTCCTTCAAATCAAACTGGAAACCCCACGTTATGGATTGAAACCATAGGATTTCTCACTCATTCATACTAAGTCATGAATCCCACATTTAGTCAGCAAGAAAAGTATTGTGTACCTCGCTGAAGGCCCGTGGAGTGGTAGTGGAGCACTCAAAAGCAGATTTGGGTTCGTTCCTGGTTCTGCCACTTACCAGCTGTGAACCATCAGAAACCTCACCTACCTAAAGGTCTGCTCCCTCATCCCTCAAATGGATGCTGTCTGCCCATCCCTATTGGGTAGAGGGACCATAAAATCAAATATGACCATGGCTTGCAAAGGACTCTCAGAATACTAAACCAGAGAGGAAGCTAGAAGAGAGGAAGGCACGGGAGGGAGAAAGGAAGAGAAGGGGCAGACATAGAGAAGAGGTGAGTTTTCTACATTTAGGAGGAAGGACTCCTGACTCACAGAAGGGGCCAGTTAATGCTGATACTCCACTTGACAGCATCTAAAATCTCCCAGGAGATATGCTCTGAACACAGCTTTGAGGGATTACCAAGATGAGAACAATTGAAGCAGGAAGGCCCATCCTAAATGTAGGAGGTGCCATACCACAGGCTGAGAGCACAGCGCTTTGTCACAGCAACAAGGGAAGTGCCCAAAACATCACACGGATGTCCAATCACTCACCACATCCAGAAAACAACCAAAGACGTGAGAAATAGGGTCTGTTGGGAGCTGTGTTCTGCAGCAAGGGGAGAGTGGAGCCGCAAGAGACAACTAGAGAGCAGCCTGCTGAGCAAGGAGAAAGACAGAACCGAGAGCCATGTGGCATCCTAGACAGAACCTGTGTGAGGAGAGTCAGGGGCACTCTTGTAGGAAGTAGCTCAAGGCCTTCATGAGAAATGAGATGTGCAGAGTGGACCAGGTGACAGGAGGTAGCACGCATGTGCACCATGCAGAGTCCTCTCTCTGCCTGGAACTCCCCAGAGAGGATAGGAGTCAGGAAGCAGTCTACGAGAACACAGCCAAGTAGGGTTCTGGATGAAGGCCAGAGTGGACAGCGGTTCATGTTCAATGCCATGGGAATGGCAACGGGCTTTGAAACCAGGAAACCTTGTGACTGGATGTGTTGGTTACATGTGAACACCATGGTTGTGTGAAAATATGTCACCCTGGCCAAGACACCTTTCTCTGCCCCTCTTTCGGTTAAAGCCTCATTTCTAAGAAGTAATCCAGATGGTCCCTCCTCCAGAGGTCTCCCAGACACACACAGGACATTAAATCTCCTCTCGCTCCATGAAACTATAGCTCTAGCATTATCCTCTTGGGTTGAGACTACAGGCCCAGCCCTGTCATGGTTCCAGATGGAGGATACTTTGAGGACATGGTGTGCACACATGCCTAGCCTACGGCAGGTACTGCATAGAAGGTCACAGTTGTTCTGCAGCTCAACATACTCCCACTGTCACTCCCTACTGACCACTGAAGAGAGCCTGTATCTGTGCCTCACGCCTCTGTCACCCAGCCTTGTCCCACAACTCTTCTCCACTCTCCCCCTCCCCCATACACACATCATGTCATACTTTAAAGGCTGCATCCACACTGCCCCCTCACCGTGGCTTCTAAATGCCTAAACACAATACATCCTTCTTTATCCTCTATATAAAAGGATGCCCAGGCTGAGGTGACAGATGTGGTACCACTGGGGGAGGGCAGATTCTCCAGATACAACGGCAGCCCAGGTAGCATAGCTGTACACCCCTTTCCAGCTTACTCTTCAACGGGCAGACCCCTGGTCCCTGAAAAGGGCCCACGAGGAGGCAGGCTGGGGTGGGGTGGCAAAGTCATCTGGAGGAAGCCAGAACTGCCCAAGGCTGGTGAATCTTTTGTCCTCATTTACTTGTTTGAAATAATAAACGGAAAAGTACTAACTGGACTTAATTTACAACGCTTCCTCCCTCGAGACTTCAAAGGCACTCCCCATGCGGACACACAGAGGGGTCTGGTGCGTATTGGACACGCTCAAATGAACGTTGCATCATCTGTCCCGTGAAATAGCCCAGAGGCCAGAGGACAGGACTGTAGCAAGGTTTATTTTAAGCAAAGCGTGTGACCTCCGCAGCAGCATGAAACAACCATTACTGCCAGGATGGCGTCTTTCTAATTGGAAGAGGGTGTTGACAACCATTTTCTCCACCCATCCACTTCAAAGAGATCCTGTTCCAGAGACTTTATCTATCTTGCATGATGTCATCTACCCTGTAGGATCTGGTATTATGTGGCTAGATCAGAAGTTTCTGGAGTCTCTGGGATAAGCCCAGCTGTGACCTCCAAAGGACAGCGAGCTAGAGCGCTCCTTCACAATGGGAACTTGTCAATGGGCAGTGGATTTGCAGAACAATGAAAGATGCACGGGAGCTGGGGCCTCCTTGGTCCAATCCTCTGGATAACTGTGCACTGGTACAATATGTTCCTAGTTAGAGACTTAAAAGCAATCACAAGTCTAGGAGAGGAAGACCCGGAGAAATATGTGCCAAGGGTAGCACATGAGTCGAGCCAGTTAATGGAAGACTAGAACTTCCTACACCAGAGAATGTGTGTGAAGGACACAGCACGTTTGAGAAGAGTACAATACTCAGATGGGACAGAAGGTGGGCACAGTGTAAATAACCTCTCCCAGCTGAGCACTCTCTCTGACCCACCGATATACTTGGGAGTGGTTTTCCCATCCTTAATAAACTGCCTCTATTTCTACCTCTATACGTATCTGCCTGACACCTATTCTTTGAGGCTCAAGAACCTGGAAAATCATAATAGGTGCCCTCTGGATGCCAATCCATGCCTGAAACACGTGTGCTTTTCTTAGGCTTTGGGTCCAGCAAATGAGAGCAAATGGCTCCCTCTACAACATCCTGCCAGTTGAGTTGGGAAGAGAGAGCCCAGGGGATGTAACTCCTGTTATCCAACACCAGACCCTTTGGGGAAAGGTGACTACATTATGGCCTTAAAAAAAAAAAATTCCGCCGGGCAGTGGTGGCGCACTTTAATCCCAGCACTTGGGAGGCAGAGGCAGGCAGATTTCTGAGTTCGAGGCCAGAACTCTCTAAAGTGGGCATCCCTCTTCCAAAGCAATAACACCTGGTGCTGAAGCTCAGCTTAAGAAAGCAGAAAGAGCGAATGCCATACTTTGCCCCAATACAGATCGTATGAGACTTATGAACTCAGTGACACTGGACATCACAAACCATAATGGGCATGCTGTGGCTGTGCATCTAGGACCACAGGCAGGATGAGGAACAGAGACCATGCCAGGCTAGCTATTATCCCTCCAGCTTCCACTCACAACAGCCCCTGGACAAAGTCACACCCTGCACCCCACAGATAACTACTGACATGTGACAAAATATGTGGAGCATGTGTGTGTGTGTGTGTGTGTGTGTGTGTGTGTCTGTGTGTGTCTGTGTGAGTATCTGTATGTAAGTGTATATGAATGTGTGAGAGTATTGTGAGTGAGTGTGAATGAGTATGTGTCTGTATGTGACTGTATGTGACTATGTAAGTTTGTGTCTGTGTGTGAGTGTGTGTCTTTATGTGTATGTGTAAGTATGTGTACGTGAGTGTTCAGGGAGGCTGAGGATTAAGGACAGATTCTGGACCAAATCAGTGTTCAAAAGCTGTGTGTGCTCAAGAAGCCTTGCATGAAACTAAGGAAAGCAAGAAAAAAATGAAAACAAATTATCAAGCAAATTATTAACCTAAGAAGAGCCCGAAAATACAACCTATAACACTGTGGATTCAGTTATTGATCAAATATGCCAAGACATTTAATTAACTTGGCTTGCTTTAAAGTAATACCGAGGGGGGCTGGAGAGATGGCTCAGTGGTTAAGACCACTGACTGCTCATCCAGAGGTCCTGAGTTCAATTCCCAACAACCACATGGTGGCTCACAACCATCTATAACAGGATCTGATGCCTTCTTCTGGTGTGTTTAAAGGAAATGACATTGTACTCATATAAATAAATCCTTTTTTAAAAAATATAATATCTAGAGACTCTCTTTTTGGGCACATGCATATTCTTACTAAGGTAAATATTTTTCTTTCTTCCTTTTGTTTGCATGTTTGAGACAGATCTCACTCTGTAGCTCAGGCTAGCCTAGAACTCACGAGCAATCCTCATACCTCATTTAAAAAAAAATCATTCTAAAAGAGAGATCACAGATTATAGTCATTATCATGCAATGCATGAAGAAGCGCAAGAGACGTGCAGACATGACCACCACTCCACGCCTTCCTGGGAAGTCTTTCTATCTCTTTCCCATGCTTGAGACAACTCGTGGGACTTTCTCCTGGAAACTGCCCGTCTCATGCTGGAACATGAGAATAATGGCTCTGTCCCCCTATCCTATCTGCTGGGTGAGGTCTTCCCAGAGCCATGAGAGGTGCTCCAGGTGGGAGCACCTGCCTGCTGGTCAAACTCCCCCTGCCCTTACTTGCCCTGCTTTCCTTCTGGCTTAGGTAGCAGGAACTCCGAGCGTGTGAAGCACCTTCCCTAAGAACAGATCCATTCAGCGGCATAAATTCTATAGAATTACAGAAAACTGCATTCTGCCATTTTTAAAAACAAACTCAAAGACTTTTTTTTTTTAATGGTACTTGCTACCAGAGCTTTGTACCTGAACCGCCTGCTTTGTACTGCCATCTCCTGCCCACTCTCTTTCCCTAGTCAGTCTGTACCTCACCTCCAACCTTCAACACAGAGAATGTAGTCAGGTCTCCATCACTATGATAAAAACACCTGAGAAAATCAACATAGGGGAGGAAAGATAATGTGGCTCACAGATTCTGAGATTTCAGTGCGTGGCCACCTGGCCTGTGGAGAGACAGGACATGTCAGACTGCACAAGGCAGAGCAAAGACATTCTCACCTCATGGTGGTTGAGAAGCATGGGGCGGGAGGGAGAGGGAGAAGAAAAGGGAGACAGAGGACAGACGGAGGACAAAATAAACCCCTTCAGGGCAAGCCCTCTTTTATCACATCCTCCAACTAAGGCCCAGCTCCTAATGCTTTTACTACTTTATCCATCCATGATGTCACCGTTCTTGTGATGTAAGGTCCCTCCTGTGGACACTGCTGAAAGGAGATCTAGCCTTCAACACATGTTGGGAGCATTACAAATCTAACTCACAACCAGAGGAGAAAATAATCCCTGCCCCCCAAGCCTTGTCGTCAAGATTGAAATGGCCTGAATTGTGTGTCCCCCCAAATGTCCATGCCAGAGTCCTGATCCCCAAGAACTGGGGAGTGGTGCTTCTGGGAAATAAGTAGGTCATGTGGAAGAGCACTCATGAGGAAGATCAGTGTCCTTATAAAGAGAACTCAGAGAATTCCTCCACTTCTTCCACCATATAAGACAGTCAGCAAGACAACACCATCTATACCCAGGGAAGCTGGCCCCATCTGGCATGGAATCCACCCATGACTTGATGATGGACTTTCAGATTCATGAACAATAACTTTCTACTGTTCATAAACCACTTTGTTTATGGAGTTTGTTACATTGCACCAGCCCCGATCCCTGCTAAGTATCAAGTACTTATCAAGCATACAACTTGGCATTTCTATGCTAGTGTGCACAGGAGCCCAAAGCCACCTCTCTTGCTACTTCTACCCTAAACCAAATGGCCCCTGTCCTCCTCCCTACCTGGAAACTCAACAATACATAACTCAACAATGTCTTAAGGCCAGCCTCTTCCAGGAACTCATCTTCACCATTTCCTCATGTCCCCAGCCCAACCTCAACCCTGTGGCTTCTCACAGCATTGAAGACACACCAGGTACCACCTAATCTAGCCCATTCTAGAAGGTTCTCTAGTGTCATGTTTACCAGGCTTGCTTCCTAACTAGATTATATACTTCTTAGAAATAAGATTCATATTTCATAATTATTTCCATGTGTTCAGGTCAGATGCATCTCTTGGAAATATCAGTATATGTATATACAGATTTGAGAATATAAGTAATGAAGAGGAACTGAGAAGGGAGAAGCTGATTCACAGGAGAGTGTGCGTGGGTGGCTATCGGGTAACATGCAATCAGTGGTACCTGGTTCTCGATGGCCTTCCTGTTCTTGGGGTCGCTCACCACAGACAGCTGCAGCTCTGCCATCTTCTTCATCTTGCTATCCATGTCTATCTTCTGAAGCAGGCTTCTGGTCTGGCTCTTCAGCAGCCGCACCGTGTCCTCCTTCCCATGCTTCTTTGCAAAGAGGGATGCGCACGCCGAGTGTACGGCTGTGACCCAGTTCTCCAGATCTGTCTGGCTAGTGGCCTAAGCGTGGGATGGGGGAACTGTTTGAGATTATTTGAACAGATAAGTTCTCTCCAAAATGAAAGAGCAAGCTTTGATGCGTCAAACCCAAGGGGGTCTATTCTCAAACACAAAAACCAAACCAAACCAAAACAAAATGTTTAGTTTCCCAAATATAAACACCCAACTCATGTTCAAAGAGTCTATGCTGGCTAGTTCTAACTGCTAGCTTGGTACAGCGTAGGATCTCCCAGCAAGTCTCTCCATGACGCACTGTGTAGATTAGTCTGGCCTGTGGGCATGTCTATGGGGATGGTCTTGACTTCTTTAATGGCTATGAAAAGGCCAGGTTGAAAGTGGGAAGCCCCATTCCCTAGCTTTGTGTGGTAGACTGTGTAAGAAAGTGGGGTGAGCACTAACAACTGTGTGTGCATTGGTTTCTTTCTCAGCCCTTGACTGTGACAATATGATATGATTAGCCATCTCAACCCCTCCCCCCAATACTGCATGCGACTTCACCACAGGGATGGACTGTGACCTAGAATCATGAACTAAAGAAAATAAACCTTCACAGGGCCAAGGGCCTCTCCTCCCATTGATGACCGACTTGGCCATCCTCTGCTGAGGAGGGAGGGAACAGAGATTTGCTTTAGTTTTTGTTTTTTTATTTTATTTTATTTTATTTTTATTTTTTTGGAGGGGAACCTGGGAAAGGAGATATTGTAAATAAAGAAAACATCTAATAAAAAAAAAAGAAGAAGAAAAGAAACCTTTTTTCAGTCGATTTTTGTCTGGGTGTTTCATTGCGGAAATAAAAGTAAGGTGGAAACCTTAGTGTGGCGACCAGAAAAACAGGAACAAAAAAAGCCCACAGCTAGAAAACAAGGAAGGGTCTATTCACCACGGTGACGTTATGTCATATGTATTACATCCATGCTAAAAGTAATCCTGTATGCTCTTTTGGTTGTTGTCGGTGGTGGTAACAGTGACAGTTTTTCAGCATAGAGTCTCTCTGTATAGATGAGGTTCTGCTGGAACACACTATGTAGCCTAGGGTAATCCTGAGCTCACAGTCACCCTCCTGTCTCAGTCTCCCAAGGGTTAGGATCACAGATACGAGTTACCCCATGCCTGGCTTCTGTGCACCCTTATAAACCTTCCTGTTCAAAGTCCAAAGTGTCAAGAAGTTGGCTAAGTGCTCCAAGAAGACCCAGGTGCTGAGCAAGGGTAGCAGAAGTCAGTTCGCCTGCCAGACTCAACACCATGCTAGGCATTTCTATCAAATTGCTGGGCACCCTAATGGCAGATATCCTGGGTATTATTGTCCAAAGGCAGCTGCCACTTTCACGCTTGTCCAGGAGGCTCTAGTGAACCTGAAAAGCTTCTTTGCCATTCACTAGGGATTCCTGGAAACAGCTGAACTTCCCTGGCTACAGGCTTTCTTGAACAGATCTCTCTTCTGAAACTCTCAGACATTACCCGCTCTAGGTCATGTGTTACAAAGAGCACAGCTCACAATATTTTCTTTGTCCTGGCATGGATGTGAAAGGCAGTAGCTTTAGACTTCACAAGCCCCAGACAAATGCCTGTTATAGAAATGACCATGATCCTGGCACTGGTAAGTAAGAGAAGCCACGGTCTCCTGCCCACACCCTAATTCCAAAGCTTAATGGAGCATCCACTGAATTCATGTCAGTGTTTTCCTGTTCAGTTCTGTTTAGTCTCATCATAATCATTCACGCACCATCACCTCACCCTTCCGTTGGCAGAGGAGCAGTGATACCTGGAATAGGTAGACGTCCCCACAGGAGTTACTCAGGCAGAACACATGTTCCTTCTTGGGATGCTCTGGGACAGACTGCACGATGCTGTCCTCTGCAAAGAGGGCACACCGTGGGGCACTATTCTGGTCCATGGAATTCTTTCCATAGGTCTCATAAAACAGCAGAGTACAGCCTAGAAAAAAAAAATGAAAGCACAATGATGTCCCTGCCACATGACCAGAGAGTACAGAAAAGGCATGACAGGTAAATGACACAATCCCAAAATGTCCCCAGACACCTGCAAGAGGTTAGTGCTTTTTGTTTTTTTTGTTTTTTTTGTTTTTTGTTTTTGTTTTTGTTTTTCTTTTTTTCTCCGAGACAGGGTTTCTCTGTATAACCCTGGCTGTCCTGGAACTCACTCTGTAGACCAGGTTGGCCTCAAACTCAGAAATCCACCTACTTATGCCTCCCAAGTGCTGGGATTAAAGGTGTGTGCCACCACTGCCCGGCGAAGTTAGTGTTTAAACAAGGAAAGCCTGGCATGTACAACATGCCTAGTTAAAATTTCAGGAGCAGAACAATAACTAGATGGTGTGATCAGCATGGTTTCACCAGTCAATAATAATTCAGTGTAACTCCTCCTGCCTCCCCAGGTACTCAGTCTACACGGCTGTCCTACAAGGTTGCCAAAGCGACATACTCCCATCTACCAATAAGAAATTGAGGATGGAGTCACATGTGTAAATGCCCAGGCAAGAAGGCAGTAGAGCAGAGACTTGAACTTAGGTCCTTAAACCTTAGCATCCTCAATCTCAAGTACATGACTGTGTTATTTCGAATGTATTTATTAAATGTGGTATACTGAAAATTATCCCATATGTGTTAGCTACACTTATAGTTCATGGTCCAGGAAACTGGAAATTTCTACTGAACTTGGCCATTTATATGAAAATATTAAGCTGACCTTTCAAATGTATACCAAGCAACTTCACATACCTCACAAGCTAGAAAATGAACTATGGATCGATTCTAAGAACTATTCTTTAAATATCAGTACCTGTGATTTTAATGCTTTATTTTCCTTAATAAGCTAAGACTTACAGGTCAAAGATCCAGCTTCAGTTTTATATTTACATTGCTTCTAAGAAGCACAGGAATATGTTTTCTAGTATAAGGCTACTTCAAACCTTCACCCACTCATGCATGTGAAGGTCAGAGGTCAACTTGGTGTCTTTTCTTAAGGCACTATCCACCCTGCTCATAGAGTCAGGCTTCCTCAGTTTTTTACTTCATTTATTTGGCTAGTCTGGAGGGTTGGCGAATCTCTTTATCGATTTTATTGGGTTCTTATATTTCTACCACCTTTCAGCCCTTATTCCCCCTTAATCCCTTCCAAACCCCTAACACTAGGTAGGAGACAAAGAAGATTAGAGGGGAAAACCTCTTTCAGCCAAAAAATTCCTGCTGATTAGGGACGAAGTTCCTTTGGGCAAGTCCAATCTTTGTCGTCAGGATATCCCGCAGTCGAGCAAACCAGCAATAATAAATGCAGCAGTGGGGACAGTAACAGGGCAGCCACTGCTGGACCTCTTGGGCCTCTCCCATTTATACCTGCTCAAGAGTTCGCAGAATTAAACTACCTGCAGCTGACAAAGATCATGCCCCTCCCAGAGCACACACAAGGCAGATGATCTGCTCCTGTGGACAATCTGAAGCAGCCACATACCCCACATTAATGCTGGGATTAAAGCAAAAACATGTTCATATAACATAACTGGGTTTTTTAAAGAAACCAAAATTCTTACTACAGTACACACTACACTACACTCTACTATACACCCACTCCACTCCTCCACTCACTACACCACACTGGTTTTACAAGCATACACCACTGCATCCATTTTATAAAATATGAGTTTTAAGGATCAAACTCAGGTCCTCGTGCTGGTTTAGCAAGGTTTTACTGACTGAGCCATCTCCCTAGCCCTAGTGAAATAGCTCAAGCACTATTTTACGCACCAAGCACTGACACTTGCATATCAATGACAAGGTCCCTGTGGATGCATGCCCTTCCATCAACAGTGGGGAGCCCCCAGCCTGTCTTCCCCAGCGCAGAGTGAGCAGGGCCCACCACTGTGTTCTGTCCTCATTCAAGTTCAGGTGTTTTAGAGATGATATCACAGGTTGAGTGTGTGGTTGCCTAGCATGTGCTGTGTGGTTGCTTAGCATGTGCAAGGCCAACCTTGCCTATCTCCACTCACACATGAGCTCATGTGTGTGTGTGCACACACTCACACCATGTTCCTCTTGCCACATTCACTGCTTTCTTAAGCCTTGGCATGAACCAGCAAAGGTAGCAGAGTGCCAAGGGAAAGAGGTCTGCCCAAGTGCAGCCTCCTGAATGGGTGCTCTATCCCGGTCCTAGCATTTCACCACCCCAAGAGTGATGAGCAGTCTCTCCTCAACACAAATAAAGCTTTGTCCAAATTAGGAAGGTGGACATAATCAAATACCAAAGGCAAGAGGAGACAGAAGAGGTTTATAGCCAGAGCTGCTGGTCTAAACCCGTCTCTCTTTCCAGACAAGGATGACCACGAAAACAAGCCCAGCCCTTTTCCTCTGAGAAAGACCCATCTGTCTTTATATATGCAAACCACCATGATCTGAGGCTCAGAATAAAGGGGATGGAGCCACATGCCAGCTGCACCCAAGACCAAATCCTTCCCATGGGCTCATGCTTCCTTTTCAGTTTACCTGATGTTGTATTTCGGCAGCCATGATTCATCAATTTATCTAAAGAAAATGAATCCAAAACCTAAGCAAAGACCAAAAGAGGTCATCAAATATCTCAATCCCAGAAGTGCCATGTGGACATTCCATTTTAAAACTGGTCCAAGACACAGCATCATAGGCTGGTACAGGAGTCAACCTTATCCCTGGTTGTACTGATTTGTAACTAAAAGGGGTTTTGTACCTTGAAGATGGCCCTGGAGTTGACAGAAAGGAGCCAACTCATGTCCAGGAAACCGTCTTCATTCAACCCACCCTTATGGTGGATAGACATCAGCCCTCCCCCATGCCTAGCAGCTCCTAGTGGGATTAAGTAGACACTCCTCTGGCCATAGTTGCACAAAGGAGAACACACCTAACCAGCAGTGGAAGAATAAGAATAAAATAGAAAATAATAGAAATCCCACAGTGGAAAACAAGCAATTAATCTAGGCTTCCCCTCAAATTCACCTGCTCTTTGAGAGCCTCAAGCCACAATGTCCTTCCACTTCCTGTAGGGGGCCTAACTTGGGGCAGAGTTCATAGCATCCAATACCCATTCTGATGAGCTCTCATCCTGACACCACACGGAATGCTGTGCCTTTCCAGAAACACTGTAGTAACCTTGAC
Source organism: Mastomys coucha (assembly GCF_008632895.1). Lineage (NCBI taxonomy): Eukaryota > Metazoa > Chordata > Mammalia > Rodentia > Muridae > Mastomys > Mastomys coucha. The sequence continues at coordinate 4,464,157 of NW_022196911.1, read as the reverse complement.
AGCTCTTCAGCCGAGGACATCCCTGTGAACCACATGAAAATCTACCCATTGGAAAAGGCAGATGGTTCCTGTTAAATGCTCTATCATCTTCTAAACTCAAATCTTTGTCTGCTTAGCAGTGGATACATCAGCGACAGTGGGTCATAAGATGGTTCAGCCACAATCCCTATCTACAGAAAATCATTTCCAAAATATCCACATGATTGCTTCAAGAATAATCTCCAAATGGTACTTAAATGTGTATGTACATATACCTCTCTTTGTATCCAAATGAGATTAGCCCAAATACATTAGTTCCGACATTATAATTTACAGTCCTGAAGCCAAGAAAGTTGACCTTAACACAGGGAATTCCCAGAAGGCAGAGGTGGAGACGCAGAGGCTATGGCAGGTAGCCAAGGCTGTGGATTGGATTGGATGCCTGCTCCACAGGAGGGATTTCATGCCTGGTACTATAGACCTGTTATATTTCCCTGGGAAGTCTGTCACAGGGCACCAGGGAAAAAGAAGGGGACTGCCACCTTTGAAGACATGTTTACTTTTATTTCTACTCTGCCACCCTGGAAACATATTCTCCATGTCCTGACCCTCCAAATCAAACCCTTAAACCTTTTCCACTTACAGAATATTTCCACACCATTTCAGCTAAGGCTTTATTTTCATATCCCTTCAAACTTTTTACTGGATCTGACCCCCTATTCCAACTTCTTAAATCTCCTTGCTCATGCCCAAGAGCCTGCTTCCCTGGGACATTAACAACTGGGGTCAGTTCTATGATTTCCTCAGCCAATCATGAACCATAAGGGTCCTAACCCATTATGAGAAGCTATTGAGTGCTTGGGCTTACATAGCACACATGGTCCACTGGGAAAACTTACTAGAGAACCTTAGAGGTGGTTAAGAAGTGATGCCTACCCATCAAGGTTGGGACAGGGATTCAGAAATTACCAGAGAGCCAAAGAAAGCTAAACAGGAGAACTGTGAGGGAGGCAATACTAGGCAGTTCACACCTACTGCCAACATGTGTGAGTCACGTTTCCGCTCCCTTCCCTGATGGAAGAACAGGTGGGAACAATCCTGTTCAGTGCCTCTGACAATCACAGGTGGCCTTGGCAGACGCTGAGGCTGTATCTTCTGTCTACACCTGCCTAGATCAGGGCCGTCCTCACAGAGGCATCTTGCTGCCTCATGAGATGGCGTTCCTCCAGCCCGCACACCCACAGCGAGCCAAGCAATCACCACTGTTAATGAGTAATGCTTATGCGAGGCATTCTTACCTTAGCAAGACAAACTCCTATTTCTGGTCTGAGAAAGGAACATGGGAAAGGAGGGACTATTAGAAAGACAGAGTGAGGTCATGCTGAGAGTATAGCATGGTCTCTCAGCATACGCTTGGCACGTACAAGGCCCAGGGTCCAACCCCCCCCCACATCAAGCAAGTGAATTAAGAAGCAGTTGTACAGTAGTGGTAACAATTAGACGTCCAGAGTTAATAAAAGGGGTTGTGTAAGTCTAGTCTTCTAGATAATGTTCTGTCTAGGAAAGGCACTGCTTTTGAGTTCTGAGCATGTACAACAATGGAAAATACAATTAAAGGAAGTATATGGGACAATTATTTAGGGTTTGTTTTAATTGTAGATATACCCAAAGTATCAGAGAATGGCAGAGAAATATACATAGAAAAATTTTTTAACTTAAAAAAAAGTATTAGTTCCTAGACAATAACACATATAAATGGTTAAGTATTAAACAGACTTGTTAAGATTTTCAATAGACCTGTGAGACAATAGATCCCAATCTTTCAAGTTAGGACTGGGAAAGTGGCTCGATTTCATAAAGTCCTTGTCTTGCAAGCATAAACCTTTGATCCCCATTGGGCAGGGGGCTCCCTACCTTGCATCTGATCCCCAGAATCCACACTAAAACAAACAAAAATTACTTAGGCATAGTAATAGTCTTTATAATGCCAGCACTGGGAAGGTGGAAACAGGTAGATGCTGGGACTCAGTGGGTCTCAGTGGCCAGTTGGTTTAGCCACATTAGAGAATTCTCAGCCAGTGAGAGGCTGAATCGCAAAATAAGGCAAGCGGTACTTAGAGAATGACGCCTGAGGCTGTCCTCTGGAGTCTGCATGCATTTGCATACACATGTGCATGTACACACGTGCTTAGATAGACAAGGCTTACTCATCCATGCTGACCCCACCAGCACTTCCTGGTGAGAGGACAGCTGGAGGAGGACAAGCCTCCAGTGAGCTGTGACCCACGTACCTTTCAGGGTCACCCAGTACTGTTTCCACTTCCTCCGGGCCACCAGCTCCAGTTTCCTCTCCTTCTGTAAGGTGACAAGGGGTTTGAAGAAGAGCCACCCAGCTTTCCGGACCACCCCCTGCTCCTTCTCAAAGAGCAGATCCAGCTGCTCCAACGAGCTGAGGGACTCGCTGCTGGACTCCACGGTCTCTGTGGACGTTTCCACATGCTCCATGTTGCTCCTGCTCATCTCGAGCTCTCTCATGAAATTCTCATAGATGTTCTGTCGGAGGGGATCGCCGCCGACTGCGTTAGTGGATTCACTTCTGTGAGGCAGGGTCTGAACTGAGCCTCCTGACCACAGTAAGGCAGATGTCTGCGCAGGCACCTGCACTTCCGCATTCAGTCCATCTGAGTGGCTATCGAAGTACTCACTGCCCTCCGTGGACCTGGGTTCCTGTATACAACACAAATTATCAGCCAGTCATCATCACAGCCTGTGGTACCCACAGCAACTTCCCTCTGTGGAGCCTCAGTGTAATGTGGGCTACATCCAACAATGGTGTTGCGAAGAGCCTTGTAGCCACAACTCGACATGGACTGTCACATTTCCAAAAAGAGAAAGAATTTTAAAAAGAGTGCTACCTAATCTCACATACACCGGTAGGGTCAAATATGAAGAGGTAAATAAGAAGCTGCTGGCTATCCAAACATTGTCTGTGTTTTAACACCAGATCAATTAGCTATTATATTTAAAATACTAGTGTGTTTTAAATAACATACCTGGAATGCTATGAATCGGTTTTCTTCTAGAAAAGAATTTGTGATCTTATCATCCATTTTTCTCCTAAATCATGGGAAATCATTGACTTAGAAAATAGCCATTTTGAGGGTGAGGAAGCTGGGATTTGGCACTCTTAGATTAAGCCCTACAGCCCTCCCTTCTTCTGTCTCAAATAAGGTCTTCTGGCCAACTGCCCAGACTTAGACTTCTGTACATAATGATCTCCACCATCCCAATTTCCCACTTCATACAGTAAAATTCAAGCTCCGAGGATTTATACTCCACTAGTGGTACTGCCTATTTACTGTAGGTTGGCATTTTTTTAAAAAAAGATTTATTTTTATTTAATTTTGGAATTTATCTTATGAAAAAAGCAACTTATTTCTATCCTTTTCTCTGAGTGCCTGTTTTATTCCAGACACCAAGGAACACCTAGGAAGGGGTTTATGACTGAAATATTGGTTACAATACAGAGTCAAACACAAAACACTCTGAACAAGCTCTACTGCTACCTCATAACGACTGCCTCCTGGTAAACCTAGGGACACAGAGCAAGCATGCAGCTATCAGGTTACAGAGCTAGGCTGCAAACCCAAGACAATCGCCAGGATGCCTTCTGATTGGGCAGGGGAATAGCCGCTGACAGGTGGAAGAGCCACTGCTGACAATGGCTATTGTCAACCCAGCATTTTGGGAGGCTGAGGCAGGGGGAATGACATAAGTCCAGGCTAACTCATCCCAGTGAGTTCCGGGACAGCCTGGGCTACAGAGCAAGATCCTACCTCAACACTAAATAATTTAATAACTGAGAGCAGTAAACTTACTATCAGTGCCAAAAGCACTAGCATGCCAAATACCCAGCTTGGATTTAAAAAGCTGCAAGAGAAAGGTGAAGAACAGTCAACTATCCTCAGCTGTTGGTGGGTCTCTGGGATTTCCTTATCATCAAAATTAAAGTGAGGAGAAACTGGCTCAGGAGCCCTGGAGGTGGGCTCTTGTCTTGAGCACTCCACCTTGTGGAGATGTTTTTACTTTGGAAATTTCATTAAAAAAAAAAAAAATCGGATCACGGTTACTGGGGAAATCTTCACCAGGCAACTGAAGAGTGTTTTCCAAGGCCCAGGTGCTCAAAACAGAGCCCAGAAGAGAAACAGCTCTTTTAGTGATGCTAGCATCTTCCAGGAGTGTGTTTACACTCTGTTCTGCGGTCATTCTTATTTATACACTGACACCTCTGCTTCAAAAGAGTGAATCAAACAGCTGCTATGAGTCACTCGGGAAATTCAGAATACTTCTCTTAACTGTCACTTTGGGGAGACTTTCATAAACCCCAGGCCATGAAGGAATGCTACCGACTTAGCAGTATTAATAATGCTACTGTGGCTATGACTGTGGATCTCTGACTCACCCGCCCCAAACACTGGGAGAATCCACTTCCTTGCATGAGCCTTAATAGGGTGACTCAAACCCAGCAAGTCTCTGGTAGAGAGACGGCCTCAACTGTCTCCTGTGAACTTGATTCTGCAGCTTCATCATCTCTAAAATTTGGGGGAGTCCTTTCTAGCATTAATTTTTTTTTAATCCTGGTTATTTTGCTCATAACGCCACATGGCATGCAATATATCAGAGGTAAGTTTGCACATGACACAGAACTTGAAAGAGATTCCGTCTCCCTGTGAAGGACGGACACCCAGTGCCTGATCCACACACACCATGGTAGTAACAGGTCTGCTTTGGACTGGTGAAAAAGATTTTGAATATGTTTAATGAACAGGATCGCTGTGGGTTGAGTCAGGTCGTAAACACAGATGAAGGAATGTGCTCCAAACCAATAGAAAGTGGTCCTCGATGACGGTGTGCATGAGGAGGCATGGTGGTCAGCAGCTGAACGTAACCAGCTCTGGAATACCGGGAGCCAAAGGAGCAGTGAGGCTGAACAGTTTAGTATATACCCAAGCACTATGAGAGGATGAGAAACGGGAGCCAGGATGGAAAATCCCAAAACAACATCACACTAGGTGGTGATTTGGCTTAAGGGGCCACAAGTCAAGAGCAAGCTAACTACTACCCTGAGGGATGTGAACAAAGGTCCCGGAGACAGAACGGTGGTGGCCACCTGTTCTCCATCTCCCCTGGGAGAGGAGGTGGTGCCACCTGTTCTCCATCTCCCCTGGGAGAGAGGGTGGTGCCTGCAGGACACACAAGAAGGAAGTAAGTTATAAGCAGGAAATGATCTACAGGGAGAGGTTGTAGGGTTACCTGCTCTTCATGCCCCATGATTGTTTTTGTATTCACATAAATGTGTATCCGACAGAGTTAAGACAACATCGCCCCTATAGACATATTACCTAATCAGATTACCCTCAATTCTACAGCTTCACAGAGAAAATAAAACCAGAAAGACCAAAGGGCCAGAGATGTAACTCAGTGGTAAGAGCCCTTCTCAGCATGTGTAAGGCAGTGGGTTCCATTCTCAGCATCATACACACACAGGTACATTCTCTGTGGAATCATTTTTTAGGAGATTTTTTTTTTTAATGAACTGACTTAAATATCAATTAATATCACTTTGAGAAGGCCTCTTTATCTGAAATCAATGGCTGGCTCTCTTCCATCTGTCTTTGGACTTGATGACTGAGGTGTAGTAACAGCCTCTGATTGCCAGTTGCCTTGGACCTTCAGCCAGCTCTATGCTTCCAAGAACATTTGGGCCAGCTTCAGGCCCAGGCCTGTGGGAGGCAATTTTAGTGTGGAACCTGGGCGCCACAGGCTCAAAGCCGTGCTGTTTTCTCTCACCACAGAGCCTATGCTGAGACCTTGACCCACAGAGATGACCCACAGAATGGGGGCCTTGGCGTGGAGCTGGGTTTAGATGAGAGCAAGAGGCTGGAGTCCTGAAGGTTCTGGTGTCCTTGTAAGAAAAGAGAAAGAGACTTGGGCTCTCTACCTCCTTGCTGTGTAAAGACAGAACCTTCAGCAACCAGGAACAGGCCCTACTCAGAGTCTCTCACCACAGTGGTCCATGACTTTCCAACCTGCGCAACTATGGTATATGAGTCTACCCTTTAGCCACCCCGCGTAAGTAGTAGTATTCCGGTTCCAACCTTACCCCAACCCTCAATGTAGACACACTGAAGTTGGGGGGTAAGACTCAGAGTGGATGACTAAAGCAAATGAGAAAGAAAAATCCCACCAGAAATAAATTGTGCTGGGTCTTCCGTTGCAAAGGGTTCTGGCTCCTTTCAGATACAGATGGGAAAAAAACTCTAGGACCCCCCCTCCCCCTACCTAAGCCAGGGTGTTCTCACCTGCAGTTTCCTCTTCTTCCTGGAGAGGCTTCCTGTCCAGTCACTGAAGCGACGCATTCTGGCTTTAAGGGTGTCTTTCTTAGCCGCATCCTCAGTTAAGGCTTTGGACTTGCGACACGGGAGAGTAAAGGAACTGTAGTGCATGGGATCCCTGGGATCCACTCTGGAGGGCACATCCATGTCAGATGCAAACGAGACTCGGTTGTTCATGCTGACTTGGGAGCTGATGTACTCATTGGAAGAAAGGCAGGTCCCGGAAGGTGAGCGGCACCCCATATTGGGATCTTTGTACAATTCCCGGAGGGAGGAGAGGGAAGAGCTTTGGTTGAAAGGCTTTTTGGTGTCACTGGGTGGGAAGCTGCTGGGGAGGCTGGGGTCTGGGGTGCTGGGAGCCAGGAAGGAGCCGTCCACCTCACTCACCTCCCCAGCGTTTCCCCAGGGGGAGTCATACCAGGATGACTCCGAGCTCAGGGAACTGCCTTTGCTGGAGCGCAGGCGAGAGTCAGTGGGAGAAGGCCTCTGGCTGGATGGGGAGCCTGCACCGGAATGCCGCCTAGTTTCCGGCACCAGGCAGGTTTCCAATGCTAACGTAGGGGAGTATTTCAGCAGCTGTACAGGTCCGCTGGGGTCCTCGGAGGGCCCTTTGTGGGGGTTGCTACCGTTGTGGAATTCGACTCTTAAACACCCGTCTAGCTTCCCCAGTGTCTTGATGAGCACCCTGGGGCTCCTGCGGTCCTCGCCTGGAGGGGTGGAGGCCAGGCTCTCATTTCTCCCATAGCAGGTGAGAAGGTGGCCATTGCAGTCCCTGGAGGGGATGTGGCTCTCCCCTGACTCGCGGCCAACGTAGTGGAAGCCATTCTCGGGTAAGAAAGCACCATTGTTGCCCTGGAAATCATTTCCTGGGGCGTTTGCTCTGTGCTTAGAGTAGGCAGTGCCCTTTGAGACTTTACACGTGGGCCCACTGAGTCTGGTGGCGTAAGGCTGGTGATTCTTAAAGTGAGAAAGGCAGCTTCGGGCTAGGGACCTGGACTTGTAGCCTGCTCCACTGCTCCCATGAGTCCAACTATGCAAGGACTTCTCGTCTTTTGCATGAATGCTGCGTATTTTCAGAGAGCAAGGCTTTTGCTTAGCACCGGTGACAGTATTGCTGTGATTCTTGGATCCTTGGAAGGTATATTGACTCTCGGAGTTCCCCATTTTAACCAAAATTGCGAACAGTTGTATCAATATGAGCCATGGTCTAATTTACACTGCAATAAAACAGAATTTTTCTCAATAATAATGGTAATAATAGTAGTAAAATAATATTAAACAGGTGGAATGGAGAGTACCGGACATTTCTTTCCATGCCTGACAAGATACAAAGGAGCAGAAATAAGAGTGACGTACTGAATTGGGCAAGGCCATGTCATTATCAGTGGCACACTGTTAAAACTGAAGAGGCAACAAAAGTATCCGCTAAAGGTAGAGACCTCCTTCAGACCCAATGTTGGATAAAGGTCCGGAAGAAACATGAAGGAAAGTCTAGCCAGCAGAGATGCATAAAATAAATTACATTTTTACTACATAGGAATTATAATGGAAGGCACTAACTCACGGAATATTGGGGGATAGGCCTCAGGACCCTTGGGTCCCCAAACCCTTCAATATTCAAATCTCTGAGCGCAATCTTTGCACATTACCAGTATACACCTTCATGTGAGAGTTCCTCTCTTACATTACACATATAACACTTGAGAGGGAAGGCTAAGGAGATTGGTGTCACTCTGTATTTTCCCACTGAATCATTCCTGAATAACTGTTTGTACATGTTCAGCAATGCTATTTTTAAAAATGCAGCAACTGACAGCTAGGTGAATCTACAGGTGCAGAACCTTGGGTCTCAGAGGACTTATCGAGGTCCCTGCTCCCACCTGGCCACAGCCCCAGGTGCAGTGCTTCGTGGGAGTTTTCAAGTAGAAGCTAAAGAAAAGACTAGAAGGTTCCAAGAGTATGGGTCCGAATAAAGAGGTGTGGGGAGGAAAGAAGAGCTTTTATTTGGGAAAGAGAAGCATTTTTTATAAAGGTAACCTCCAGCCCTTGTCAAAGATTTATAGACTCCCTTTAGAATGCAGTGAGAGAAAACCATGCAAATTCATACCGGTTAGAATGAGGGCCACAGAACAAGGTCTCTTGTAAATTTCCTTTAAAGTTCCAGTTAGCTCATGGAGTTCATTAGGTAAGCAAAATGCAAATTAAAATTTGCTTGAACCTCCCCACACCTTTGGCACGGAACTATTAACAGCACTTGTACTTCATGGCAGGTTGTAAGCGTATTTAGCAAGTTTTTAAATTCTTTGTTCTTGCACATTGAAGCACATACTCACAAACTGGAAATCAAATGGATGGCTAGCTGGTTGGTAGCAGTTGTCAGAGCCTTTAGACACTCAGTCACTGGAGCAAACAAACCCTTCTTTAGTATTACCCCACGGATCATGTACTTTATGAGAGGCCTACGTATCTGAGCTGTCCTTACCTGCAGCCTGGCTTTTGCTGGGAGGGAGGTTAATGCTTAGTGGGTTTTACGTGATCTTGGGGAACAATGCAGGTATTTAACAAACATAGGTGTGTGGGTCGAGTCTGTGAAGTAATCCTGAAAAAAAAATGAAAATTCCATCAAGCATGTTACAATCAACTTCCAATAAGGAAAAGCAAAGAAGCAGAGTTGGAATGGGACTCGGTTGGTTGACTGCGCATCTCCTACAAAGCCCTGGGTGGGATCCTCAGCTCTGCTGAAAACCAGGCACTTTGGTACAAGGCTATAATGCTAGCACTCAGGGAGGTAAAGGCAGGAGGAGCAGAAGTTGAGGGTCGTCATAGGCTATACAGTAAGCTTGGGGTAGTGGCCTATATGTCTAAGCTGCATCAGACCCTATCTCTAAAATTTAAATAACCCGATGATTTAATAAAGGCTATCCAGAAGTAAAGTATTGATGTTCAAAAATCACCTGTCAATGTCTCTGCAAGCAAAGGTACCTGCTGCCAGACCTCATGACCTGAGACAGATCCCTGGATGCTTTGTAATGGAGAAAGCGGAGCCCCTGCAAGTTGTTCCCTGACCTCTCCCTGTACACCATGGCCTGCAAGTTCCCACCTCGTAAATAAAATAATGAAAACAACTTAATAACCTAAAACAAACACTGTCAAGAAAGTAAAGGAGACGTCTGTGAACTTCTTGGTTGATCAAGACTGTTTGGAGATCTAAAAAGGAAGCCAGACTCGGACATTCAGAGTGTGCAGCCAACGTGATGTCAGCAGCAGGTGAGGATGCTCAAATGAGTCACGCTATCTGTCACCACTCCCAGGAAAACAGCTCTCAGGTTCTGCTGACTAGACGCATGGTAGGGATGTGCACTCCTAACCCAGCCCCCTCTTCCCTCCATCCCTCTCTCCTCCCTTGCAGGACGGAGTAACTCATTGTTCTCTATTTAGCCAAGCAATAAAAACAAAAGGCCAAAGTGAAGTCACAGAGGAGAGTCCTTGACTAAAGTCTTAAGTCACAGAGGCTGACCTCATCCTGGGGTTTGACTTTTCCTCAAGCTTGCGTTGGTGGGGGTCAGAGGTCAACCTCAGGAGGACAGGTGGCCTTCTAAGAGGAGGGGCAGGGGCTGGGCTGGGGAATGCCACCTGGTGGCATTCTGCCTGACACAAAGCCTGTATTTCCTCACAGACATAAATGGCAAAGTGAAGAAGTGTCCAAGTGACCTTTGCAGTTCCGTTTCTGGAGTCTATTCTGTAATTATAACAAAGCATGCCTAACAAGATTGACTACCTTCCCCATTTTTGGCTCAGCAACACTGAGTATCGTCAGACTACCGTTTGTTGCCATCCATGTCTGCAATCCTTTTCGCCCTGCAGGACTAGAACTCCCGTAGCCCACTGAGCAGTGAGGCTTTGGTCTTTACTCCCTAAGCCACTGGCTCTGAGGACTCCACCTTCTGTCTCCACGAATGTGACACCTCCATGCGTAGCATAAAAAAGAAACATAAAGTACTGAGCCATCTGTGGCTTCCTTAGTCTACACAGCATAATGTCTTCACAGTGCCTTCATGAGAGCACCTGTCAGAATCTCTTCCCTTGTTCAGGCTTCATGACATTCCCCGCAAGTGCACGTTCGTGTGTGTGTGTGTGTGTGTGTGTGTGTGTGTGTGTGTGTGTGTGTGCGTGCGCGCGCGCGCGTGTGTGTACTCATATACACTCTTCTGATCTATTCACTTTCTGATAGACATCTGAGTTACTTCTACCTCCTGACTAACAGGGATACTGATGCTGTGAATATGAGTGGGCAGGTATTGTGGTCTCAGTATGTACCCAGAAGTGAACCTGACTGGTTCTAATCCTTTAAGGACCCAGCTGTTTTCCATACACATCCTTTCCCACCCCCATCAACTCTGTATCACAACCCTCTGTTGCCCCCACCCCTGTGGGCAGAGTCCTGAACCTGAGCCTCTCTTCACGTGCCGACTGGCCCTTATACATCCGCTCAGGAGGGTTCCATCACGACTTACAAAGTCGAAGACAGGGGGAGTGACTGGCACTGGACCCAGGTCCCTCTAAGTCATACCTCCTGCTTGGTTCTATCCATGCAAACACATTTTACATTGGGGGTGGGCTGGGGGAAAAGGCCAGGGCACAAGCAGGAAACTTAATGGCTCCTTTAAACTTCTTAAAACGAAGGCTAACATCTAATTAATGAGGCTGAAATGCAGCCTGCTATGCAAGCCCCACCTGCCTTACAATGAGTCATTCCCCTGTGTATACCAAAGACGGTACAGTGACAGGAAGACAGGCTGTATCTGACACAGAAGCACATGCATAGAGCCCCATGTCTGTGAAGTTCAAAGCCTGAGCTGTTGGCTTGTTCCCTAGAGCACTTTGTGCGTTTAAACCCAGGGAGGTAAAAAGGGACACAGAAAGCTCACAACTGTTGCCTCTTGGACTTCCCAGTCGGTGAAGGGAATGAGCTTCACTGTGTTCAGTACTTTTGTCATTCCAGTGGTGACCCAAAGGAGAAGGGGGCTCCTGGGCTCTCTCTGTTGGCTCTTTTGATCCACCAGCACCACATAGGGTACTCCAAACACACACAGATACTCACACACACACACACACACAGAGTCAATGTGAGGCCAACTATTAGAGATTCCTGGATACATAGAGGTAAGGGCTCAGGACTGTGGGAGAGGGCTATAAAGTAGAAACCCGTGCCCCAGCAGCAGGCTGAGACTGGAAGGCATTTCGCTGAGCAGAGCAGAAGAACAGGGGGTGATGTTGTTCAGCTGCTGTTTATCCAATGTGCACAGGGCCCTGGGTTCATTACCCTAGAACCCCACCAACCAGGTGTGGCAGTATGCAACTGTAATTCCAACACCCAGGTGGTGGAGATGGGGATATCACGAGCCCAAAGCCATTCTCACCTTCATAGCAGGATTGGGGCCAGCCTAGGCTACATGAGACCCCATCTCAAAGGCTCAAGAAGGCTAACAAAATTTGCCATGAAGATTGCCCATAAAGATATGGATTGAGGTATTTCAAATAAAAATGTTAAAATAACAATGAACCTTGGGAAATGCCAATTTAAACATTGAATCTAAACTTTTTCTTGGTATGAGAATCTCTAAAAGTGACAGAAAGATGGTTACAACCAAAACACAAGTCCTAACTTTCCTGGGTCCTATGGCCCAGGAAAGAATTCCTTTTTTTTTTTTGCAATGGTGTTTGTCTTAACAGCTTGTAATCCTGCCCAAAGCACATTAGAAACCACCTTTTGATCTTATTTTTCAAGAAATGAGGTTCATGGGGCTGGAAAGACACCCCAGGGGTTAAGGAAGACTTTCCAGGGCCTGGAGTTTTGCACCCAGCACCCATAGCAAGCAGCTCATAACTACCTGTTATGCCGGCTCCAGTAGCCATGGGCACACATACTCATAATAAGAATTAGTAAAAATAAGTTATTTTTAAAAAGGATTACTTAAGGTCTCTTTGAATGATATTCTCTTGAGAAGTCTACATACATCCACAGTTAAGTGTGTACTTTTCCCAAAATAGATCTCAAATATGCCCTTAGCACAAACACGTAAATCTATATTAAAGCTTTTTCTTTTTTAAAAAAAATATTTCTGCCAGGCAGTGGTGGCAGATGCCTTTAATCCTAGCACTTGGGAGGCAGAGGCAGGCAGATTTCTGAGTTCCAGGCCAGCCTGGTCTACAAAATGAGTTCTAGGACAGCCAGGGCTACACAGAGAAACCCTGTCTTGAAAAAACAACAACAACAAAAAAAAAACCAAAAAAAACCCAACTTCTTTATTATTGTATATATGTGAATAAGGTGTACATGCTATGGTACACATATGCAAGTCAGAGAACAAAGTCTATTCTCTTTTTCCAGCTTCATGTGGGTTCCAGGGATCAACCACGGGTGGCTTTACTTCATATACAAAGTCATTCTGAAATACTTTTCTGCCATACAGGCAAGAATCACACCTACACTTGAGTAGAAGTCTCTGTGCCAATAGGTATATTTCCCATTATCTCTCCTGATGCCCAAGACATTATTAATTAAAGGGAGGGATGGAAGGAGAGAGATGGACGGATAGAGGGATGGAGGGAGGGGTGTAGGGAAGAATGAATGAACAAAAGAAAGGAAGGAAGGAAAGAAGAAAGGAGAAAGAAAAGGCAAAGAAGAAAAGAAAGAAGAGAAAAGAAAAGGAGAGAAAAGAAAAGAAGCTTTTAATTTTAATAAGATGAGGTCTCATGTGTCTTGGGTTAGCCTTGAATTTACAAAGATGATCTTAAACCCCTTGTCCTCCTGCCTCTACCTCCCAAAAGGCTGGGGTTACAAGAGTGTATCTGTAATGTACCATATATAATTTATGTAATGCTAAGATCAAACCCAGGCCTTTCAACAAGCTAGGCAAACCAACTTAGTTCCATGTCTAGGCCCTTAATTATTTTTATTATTGTGATAATTTGAGAAATATACCAGAAGACCCTATCTTCCACTAAACCTTTGCTTCACTAAAAGCCTGAACTGTGGGCTCACAAGAAGCACTCTGGAAACCGGGCAGTGGTGGCGCACACCTTTAGTCCCCTCACCTGGGAGGCAGAGGCAGGCAGATTTCTGAGTTCAAGGCCAGCCTGGTCTACAGAGTGAGTTCCAGGACAGCCAGGGCTATACAGAGAAACCCTGTCTCAAAAACACCGAAAAGAGGAAGAAGAAGAAGAAGAAAAGGAGGAGGAGGAGGAGGAGGAGGAGGAGGAGGAGGAGGAAGCAGCAGCAGCAGTAGCACTCTGGAAACACCTATGGGATGGATGAAGGCAACTCCTAGCTTAGACGACTGATTGATTTTGACACAGACCAAAAGCAAGATTTCTTCCTACCGGCTATGTTCAAAGGACAGATTCATAGACCCTCGGGGATGAGTCCTCTCTACATCAGCAGGATAGCGCAGAAAGGAGAGGTGAAGGAAGCCAGAAACAGTGCGCATGCTAATCGAGCCAAATGCTGAACAGCTGTTCAGTGCACCTGGCCAGCGCCAGCTGTGCAACACACCTGCTCACCTCCACCCACCGGAGAAAGAAAGAAAACCTTAGAAACGGCGGCAGCAGCAGCAGCAAGAGCATAATTAACACCTATGAGACATTCACTGACAGACAGGGTAGCCTCTGAGAGACACTGTGTAACCATTGTCCTGATGACTTTAACAAAGACATTTACCGATCATGCTTTGGCTATGGTTTTTGCTCAAAAAGAAGAGAATAAATAAGTCAAAGTTTTAGCACCCTCTGCTCCCCAACTCCTTTACGAAGGCAAATTTATAGTATTTGAGTTTTTTAAACTCTTTTGGTAGAAAAAAAGAGGCTATTTTATTATTATTAAAGTAATAATAAAACAATTTTTTAAAAGGTCCTATAAACTTTATATATATATATATATATATATATATATATATATATATAGTTAGTTAGTTAGAGGCCTAGTACTTAAAAGTGGAAAAAATATCTTTTAGACTATATTAAATCACAATAGTATGCATGAAGGTATAAGCTGCAGTAATGCTCCTTAGGTACTGGAGACAGTGAGGCCTACAGTTCATAGTGACATACTGTAGCTGAAGGTTCTGAGAAGCACAAAGACCATTCAAACAGTTTACATAGCAAAGGTTGGATGCCATGCACAAAGGCTTACATAGTTATCTTCATTTATTAGATAACAATAATATTCAGATTTTTAAAATTAGTCACAATCCCACAGATGTTAAAAAAAAAAAAAATCCTTCTATTTCATCTTGTCCCCAGTCATAGGACATTCCGTATCAGGCAGTGTTTGAAGCTAAAAGCACAAACAAGAATGGAAGGGGCTCTCTGGTTTCCAAATGATGATCGATTGCCATATTAAAAATGTCAACAAATATACACAACTTAATAGACAGGGCCATCAAAATTGCAACAACCATTGTGGGGGAGTGTAAACTAGAGAAAAACACCTTTCATGGTGTCTTAGTTAGGGCTTTACTGCTGTGAACAGACACCATGACCAAGGCAAGTCTTATAAAAGACAACATTTAATTGGGGCTGCCTTACAGGTTCAGAGGTTCAGCCCATTATTATCAAGGCAGGAACATGGCAGCATCCAGGCGGGCATGGTGCAGGAGGAGCTTAGAGTTCTATATCTTCATCTGAAGGCTGCTAGCTGAATATTGACTTCCAGGTAGCTAGCTAGGGTGAGGGTCTTAAGCCCTCACCCACAGTGACACACCTACTCCAACAAGGCCACACCTAATAGTGCCACTCCATAGGCCAAGCACATATAAACCATCACACATGAGGAAATTTAAGACTTACCTAGTCATCATTTGCCTTCAGCATGAGGTACATTGATGACCAAAGTCTCTCCTTTCCAAAGAGAGTAAGACTTAGAACAGGAGACAAGACAAAGAAGCAAAACAAAACTTGGACCATTACATCCCGGGGCAGAGTTGAGCAAGACGGAGAGGAGGAAGAAGCCAGCAGGCAGGCAGATGGGGCTGAGGAACTAGCTATAAGGAGGGCTGAGACTGAATAGTGGGGTGAGCAGAGCTAGAGTGAGGGCCACTGAACAAAGGCAGATTTCTGGATGGAGTGAGACAGTAAAACGCGAGGTCTCCCACAAAGACACCAACAGGCTCCATAGTTCCGCAGAGATTAGAAGGCTGAGCTCAGCTCTCCATAGTGGGTGGTGAATCCCTCAGCCAGAGCCAAGAGCCAGATAAGATAGAGGTCACCATCACTAGCCACCAAGAGGTCTGCTGTCATCTTTTTATTTGGAGCAGACCCCACAGATGTTGCAGGCACTCAGAAGACAAGGATCAGAATTTGGCCTGGCTTTTGTCAGAGAACTTGAGTGATGACTTAACTTGCATCTGGTATGACACATAAACTACTAAATTTTTGTGGTGTGATATCAAATCTTTTGTCACCTATCATTTTGGATCTGCCATTGATTATGAGCCATTAAACCTCATCTATATTTACATACAAATTTGTAATTTTCTAAATTGTACTATTAGTATGTCTGATTTTTGTCAACTCCCCCCCAAATTACAGCATATAAAACATCATTTACAGTATCAAATGCCCAAGAAAACAGTGCCCTAAGCCAAGCACTTGAATAATTAGATCCTTATGATTAGAAAGATGAGAAAATAATCCAGTAACACACTGAGCAACTATTAATGCCTTAAACTATTAATGTCTTATGAAGGCTATAGCCCCAAAGGACACAGGCCTTAGAGACAGATAAGTATCAGAGAAGTCAGAAACAACACTCAACATCAGATGACACACCAGCTCCCCACAAGTTAGTATCTAGTCTGGTGTGTCCACAGTGAGAGGCTAAGGAAACCAATCTTAACGTCTTATTTTCCGCATAGGACTACAAAGCCACGAGAAAGGGACACATTTGTGTAAAATAACACCATTCAGCTCTATAAAGGATCCAGGTTTAAACTCTTGTCAATATCACCCAAACCCAGTTTTGTCAATGAACCACAGTTGGAATGCAGGAACTGAATACCAAGACTTGAGGGAATGAATTTCTAATTCTAAAACTACTGAACTCATTCTAGTAAAAAGGCAGGCAAAAGAACATCTGATCTCTGCAGGAATTTGTAATCTTAGCAGAGTGGGCAGGAAGGGCTCAAGGCCTCTGAGCTAAGAACCACTGGTGAGTCCCACCGGGTTTTCTTTCAAAGCAGTGGGGGCACATTAACAGATGAAAGAAATCAGTTACTGGGCAGCACTGAATGCCACAGGAGCCTGAGCTCAGTGGACAAGTACGGCTGACATTCAATGGGGAGGGGCGGGGGGGGGGGGGGGGGGAGAGTCATAAATTCCACAGGGACAATGGCCCAGCTCTGGGGCATAGTTCACCACCTTAGTTAACCCCATTCATCACTTGAGGGAGTGCTCTCAGAACTCACACCTGCTTTGTAAGAAACCCTAACACCTGCAAGCATTGCACACAGAACTGATGTTCAAGCTAGGATCTCAGCCTATTGGTGGGTCATCGGAGACCTCACAATGAGTCAACCCCAGCAAAGAGTAGAGAGGAAACAAGATTAGAAGAACAAAACAATGCCAGAGTGTAGAAAGGTAAAACCACTGCTTGAAACAATGTGTCTGGGTGCTTGTTTGTATACTGGGTTGTGCTGTATAGGTGTGTCTTCTTGACTGGTGGCCCCAAACCCCTTTTTTAAAACTATGTCATTAACTTCAAGTAGTATTTTCATCAGAACCGCACATATGTTTGTTTTAATGAAGTATCTGAAGAATTGTCAAAAACAAAGAAGAATTAGTCTCCCTATGATTTCAGAGGGTCTGTGTCAATTGGCTACATGTTTCTCTTCTGTAGCAATGGAGTTCACCTTGGTGGTAGGAGCTGGTGATAGATACTCTTTCCATGTATGGTCCGCCATGCCGAGGCATCCCTTCCCCCTGAGGGACTAGCCACACAATGGTATAGTATAGAATAGAGTTTATTTAGGGCATGAGGAGGGGAGTTAAGAAGGTAGTAGAGTCAGAGAAAGGCAGAGAGAGGGGAGAGTAGGGAAATAGAAGAGGGCCATGACCACATGGGGGTGGGGCGGGGGGAGAAGAGAATGGAAAGGGGAGAGCAAGAGAGAAGTAAGAGATCAAGAAAGCAAGAGAAAGAGAAGGGGGCAAGCAGCCCCTTTTATAGTGGGTCTACCTTGCTGTTGCCAGGTAACTGTGGGGTGGAGTTTGGACAGAATGTTAACACCTTGGTCCTACTAAGAAGACTTAGGATCAACCAAAATAAGCACTCTCCAAAAACTTGGAAAATCATCATCCAAGACAAACACCCGGGCTAAGACTCAGAGCCAGACAAGAAGGGGACCATCCATCATTGAGAGCACTACACATTGAGCCCGTAGTTCTCATTCCTTTGTATTCTAACTTCTGAGAAACTGTTAAAGCATATTCGAATTCTTAAGAATTTGGAAAGGCCTTGTAAGGAAGGGACTCGGAGGATGAGTGAGATTCTGCCAGCTAAGGAAAGGAACGACAAGGAATGGGAAAATAGCAAATCCAGGACGTGACTGAAACAGGAACTGAGCAAAAAGGAGAAGGACCCCAGCTTGCTCAGTGCCTGAGTGTCCACGACACAGCTGGGAAGGGAAAGGCAGCTAGCTAATGAGGAAGAGGCAGCTCAGGGAGCCTTAGCGGTCAAGTGCCCACCTCCCCAGCCCAGACAGACGTGGAGTGACCCATTCAGAGACACTTAAGGTCCCCCCACTGGGTGGCATTGACAGGAAAAGATATGTTCTTGGTCTTGACAGAAACTTAGGGAACTGGAAAGAAATCAATTGCTCCACTCAGCAAGTTGGTAGGAACGGTTTGGAGACCTCCCAACACTCCGACAAAGTGCTTCAGGGAAAGCCAGAGCTGTACACTGAGATCCCCTCTTCCCAGCGACTGTCAGCCTGTGTGGGAGGTGAGGCGGGTTACAAACACAGGCCACAAGGAGAAGCACTGGAGAACGCACGACTCCAACAGAGCAGAGACCACATCCCACAAATATTGCTGGTATGTTTGTGGAATGCCAAGCAAATCGAGTGGCTGGCTACAGCCGAACCATCACGGGCACGGGAAAACATGTCAGGGATTTGATGGCAAAAATCCTTTGAAGCAAAATTATAGAATCCATATAGTTTAGAATGAAATGGCCCCAGTAGTGGGAAAGAAAATACCTTCCGTTAAGAATTGTCAAAATGTGTGTTTCATACATTTTTTTTCAGCCAGGCACTTGAAATGTCATTTGTTGTTGTTGTTGTTGTTGTTGTTGCTGTTGCTGCTGCTGCTGCTGCTGCTGCTGCTGCTGCTGCTAGTGGTGGTGTGTGCCTGCATGCATGTATGTACTTGCGTCTTATTGTCTGTATGGAAGCACACTTGTCTGTGTGGATAAGCATGCATGTGTTTTATGTGTGTGCAAAGGCCAGAGGACCTCAGCTGTTACCTCAGACAGCATCCAGCTTCTTTTCATTGAGATAGAGTCTCTCTTTTGTTGGCCTGGATCTAGCTGAGTAGGCCAAGCTGATTAGTCAAGGAGTCCCAGGGATCCCATTATCTCGGCCTCTCCAGCACTGAGATTACCCACACATATCGCACTCACTGCTTTTGCTATTGGTGTTTTCGCTTTTGAACATGGGTTCTTGGGATTAAACACAGATCCTATTGCTTGGAAGGCAAGTGCTTCGTCAGCTGACCTCCCAGCCCCTCGACCTCTGTGATTGCGTGTTTGTTTTTTTAATATGTTAATGTTCTATCCCATTTTACCTTTTCTCCTTGGTCTCCTTCAGTATCATCCAAATTTTCCTCTACATTCCAGTGCTCCAAGACCTCATGCTGACCAGGGGTGAGCACCACAGCCAGATATGCTAACTAATGGCTTTCAAATGTCCCTCCTCTGTAACTTACCGGCACCAGAGTCGAACACTGTCAGCATGACTGTTAAACAACCTCTCTTTATTGACCATGCTTGAGCCATCCCACAAAAGCATGCCTGGGTTTCTGCTAGCAGCGTCCAAGCTTCACACCACAACACGGGCAGCCTGGGGTCTCGGGCTACAGGCCTGCAATGGTTGGCTTCTTTGTCTCTGACTGGGGAGACCCACAAATGAGACACATGCCTCAGGAAATTGGAAGCAGACAACGAACCCCCATGCCTCAATCACATCTTACAACCAAAATATGCTACAATGATTCTACCAAGTTATTCTTGGCACAAATCTTTCTTCATTGTATGCTGTTCTGTTTGAACTTGAAAAATGAACAGGCATAAACCACACATTTCCCCCACTTCATGTAAATAGGTGTGTCCCCCACCTTCATAAATGTATGCCTATTCTATTTTAGCTGACCCTGTAGCCCTCTATCAGGGTCCACTTTTACTCTGTTCTGATCCAAAGGCTACTGCCTAAGTTACCCTTGGGCCCACCAGTAAAATCAAACTAGACATTGGTGAAACGTCTCTTAACTCACATGTGGGTTTACACACAAACCTGCTTAGATTTTAGTTAACAACTTATTAAAACTTTAGGGGACAAATTGAATGGGACTAGTAGGTCCTGTTAAAGCTAAATTTTCCACCGGGCAATGGTGGCACATGCCTTTAATCCCAGCACTTGGGAGGCAGAGGCAGGTAGATTTCTGAGTTCAAGGCCAGTTTGGTCTACAGAGTGAGTTCCAGGACAGCCAGGGCTACACAGAGAAACCCTGTCTCAAAAAAAAAAAAAAAAAGCTTAATTTTTCTGATTTGGCTAAGCATGATAAAACACATCTGTAACCCCAGCACTTGGGAGGTAGAAAAGGGAAGGTCAGGAGTTCAAGGTCATCCTTAAGCTTGTTAGCAAGTCTAAGCATGGCCTGGGATTCTTGAGACCCTGACTCAAAGAAAAAAAAAATAAGTATTTAACTTAACATTTTTAAATTGCACAGGAATTTAAATGCTTTGAAACTCAAAGTCTATGGGGTGGATGGAGGATGGTGGGAAGAATTTAGCAAGTTCTGAAAGCTGCTGTATGCCCAAGATCCATGAGAAGTGAGAGCCATGATTAAAAACTTGCAGAATTACCCCTGCCTCAGAGAAAAAGGAACTGTCTCCAGGTATACTGGCTGGTTTTGTGTGTCAACCTGACACAAGCTGGAGTTATCACAGAGAAAGGAGCCTTCCACGAGGAGATGCCTCCATGAGATCCAGTTGTAAGTTATTTTCTCAATTAGTGACCAAGGGCTCCTTGTGGGTGGTGCCATCCCTGGGCTGGTAGTCCTGGGTTCTATAAGAGAGCAGTCTGAGCAAGCCAGGAGAAGCAAGCCAGTAAGGAACATCCCTCCATGGCCTCTGCATCAGCTCCTGCTTCCTGACCTGCTTGAGTTCCAGTCCTGACTTCCTTTAGTGATGAACAGCAATGTGGAAGTGTCAGCTGAATAAACCCTTTCTTCTCCAACTTGTTTCTTGGTCATGATGTTTGTGCAGGAATAGAAATGTTGACTAAGACACCAGGGGTTGAATGGCTCAATCAAAATCTAAGAGGTCAAAGAAAAAAAAAAGTAGGAATCAAACCAGGATCTTTCTAATCATTTTTAATACTAACTGCTAAGTTTACAGGATCTAGAATCGCCTAGGAGACCAGCCTTGGTGGGGAGGACTCCCTTTAACTGCGGTTGGTAAGATGAACAAGAAGGCCAGCTGGACAACAGAATTCATGGCTCTCTGCCTCCTGACTGCAGTACCAGTGACCAGCTGCCTCACGCTCATGCTACCCCTGAGTTCTCTACCACAATGGACCATGGTTGAACTGTGAGCCACTTACACCCTTTTTCCCTTAAGGAGCTTGTGTGGGATGTGTTGTCATAGAAACAAACCAAGTAATTAACATAGTGCTGCATTGAAACAGTTCAAAATTCTACTCCATCTTTTTTTTTTTTTAATCTGGAATTACTCCACCTCTTCTTTAAAAAGTGCGTTTAACTTCCAGGTTCCCCTTTCAGAGTAGATGTGATCTCCGATCCTTCCCTAAAGGAAACATTGGTTAAAACCTCAAGATCATGAGGGTCCCCAAAGAGCATTTCACCTGATGGAAAGTGCAAAGCCCAGAGGAGATGGGTGGATATGTGAGTGTGTCTGGGGTAGGGGATTGAGGGGGTGGGGATCAGAGCAGCGGAAGCAATGAGGGATGAGGCGACTAGATCGCAGCTGGGAGAGACATCCAGAGGACTGGGGCTTTTAACATTGACACTGGGGATTGCCACAGAGGCTCTACATGGGGCAAAAGGTGATCTGCATGGCTGCCATGTGCACCTGGATTGCCAAGGAAAGCAGAAGCAGGCGGATATGCTAAGCCAGTGCCATGATTTAGGTGAGAGAGGTTAGGGCTCAACTGAGGGGAAGCTAAGGAATAGGCAGACACTGGACACCATGAGAGAAGAACCCACAGGAACCTCCAGGGAGAGAAGCGTGCAGTGAGAGATGCTACGGCAACTTAAGATCCTCAGTCTAAGTAACTGAGGGGAAAAGCCAGGTAGAGTAGAACAGGCTAGGAGAAGATGCTATAGTTTTGGGTCTCAAATACCCACAAAGGGCTGGGATTACACATCTGTAATCCCAGCACTCGTGAGGCTAAGGCAGGAGCATTATGAGCCAGAGGTCAGCCCGCAACACAGAGACAGACACAATCTAAAACTTAAAACCCTCTCAAGGTCAGTAGTTAAAGCTTTAGTTGCCAGCTTCTGGCAGGCACATCTGGAAGGAGACAAAACTGTGAAAAGACGGGGCCTTAGTGAGAGGCATGTGCCCTTAAAGAAGGGGCGGGGAGGGGTACTAGGACCCTGAGCTCTTCCTCTATCTTCTTCCCTGTTGCTACAATGTTGCAACAAGGCAGGCTCTCTGACATGATGAACTTTCTGCCCTACCGCAGGCCCCCAACCAACAGCCAAACAGGCTGAAGCTGTTTAAGTCATGAGCCTGCTCCATGACAGTTCATCTTCTCAGGATCTTGTCACAGCAGAAGGAAGCTAACATGAAAGATTGGGGATCCAATGCTAGACATGCCAGGTTTGAGTGTGTCCACAGGACATTAATGTGACTAGGAACGGGGTGTGGGAGGGGGTAACTGGATACTTGAGTCTGCAGTCAAGCAAGGTAAGCTAGAGGCACTGACATGCCACTCCTCTCTCTGAAGGAGGCATTTAAATGCAGACTTCTCAAGCATGGTCTATGCATGCCAAGGAAAGCCAAGGGCCTCCAACACTGAGGGATCAGAAAAACAGGAAGAAGCTCAGAAAGGTATTAAGAGTAGTGAGCTGAGTTGGGAAGAAATGAAGAAAAGTGTGTGACCTGAAAAAGGGAGGGTTCCTTGGAAGGAAAAAGCAGCAAGCAAGGAGCCAGCAAGAGGGCATTTGCAAGATAAACAAAAGGAATTAGAAGCTTCAGTAAATATAGACCAGGGAGGTTGCTCAGTGGTTAAAGCACTTGCGACACTTTCAGAGGGCCAGAGTTCAGATGTCCACAGCTCACAATAAACGAGGGGTGGGTGAGGTAAGCCTGCCTGTAATTTCGGTCTCAGAAACTTGAGGCAGGATCCCTAAAGCCAGGAGGTGAGAAAGACAAGGCACACAGGTGAACTCCGGGTTTGATTGAGAGACCTTGCCGCAGAGACCAAGATGAAAAAGTGAGTGAGGATAATTCCTGATATCAATTCCAGGCTTCTACACACACGCATGCACATGCATGCACATCACTATGCAGCTATACCCTGAAAACATGTATGCACATGAAAAACATGTATGCACACACATACACACATGCAAAATGGAAAAAATGAGAATTAAACCAATAACTAAATCAGAACTGGATCATGCTACTTTTTTTTTTAAAATGTATTTAGGGA
Source organism: Mastomys coucha (assembly GCF_008632895.1). Classification (NCBI taxonomy): domain Eukaryota; kingdom Metazoa; phylum Chordata; class Mammalia; order Rodentia; family Muridae; genus Mastomys; species Mastomys coucha. The sequence goes on along the minus strand of NW_022196911.1, from coordinate 4,440,834 downwards.
ATAAGACTGGGATTCGGAATAAAATTGGAATTATATATAACACTATCATGCGCTCCTGTTTCAAGGACAGAGGAGGGGACACTGGGTTTCACACACTTCGCAAGGTAAAGGTTCTTTTTGAACTAGACCAGAGCAGGGAGAAGGTGGAAAAAGTCCAGCTATAGTTGAGTTTTAGAATGAGGTCCGTAAAGATGTGAACAGAGACACGCTTTCACCCGTCATAGCATCCAAGCAGGGGCATTGTATCCGAGCAGTTAGAATTAAAAGGCAGAAAGGGTCCAGAGCTCACTGGTGAAGGAGGCACGCTGTTCATGAAGCTCCATGCCCTCTCCTACCTCTTTACACCGTGACTCTGCTTTGTTTCTGCTGCCTGTGTGGGCTTCTGTGTCCACTCAGCTGTTAGGTGCCTTCCCTTCTGCTAGTGGTAGCTCCAGAGAGCCCGAAAGCAGTGTGTTCTCTCTCCAGGAGAACTTCTTTCCACCATTTTCCATCTTATGGACTTTAGCATTGAGCTGACCAGCCTGCCGCCTCTTCCCGCTCCATCCTGGAAACCCTACTCCGACGTGAGTGCAAGCGGTGTGTGTGTGGGGGGGGGGATGTGTGTCACAACCAGCACACAAGCTGGATGAGAACTGTTCCCTGGAGCTGACCTAAAGATACCCAGGATTGCTCAGCCTTCATCGACGCCTGGAGACCTCCATGCGCCAACTCCCTCAGATGCCGTCTTTAGCGAGAGCCACATCCCTTTGCTGGAGTGTAAGTGATAACCCGGCCCACCACTTGGCGGGTAGACTTTGTCCGTCTCCAAGTGCCTAGCAAGACCTCAGGCCATCACTGTGTTTGTTGGTCCTTACCATAATGCATCTGCCAGGGCAAGGACTAACCAAAACCTAGAGAGACTCCATCAGAATGAGACCTCAGAGCACGGGCAGAGGTCGGTCATGTAGCTACAAACTAAGGGCACCGAGAGTTAGCAGCCTCCATCAGACGCTAAAACAATCAAGGCAGGCTTCTTCCCAGCATCTCGGAGGGAGTATGGGCCTGCTGTATTAGGATTCAGACTTCTAGTCTCCAGAGTGTATAAGTGAGTGTCAAAAGACTCAAAGCCTTCCATTCACCCCAGAGAAACCCAACTAACATCCTAATGCTGGCTCACACTGCAGGGCACACTTCTTGACAATTTTGTCCCCTCCAAAATTCATGTTGAAATCTCACTTGTCAATATCCGGTATTTCAGGAAGTGGGACCTAGTAATCACATCGCTTGGGCCTGGGCCCTTCTCCCTGGATTGTCCACATTCTTGAAGGTAGGAGGGTTTTCTTACTACAACAAAACTGAGTCTGCTCCTGTGAGGAGACTCAGAGAGGCTCCCAGAGAGGCTGCCCAGAGAGGCTGCCTACGGCCTGTCTTCTCGTGTCATCTCTTAGATTTCTCGGACTTAAAAACCCTGAGAAGAAACAAATCTGTGTTCTTTATGGACCGAGGGGCCAAGGATGTAACAACGCAAAGAAAGAAAAAGCCCACCTCCTAATTGAAGACTAAGAGGTCCGAGAACCACTGGTACAAGAATGACAATCACAAGTGCTTTATCAAGTAGGCTGGGCTAAGTCCAGTGAGCCAGAAGTTCACTGTAGCGACAGTACCAAGATGGGAGCCATGGTTTAAGTGGAGCCTTTGAACTGTGTTAAACAAGAACAAGGTGAAAATCCTCCCTCTACATAGATGTTTAGATCTGTCTGAGCTGGTAAGATTTGTGAAGAGACGAAAAGAAGGTGACAGAGCAGAAGAGGAGGAGGGTAGGAAAGGCACAGGTGGATGCATGTGCGAATGGGAAATCTGTACATGTACATACACACATGTACATATGGATCTTTTATTAACTTACTAACCAGATACAGATACACCAACGTAGTCACGCCAGGTATACCAGTTTTTAAATATGGTGAGAATAGAATTAACAAGCTATCTGGACACCCACCCCAGCTCCGCTATAGGATACCCTAACTCCTCCCATATCTCTGGGCAAATAACTCTCTCTGTCATTTTGGACACACCACTTCAGTGCTGTGGATTTTCAGTGCTCCAATTCGTAAAACTATCTAAGATTCATTTTTCAGCTCAGTTTCCACAGATATGGACTATAAAGAACTAGGGAAGCCAGGCTCTGGTCAATACTGACTTCATCTACACCTTTAATCCTGGCGCCCAGAAGGCAGAGCTCTCAGCTAGCCTAGTCTACATAGTGAGGTCCAGAATATCCAGGGCTACATAGAGAGACCCTGTTTCAAAAAAAAAAAAAAGATCCAGAAAGAGAAAGGAAGGAGGCGTGCTTAGAAAAACAACATAAAACAGATTTTGGGACACAGTTGAATCTTCCCAACAATTGTTAGCTGTTTTAAAAAAGCTGAAAGGCTAGAGTGAGTGAGTGTGTGTGTGTGTGTGTGTGTGTGTGTGTGTGTGTGTGTGTGTAGACAGTAGAGCACTTGTCTGCTATGCAAGACACCCAAGATTCTAACCCCAGAACTACAAAAAATACAATTATACCAAGACAGAACTATCAGGGATCTATAGCTCACTAAGTAAGACTGAGAAAAAAGATTAGCCACCACTGCTATTAAAATCCAATTATTAGCTTCATGTATTTCATATCCTCACTATTTTTATTTTCTTCAATAGCGATGATTTCTTTCAGTCTTTTCTATCCAAAACCCATACCTCTCTCACAAAGCCATCACTTTCTTGGCCTGTATCTAAGACACTCTTCACTCCAACCAAGAAAGATGTTCTTTCTTTAAAAGTAAAAATATGTCCAAAATGACCTCGGCTCTGTATGTCTGTGAATGGGAAATAATTTTCTAAGACATCGAGCAGTTGAGGCACAAGATCACACTAACTCCAGTTCTTATCACCATGTAAGTGACTTTAACAGAGCAGAGCAAACCTGGACATGTGCCCAGATCTGGGAAAGTGACTGGGTTACTTAGGGAGTGTAATTTGGGGTTCACTCATCCATTCCATATTTATGTCTCAAAGGAGCTGTGGAGGCCTCATATTAACTGCATAGTGAGTGGGGCTCTACTCAGCACAAAGTCTAAGAGGCATCTTCTGTCGGATGGAGTGTGAGTGGGGTCACATAGCTCGGACAATCTCTCCCTGAGGACCCTGAGCCTCCCCTTGACTCTACCCCCACGTACAGCCTGAGAAGGCTTTGCAAACCAGCACTTATGGTTTAATCCAAATGTATTTGTAACACCATCTAAGCTGGTGTTGTGGACCTGAGTCACTGGGTTCTGCATCAGCCTGGAAGCCCATGAAAACCAAAGGCAGTGCCAAGTCTCTCTTTCAGCAGAGAAAGGGGCCGAAAATTCCCACTCTGAACTATCCTGTCTCTGTCCCAGCAACATCTCTGAAATTAAAAGGAATCAACAATATGACCCGTTATTCTGTGGGTAGAACTGACCTGAACTTCACCCCAACGCCTCCACCCTCCCAAAGACATTTCTATAAAGGACAGGATGGACTGAGGGTGCCCACCACACCCATGGGGAGACATCCTCCTATGGCTAAAAATGAACTTTCGCTGCACAGTCCCAGTTGCCATAGCATCTTTATAGTGAAAGGAAACAGATTGTCAGAACCCCTAGTCCTGACTTAAGGCCACAGTAAACACTAAAACACACCAGGAAACCTCCAGCAGCCATGCAGACGATCCCTTACTCTCCAGATAGCCTATAAATACACTTCCAAGTTATGACTTCAAAAGACCTTCCTATTTTCACTCTCTCCACCCACCAATTTTCTGAGAATTACATGCTGGGCCAAATATATGGCCGACCAAGCAAGAGGGACCCGGGCTAGGGTTTCTCTCTCCTGCTGTCGACAGGCACACACCCTCAACTGGGACGGCGTGTGCTTGGAGTTCAGGCTCTAATGAATGTCACCACCCAAGTCCCTCACTCTGCTTAAACAGGGGGCTGCTTACCCAGAACTGCAACGATTCTCCCCACCCACCCCCTCCCCAAAAGCTCAAGACAAGCCTCAGGAACAAATAATACTGAAGAGTGAACGGCAAATTAGAAGGCAGAAAAATAAAGCCTTACTCTGCTAAAAGCCGCATTTGGTAGAATAACCAGGAAACAACAAGTATACAATCTCAGACACATTTCAATTTCCCATTCCACCCTGAAAGAAACGGACTGGAGAGGTGAGCAACAGTCACTCACATTTTAACAGGATCAGACTGAGACAGGACACTTTCTTCAGGTAACTTGAGGGGAGTACAGGGGGGCAGGGGGTGCTGGTGGGTGGGGTGGGGTGGTGAACCCTTCCATACAAATCAGCCTGGAGAATTTTCAACTCATAAAATATTCTAAAGCAACTGTAACGCATCACCTCGAGGTGTCTGAAGTCACATACACACTAAGCTTTGAGATAAGAATTCTTTGAGATAACTCACGCTGAGGATAAACTAACGTGAGGCAAAGCCCCGAGGACGGGCTGCCAAGGGAAGCTTCAGAGAAACGAATCTTCCCAGATAAATTAAGTCTCAACTCACAAGGACAGACAAACATTTTTATAACCTTACCTTGGTCAGAACGATGGCTGTGGCCGGTTGTTCTCCGGAGCTTTTGCTTAACAAAGTTCCACCCAGCTAGAAGCTACGCTCTGTCTTCCTTCTGCCCGGCTGAGCCAGGAAACGGTGTCTAACACTTCGACTGCTCAGCCGTTGAGAGCTAAAAACGGATCCTGTGCAATGCTGGATATATTTCTGTCTGCTCGTTACACACCCTCATCATGTTCAATTTTTTCCATTGATGGAACGCTATGAGGCAGACTTAACCAGAAAGCGGTTTTTCCGTGGGCTGCCTGGAGTGATTACCCGGGACAGCCTGCCACCATGCCTGCCTCAGAGACACCGGGCTGCCCATGACTAGGCTCTTGTTGGGCCAGCAATCCACCATGACCACCGAAGTTCCATGGTAGTCTGGCTCTGAAGGTTACAAAATAAAGCCCTACTCACCAGGGCTGCCCTGGCGTCTTTTATAAAGCCGTGTAGCACTAAGAATACACACCTACCATCCTTGTGTTTGGGGAAGCAGTCAAAACCACAGATGGAATGCTATGGTCAGAAGAACTGCCTTCAGAGTGGCCCCGGGAAACGCTGCCTTGATTCGCAGAATATCAGATATAACCCTCACTCTGGGCTCCTTGTTGGAATCGGGCTCCCCTGCCCCCCCCTTACTTTAGCACAGCAACGGAGTCTTACATTCAAAGTCCTTGGAAACTAAATGCAGAGCCGTTTTATCAAGAGTATGTATTACATTACTGTAAATTAAGGCTATACAACAGAGGCAGAGTGTTCTGAAGTCTAACTGTAACCATTGATGAAAGATATTAAAAATAAAAATATACAAGGTTTTTTCTTTCAGGTCATTTTTTTTAAAGATTTATTTATTTACTATGGATACAGTGTTCTGCCTACATGTATGCCTACATACCGGAAGAAGATACCAGATCCCATTATAGATGGTTGTGAGCCACCATGTGGTTGCTGGGAATTGAACTCAGGACCTCTGGAAGAGCAACCAGTGTTCTTAACCTCTGAGCCATCTCTCCAGCCCCTAGGTCATTTCTATACTAGACTGTTGTTGTGTGATGAATAGAATTGAATTACATTTCTGATGTAGTGCTTACATTTCTGGGGTTATATTCCACAGAAGAACCAAAAGTCCTACACTTTCAGATATATGTATCGTATACAGTATACTGTATCTAAGTATACAGGCACATAACCCATCCTGAACATGTGGCAAGAGCTTTGTATGGCAACATTCTTATTTTAAACATGTGGCAAGGGCCCTTCAGATGGCTCAGGGAATTAAATTTCTAGCTGGTGCAAACATCATGAATGCTGGAACCCACATGAAACGGCCAGATACAGTGGGGTACGTCTGTTATCCTGGTACTTCTACACGGAGACAGGAGAAAATCTCCAGAAAGCTCTCAAGCCAGCTAGACTGCAGTACCCAGCACCTACCTCAGCAAGGTAGAGGTACAAACTGACACCGATAGCTGTCACCGACCCTACATACACTGTGGCATATGTGCACATACCAAAGAATTTTTAAGAAGTGAACGGAGCTAAATATGCCATCGGCGAGTTATTAAGGACCAGATTCTACTACAGTTAGATAAACTTTTAATTCCCTATTTGGATTTTAAGACATACCTTATTGATATGTACACATTCACACATACAAACCCACATTGAGAACAATATTTTACATAGCGTGGCACATACTTCAGATGCTTCATAACCTCAACTGGAAAAAATTGCAGAAAGGCATTTATAAAAAATAAATTAACATTAATAAAGTAATAATTTAACATTTATAAAGTAAATAGAATTGCCACTTTTTTTTTTTTAAATTAACACGGAGCCACAAACACTTTTAATACTGATGGAGTGGGTCTAAAAGTCACTCAACTCAGCCCCCACAGGGTACAGATTTAAACACAGATGTCTTAGCCTAACAGGTTGATGCATGCCTGTGTGTACCTAGCACCTGGGAGGCTGAGGTAAAAAATGGTGTCAGGAGTTGAAGGGTAGCCTGAGCTAGAGAATAAGATTCTGTCTCAAAGATAAATGATAGATAGCCGAGGTCAAAATGAAGGTACAAGGTGACAGAGCTGGTCAGCACAAGGAGTCGGAGCAAAGACACACCCTCAAGTAACCACAGCCTCTGGCTGAGTAAGAAGGTTGCCATGGAAACCAAGTCACAGAACACAAAGATTGGGAATTCCCCAAAGATGTATTTTTGAAAGGCCCTAGGTAAATACCAAAGGACTAAGAATACTGCCAACTCACTAACCTCCATTTCCCTTAAATCTGGCGGCATCTCCACTGCTACGTTTTAAAAAAATGAGCAGATCAGGGGAGGGGAGGTGGCTCAGGGGACCAAGGGCATACACAGAGGGACCTGAGTTCCATCCTTGGTCCCCACATAAAAGCTGGGTGTGACCAGGCATGCCTGGAAGCCAAGGCTAGAATGATGGGAGATGGGTGGATCTTCAGTCTAGTCAAAATGAGAAACTCCAAGTTCAGTGAGAGACCCTGTCTCAAAGAGATAGAAAAGATAACCAAAAGTCAAGGTCTGGGGCTGGAGACATGGCTCAGAGGTTACGAGCACTGACTGCTCTGCCAAAGGTCCTGAGTTCAAATCCCAGCAACCATATGATGGCTCACAACCATCTGGAATGAGATCTGATGCCCTCTTCTGGTGTGTCTGAAAAAAATAGCTACAGTGTACTTACATAAAATAAATAAATAAATCTTTTTTTAAAAAAGTCAATGTCTGGCTACCAGACTGGAACACACAGATACTTGCATGTGCATATACCACACATATACACACAAATTAAAACAAATAACATATACACATAAATAAATAAATCTAGAGTGGAGGGATAAAAAGCGCCCCGTGGAACTCTGACACTGGAAATGACTCCTAGATACACACAGGACAAAATTCTGCCTGGAGGTTAAAAGACCCAGAAGCTGCTGAGAGGAGACACCCTATCAGCACAATTTTGCTTGTCCGGAATCACATGAGCATCCATGGATTGTTCCTGCTTCTAGCTTTGAAGGTAATTCGGATCTCATGATACGTTTTGTAAGGAGATCCCGTTATGGCAGAACGAGCTGTGATAACAAATCCCTGCCAGCTATGGTCTGACATTTCCAGTGGACTTGGGATTACTGTTGAAGTCACCCTAGTAAGCTTAGTATGTGCCGGGTCACTGGAGCTTTGAGTGACATCAGAGAGTGTTTCAAGCTCCTTAGACATGGAGGCTTCAATAAAATATGCTCAATTAAAGTCTCCATCTCAAAATTCCAAAATGCAGAATATTTTTAAATCCGAAATCCAGGCTTCATCTTTTTATGGTTACATCACAAGATGGTGTGACAGGGCATATGTGTTAACTGGCATCTAAAATTAAACTCCTTGGCAATGATTCCTGAGAAGCATGTAAAGTGTTCACTTCAGAGGCATATAATGCAAAAGGATATAGTTAAAAGCAAATACCACAGACATGCTAACAATCACAGGATTTAAGTGACAAGTTGATGGATGGGGTTCTCACTATATAGTTTTTTGGATGCTGTTATATTTTCAGAGAAATTGCAAATTTTCTTAATAAAATGCAGGAATAAATGGCATATGTGTTCACACATGTCAGTCCATGGAAAACACTGTTTTCCTCAAATGCCTAGTCGAGACTAAACAAAACGTATCCTCTGACTGTATCAAGACTATGAATATTCTACACCGCGGGAGCACACATGTTTACAAAGGTGTGTTCAGGGGGCTTCTACATTGGAGAAGAGATGGAAGGTGTAAAATAATAAAACAATGTAGAAATTCTTCTAGAATAAACCGAAATCTGGCCATGGGTGAGTAGATAGGAAGGGCAAAAAGCCAGATGTTGAAGAGGACAGCCATGAAGGCCAGCCGTAGCAGTTCTAAGGCCTCCTTACATGCTGCGGGAGGTGGCAGGCGCACACGTAGCATCTATAGGAGACTAGGCCCATCAACAATCAGCCACAGATAAGAGGATCTTGGGAAACAGACTGTTCAGAGGAGCTACTGGCAATGGAGAGTTGCTGGAGGAGAGGAAGTCACTGTGTTCGGTGATGTAGCCACTGCCGATACCCATACTCTAGTGGACAGCTCCACAGCCATGCTCGTCCAGGCTGCCCTCTGACGAACCTCAGCATGTCACAGAGCAGAAGCAAAGCCATAATACAAAGGCATCGGAGTTGAACCTGGATGTGGTAGGAAGAGGGGTGTGAGTGGGGATGAGAGAAGGTGCCTGTGAGAAGTGCCACCAGAGTATACCACGTACAAGGGTGAAGTTGTCCGATGATCATTGTTTTTAGACGTTGAGAACTTGGTGGTGTTTGTTAGCATGCATAAGGCACTAGATTTGATATCCAGCCATGTACAAACATACATACGCGCATACATACATACACACACATACACACACAAACACATACACATATACAATAATTTATACAAACACATATGCACTACTATCTCACAAATAACAATGAAAAATAAAACTATGGTAAAGACAATGAGACAATCTCAGCTCCTAGGTCAGAGACTCACTGGACTAATATTAATACTCTCTGAACTCTATTTGCTTCATCATGAAATAGGGCGGGTAAGAGCAATACCTACCACAAATGAGAACAAAAATAAATGCACTAAGTATTTTTTAAAAGGCCAAGAAAATCTAAAATTCTTTTTTTTTTTTTTTTTTTTACAATTTTGATGACGGAAGGTACAGCCTCACACATGCTAAGTGCTCAAACACTGAACTCCACCCTTCAGTGTCAAAAGGCAGTCTTATAAAGTAATACGAGCTAATATCAATAACCTCTATGCTTAGAATGCAAGAAACTCAATCCTGTATCAGCCACCCTTGGAAGGTTACACACAGCAGTTCCTGAAAACGCAGCTCAGTGGAAGCATCCCTCACCACCGACAGATAACCAGCATAGAGTTAAAAAATAAAAACCTAAGAACAATAAACAGAAGTTAAAAGGATTAACTGCCCTTACCCAAACAAGATTCCTGAAGATTAATCCCTCACATGCATAAAAAAAAAAAATCCATTTCTTTGATATGGTCATACCAAAAAAAAAAAAAAGTTCCAGACACATCTTGCACAGAAGGACATTTCCCGTGTTGTCTGTGGCGTCCTTCAGACCACATGGGCTGAACCAACAGGGAATTGAGACCGAGCACCGGTAGAACCACACAGCATGCAAGAACCCAAAGGGTTTCAGAAATATTGCCTGGGTTGGTGAGTTTTCTCCCCAGCAAACCTAAAAGGATCTAAATCTACCAGGTTGTACCAAACACAAAGGCTTCAAACCAGCAGAGAAACTAGACAGAATGGAGAGTTAGCAGCTCGCTTGTCCAAAGACTTGCATGCCAGTTAAGATGCTGAAAACCCACACAAATACACAACAGACACGTTTTGTTGGCACCTCAGTTGTGGTACCCAGGAAGCTAACCAATTCACCCAGGGTCAAAGCATTACAGTCCGTCTGTCCTGTCTTCTGACACTGCCCTGTGATTTAAAAAAGAAAAAAGAAAAAAAAAAAAGCCTTAATTCCTCTGAGCCTGTCTCCCAGTCTGTAAAGTGGGAGCACCACCACTTGTCTCCATGGTCTCTGCAAGCATCACTTAAAACATTAAATGTAATCCATTTATTTCAAGGTCTGCCTACGAATGTAAATTGGAAGCTGGAGAGATAGCCCAGTGGTTAAGAGCACTGGGTGCTCTTCCAGAGAATCAGTATTTGATTCCTCGCCCACAGGGTGGTTCACAACTGTCTGTAACTACAATTCCAGGGCATCTAAAGCCGTCTTCTGGTCTCTATAGGCATTGTATGCACATAGTGTGCACACATAAATGCAGGTGAGACATTCATACTCATTTAAAAAAAACTTGAAAGATGAATGTAAGTCACATAGAGCTAAGATCATGTTAAGATCATTTATTACTAGAAAGGCTGTTGCTTTAAAATTGTTGGCATGCAGTGAATGCCCGGTAAATATGTTCATGAATGCATGAGTAGGGGATAAATGAGATGCAAAGGGTGTTTGTGGTAGAGCGGAAGTAAAGATGAAAGAAGATCGTGTGTCATGGTCTCAGTCTTTCTGCCAGAAGCATTTCAATCCCTGTTGAGAGAAGAGCAAGCTCAGGAAAGTAGCAGCAGTCCTGTCCGCCAGTACACGCCCAAAGGCACCTCAGGCAGCACTCGAAGGACGTCCCCAAGCATCCATGTTTACAGCACTCTTCCCGTAGCCAAGGGATGCAAGCAGGTTGGGAGGCTAGCAACAGACAGAAAGATCCATCAAAACACAGCATCTGTGCTCAGTGGAGTTTTGTTCAGCTTTAAGAATGAAATCAAGTCATTTGAGGGAACATGGACAGAACTAGCAATCATCATGTCAAGTGAAATAAGCCCAGACTTCAAATGACAAAGTATCACATGCTTTGTCATATGTGCAATCTAGACATTTAAAAAAAGGAAAAAAAGCCATGAAAATACAAAGGAGTCTCTTTGTGAAGAGGAAAGCGTCGACCAGGAGGAGAGGAGGTAAAAGAGGAAAAAAGGGGGTAATGGAGAGCTACAAACGATCAAAAAGACCACATACACACAAGAAAATACCATCAAGAAATCCACTATTTTGTACAGTGAATATATGCAAGCAATAAAACCGTCCCATGTGTGATCCCTGCCTGTCCATCAAACAGGAATTTCTGCTTGTAGTCCCTCAGCCAGCCTTCTGAGGCATTTCCCAAGCCAGGCTGCTTGGGGCTCAAGGGGATTTGTCAGCATCAGGACTGCCCTGCAATGGAGCCACGCTGCCCACTTGCCACAGGTTCCTGACTCTAGCTTTGAGGAGGCCCTGGAGGTGACAGGGGACAGCACTGCATAAGCCCCCAACATTGTTGCTGTATATTGAGTGAGGAATACATTTTTAACTTTTAAAGCAAGCTAGGAACAACTTCGAAATCTCTGAGTCAAAGAAAACTTAAACAATGTGCCACTTTAAAGCCAGACAGAGTAAATTTAAATTTCAAAATAGAAAAACTTTCTGAGTGTTTGAAAGATCTCAGATGTGGAGAGGGAAAAAAAAAAAGCCTTAAGAATCTGATCATTATGGAAATGAAGTTTGTGTCATGAATATTCATAAAATTCAAATGTCATCTTATTTACAAGTTCAAGTGTTATCTTGCATCATATAACAAGCAAATCTCACTGACTTTTTAAAAACCTCCATGTGAGTATGTGTGTGTGTGTGTATGTGTGTGTGTATGTGTATCTGTGTGTGTGTGCATACATACCACAGCACACATGTGGAGATCAGAAGACAACTTGTAGAAGTGATTCTCTTCCTCAATGTGAGCCCTGGGACTCAGGTATTCCGACCAGGTGACAGGCACCTTTACTCACTGAGCCATCTTGTAGCCCCAGACCTCACTAATTTAATAACTAATTACTTTTCTAAGAATAAGCAAGTATTACATGACATAAATTAAAATCTAAACCCAATTCTTCATAAGCTTTTCTTCACAAGAAAAGCTTTCTTCTATAAGTTAATACATCTAAACTAAATTAAATGTCACTTTGATGACAATGAAAGATAATGCTTTTAAGACCTCCATTTTGATTTCTTGCTATTGATGTGTATGTATTGTGTGTTTGCCTGTTTGTATGCATACACACATGTGGATGTTTTCAGAGGCCAGAAGAGGGCATAGGATCCCCTGGAGCTGAAATTACAGGCAGTTGTGAGCTGCTCAGTGTGGGCTCTGGGCAACTCTGGTTCTCTGAAAGAGTAGCAACTGCTCTTAACCCTAAGCCATCTCTCCAGTACCCACGGCCTCCATTTTGAAATTCAATTTACAATGTTTTGTGGTAATGCTTTATAAGCATGCTTTCTAAGTAAATGGTGATGTGACTGTGCAAGGCATGAAATGTGTACTTTTAAAAAGTCATGCTACTGAAAAGAAACCTACACACGGGTTTTAAGAGAAAAGAAACTTTGGGTGGAATTAAAAACAAAACAAAACAGAACAAACAAAATCTTATAGGAAGAAACACTCATGACTTTGTGGCCTCTAAACAGTAGCCATGCATGCTGTTTGTAACATAAAGGGCTACCCTTGAACATCTCAGAAAGTGAGCCTACCCTGCTCACTAAGTATAAAATGTAACTAAAGTGCTTTGTGTTGGGGGTGGTGGGGAAGTCCCCTACTCTTTTGTCTACTGTGGGACCCTTTTCTTCCTACTGGATTGCCTTGGCCCTACCTTAATCTGATGGTGTGTGCCTGGTTTTACTGGAGCTTGTTATATGATCTTCCTGTTCCTTTCTGAGGGGAGATAGGGATTGGGGGTGAGGTGGGGGGTTGGATCCGGGGAGAAGGAAAGTGAAAGGGATAGGCTGGGGCGAGCGGGGGAAGGAACTGTGGTCAGGATGTAGTATATTAGAGAATTAAAAACCCACAATTATTAAACCAGCCAAGGCCTCAAGTGGAGCGACTGGGACACCAACCCAGCCACAAAACCTTCAACCTACAGTTGAGTGTTCTAGGACCAGAGCCTAGCAGCCATCATAGTAGGTTTTCAGATTAAAGTGATACTGCTCAGGCTACAAAGTTCCTACTGAATGCAAGCCAGAGTCCATGAAAAAGTCCAACCTTCCTTTTAATTTGGTTCCCTCCATTGCCTGTACAGATGGGCGGTTCTCTTTTGTTTCAATGTGGTTTTGTTTTGTTTTGTTTTTGTTGTTGTTTTTTGTTTTGTTTTGTTTTGTTTTTTGAGACAGGGTTTCTCTGTGTAGCCCTGGCTGTCTTGGAACTCACTCTGTAGACCAGGCTGGCCTCGAACCCAGAAATCCGCCTGCCTCTGCCCCCCAAGTCCTGGGATTAAAGGTGTGTGCCACCGCTGCCCAGCTTGTTTCAATCTATTGAGCAGAGTGTGCCTCTTAGCACACTCTACTGTTAAAAATAAAATAATAAAAGAAAAGAAAAGCAGCTGAGAATACCTTGTGGTGGGCTAAGCATTTTAAAACTCTTACTAATTAATGTGACTCGACATTGTATGCTGGCTCACACTCTATACTACTCCTTCCAGCCTACACAGCTGAAGTCACTGGCCCTGAAGGTCCCTGCCCTACGCTGCATTCCCTCCAGGTCTACATCAAGGCATAAGCCAGAAGCATCCATACCTGTCCAATGAAACAAAGAAGCAAACCCAAGCGCTGTTCTCTCTAGAGCTCAGGAGGTTATGAGCAGAGTCCTGAGACTTCAGTTCAATTTTGGCTCCTGGCAAGGGCTGTGTCCAGGTGGAACTGGGGTCCACTAAAAAAGCCAGTCCTGGGGGTCCACACACATGGAAATTTAACACTCCTATTCCATCAAGCTGTGAGATTTTAAGGAAAAGAAAAGAGGAAGCTAGCCTAACTCAGGGTAAGGTTGTTTTTAAACCCAGCTGGTGACTAAATAGCTATAAATGGAAGTGTGGGGGGTGTGGATATGGCTCAGTGAGTAAAGAAAGCACTTGCCCAAAAGTGAAGGGCTCAGAGTTCAGATCCCAGCACCTACATAAAAACCAGGAAGGTGTAGCAGCTGCCTGTAATTCTACAATACAGAGGACAGAGCTGTGATCCCTAGAGCAAGCTGGCTAGATTCAAGTGAAAGACCTTGCCTCAGTATATAAGTCAGAGAATGAACAAGGAAGATGTTCTGGAATCCATATATATGTACACTACACACACACACACACACACACACACACACACACATGCACACACACACATGCACACACACACGCACACATATACACAGTGTTTCCCTAAAAACTCCAGTCTGACATAGACCTTCCCAGCAACTGTGAGAACCCTTTCCCACTAAAGTCCAGAAAATTGCACCTTGGAGAATGAGTTTATGGCCTACTTATGGAACATATGTGAGGGATTACTCACAGAAACACAGATGACCCCTGCCCCCCAAGCAGCAATACCACCCAAAAGTCTAGCCCCAGCATGGATGGTGATTTATCCAGAGCTAAATTGATGGAGTCCCCTTGCTTCAAGAAATCTTCCACAGGCTGCAAAACCTAACATTTCCAGAGTTCCTATGACTCCAGAGTCATATGAAATTAGGGCAGAATTCCATCCAAATGGCCAGGAGGTGCAGGGTTAGGGGGATGGCTGGAGTGTCCGGTGAAGGTTCAGTGACCCCTCCCCCCACTCCTTACTTCTGTAAGGGAAGGCCAACAGACAATGAAGCTGGGCTCAGGGGTCTTTGTAACACAGTTGTTCGGATGAGAATGATGGCTACTGTGTTCAGAGGACAGTATCCCACAGCATAGTTCAACCCCCAGAGTTTGTGTGAAGAAAAAAATAATCAGGTGTGGCACAGCCTATAATCCCAGAGCTGTATGCTGGAGGTGAAAACACATCAGTCTCTTGAACTCATAAGCCACTGAGCCTCGCTAAGTCAGCAAGCCAGGGCAGGGTCTCAATAAAAATTAAAAGGGACAGCTCCTTAGGTTGACCTCTGACCCACATGGGGACACATGGTCACATCACCACACACACACACACACACACACACACACACAAATGTCTGTTATGCACCATGGGAAATATAGGCTCTAGAACCAGGCAGCAATGAACTAGACAAGACCTCTAGCTCCAATGAAGACAAGAAGTTGATACACAAATACATGAACAGTCAAACAAGCAAAGCACCTATCAAGGAGGGACCAGCATTAAACAGAAAATTAAAATAGGGTGACAGAACTGGAGCTGCGAGATCATTGGATTGGGTGGTTTCTGGACCCTCGGAAGTGGATCCATGAGCTGAGAGCTAATTTTGTACTATGCAGTACTGGAAGTTTGCTTTGCAAGCACCAGTCTGCAAAGCAGCAGAGCTGCAGACCCTCCCAGCTTCCCAGCAGCCTCTTTCCCATACATTGCCTTGAGTGCTAGCCCCTCCAGCAACATGTCTACTAGGGAAGATGAGGAGGAAGACAAAGCCCATACAATGGGAGTCTATCGAACCTTGGTAGGTTCTTTATGTCCAGAGCTTGGGGCTTACCTGACCCCACAACTCCAGCCAGAAACTGTACTTTCTAGATGTTCTCAGGTGTAGGGGAGGGGTTCTACTTACTATGGAGTATGAACATGTCCCAATCGGTATCTAATATCCAAGACACTGCTCATGGGCTCCTTCCCCTCCATCTAGAGTTCTAGAGAGGGACGGGCCAGACTTCCACATGAGCAGATCATCCAGTTAAGTGTCTTTGTGATAATTTACTCAGACTGAAGACCATGCCTGCCAGATCCTCTGTATCAGCACTGAGGAATCCCCTGCCCTCCCCCCAACGCCATACCCTCCACAGCCACACAGGAATGTGGTCATTCAGCAAAGAGACCAGACTGACAGACGTTCACAGCCTGTGAGACACAGTGTCTCAAACTTACCCTTAAGTAGGGAGCCGTGTGTAGATAACACTTAGTCATTCATTTGTCCACAAGGAGCTGGCTGAAGAGGTATCTTGTCAATCACTCAGCCCTGCCAAACGACATCAAAGAGACAGAAGTAATGAGAGACAATTTTCCACAATTTGAGTTTTGTGGTTAAAAGTCAACGTCTCAGCATTATGCTATTTCAAAGACTTAATAGGAAAAAAAGAATATCTATGAAGAAATGTGTGCAGGGTTAAATGATTAACTAGAAAGAAAATCTGAGGGTCTCCTTCAATCCTAACTGGAGATGGAGGTTTACTGTTCCATTCCATAACTTCCTATTGATGAGAGGGACCCAGTGAGTGTGAACAGATGATAGGCAAGGGATGAAGAGAAGATGATGAGTAAGCAGGAGAGGGAGGAAAAAGGAGGCATAAATGGATAGGCAGGCAGGTAGACAAAAATGAACTAGTTAGATATAGGTGATAAGTCGATCGATGCAAAGGCAGGTAATTAGCAAGTACAGGATAAAGAGAAAGACAAGACTGGCATGGTTAGCCTAGGGTGATCAACCATCTAACTACTCCAGGAGCTGTACTTAGAGTGTACAACAATGTCTGTGGTCACACTGAACTTCATTCAAACAGAGAGTAGTCAAAACAGAGGGTGAAGTTAGGGAAATACCCTAGAGAGAGACATGCTGTGTAGATAGGCAAGATCATCAGACAGACAGCAACAAGTGACCACTTTAAAACAGAAGAACAGGAAATGGCTGGGTGAGCCCAAGGTAGAGAGAAGATCCCCTAGGCAGAGTGTCTAACCAGGACTCTAGTAAGGCCAGTATGTCTCAAAGAGTTATCATGGATTACAAAGTAGAACCCACATGCGTGGCGAGTCTAAAAGGATCAGGGTTTTACTCTTGGCAAACAGGCAGTATCTAGGTCCTCTCAGATTACAGAGAGTAAAACCTATGTTTGGCATGCTCCCCAGAGATGTACTCATGGCCTATTAATTAGCACACCAGAAACTCCACACACCCGCCACGAAACAGCCTTCGGAGAGTGAGGAGGGAAGGGTGGGCTTGCCATTTTTTGTCTGTTTCTTTTTTGTTTAGAACTGGGGGCTTGTTATATTGCCTAGGCTGGGTTCCAGTTCCTGAGCTCAGCAGGTCTCCCACCTTGGATCCTGCCCAGTGAGAGACTTGACTTAGGTTAAGGCCTGACAGAACCTCCAACACACACAATAGGCAGAGAGGAATATCTCAAATTCTCAGAACCACATTTTAGATCGCAGAGCTTTTGGGATTGTTGTATAGATTTCACCAATAGTTTCTGAATGCTAACAATGAAGCTTAGATTCTGGATTTCTGAACTGTAAAGGCTCAGCAGGGGTCCTCTCAGACTACAGAGAGTCTATGTTTGGCATTCTCCCTCTATACATTAGGTACAGAGGATGCACTGGAGACTCTCTATCTTTGACAGAACACTGACCATGGAGCCCGTAGGCTGACTATGGAGCCTGTAGGCTGACTCTGCCGTGCAGGCCCTGCTTCCATCAACTTCTGAGGTCAGCATGTCTCTGGCCTCTGGTGTTCTCACCTATAGGATGGAAATGCTATCCATCATTGTAAGTATTGGATGTGAGAGAGCAGAGAAGTACTTGGTTAGGTGGTTAGAACAAGTGAAATGTTCTAAGCAGGAATGGATGGGGTCAACCCCCTTCCACTGGAAACAATCACCACTGGCAGATACTTGATTATCCTGGTGCATTCTATAGGGACACAGCTAGACGGTGAGGTGCGTCCTCATGGGGATAACAGCTTTAACTTGATGGCCCAGGATACCGCAACTGGTATGGTCCTTCTAAAAACATCCCAAGCCGAGTATGGTGGCTCATACCAGTAATCCTAACACTAGAAGACTGAGGTAGGAGGGATAGCCCAGTCTGCCTCCAGAATGAGATCTTGTCTCAAATCCAAACTAACAACAACGAAAAATAACAACAACAACAACAAAAAAAACAAAAACAAAAACAAAAAACCCTTCAAGCTAGCAAATAAAGGCACTTGTTACCAGGCCCTATAACCTGAGTTCTGTCCCTAGGAACCACACAGTGGAAAGATAAAACTGAGCCCCACAGGTTGTCCTTTGATGTCCCTGGGTACACACATTGCAAACAATAAATAAACGTAAACAAATAATTTGGTTGTTTCTTTTGTTTCTTTGTTTTAGACAGCCCTGACTGGTCTGAAGAGTGATATATACACCATGCTAGCTTCAAAGTCACAGAGATCCTCCTGCCTCTGCTCCCAAAAGCTGAGATTGTAGGCATATGCCACCTTGCCCAGTTACACACAAACATGAAACCCACCCATTCCCTTTACTCCGCAGAAAATAATTTAAAACCACAAGAGATAGCTGAAATTGTCCAAAAAAGACATAAATGGCTCCAACAAAACATTTAGTCATCTGGTCTATCAGTCAAGATGGCCTGCCACATAGAATAAATCTCATATTGACAAAATAACACAATTCAGTTTGACATCGACTCAGGTGAATCAAAGGTATGATGGGCCGGTAATAGAAAATTGAATTGAACTTCTCTGGAGTGCATCCAAATAGAACATACTGAAGATCCTCATACCACAAGAATTATTCTATTTCACAAACAGCTTGACGGACAGCTATTTTACTAACACAAACACTATGAAATACATGATTTGTCACATTCTGCATTGTCTAATGAGAGTGACATTGTGTCTCGGCATGTGATATGACAATGATGTGTGCTTTTGTAGGAATTTAACAGATTTTTTCATTCCACATGTATTTATGCACACTTTGTGTTCCCTAGAAATGCCTCCTGGGAGACCCTGATTACCAACACCCAGCTCAAGTGCCCCCTTTTCAGTGAAGCCTTCCCCTCATATCTCCTTTCCCCTTATAGGGTTAATGGTCCCCAGTCCACTTACCACTCTCATGTAGTCAACTGCCTTGTGGTTATTTTCCCCTTTCCTATTTCCTACTAATTGGACATTTTAAATGAATATTGTTCTTTCATAATTTCATATATGTACACTCCTTTTACCTATTTACTGGTTTGGGTTTTTTTTTTAACGTAGTATCCCACAGCTTTTAATCGAGTCATTTATGTGATTCTGGGTTTGGAAGTAACCATCAGAGCCTACTGGGCTCACTAGTAACTAGACAGTTGAATACTGTGCTCCCCCTTTCCAGAATCTATTGGTTTTCAACAGATCAAAAGTATGTGACTGAGACTCATCGGTCACTACTGGGTCACTACTCACCCCCATAGCCGACTGATAGAAGGCCCCACTGTTAACCCGTAGCAGCATGCACAGCCACTGTGAGTTCACAGTTCCCATTTCCTCACCCTACTTAGAAGGTAGAATACTGAAGCCTCTCTCCCTGTCTTCCAACTCTTATGTTCTTCCTGACTCACTTTCTGCAGTGTTCTCGGACCCTCAAGGGAGTAATATAAATATACATCCTTATTTCGTTTGGTTGGCTTTTATTTAAGACAGAGTTTCATGTACCACAGGCTGGTTCTGAACTCACTGTGCAGCCAAGGCCAGGTTTGACCTTCTAGCTCCTCCCACACCCACATCTCCATTGCTGAGATTACAGATGCGTGCTAAGGTTTCCCTTACTAGGTTTTAACAGCTTTGCAAGCTAAGAGCTCCTCTTTGTCTTCAGAGTGTCTGTCTCAGTTACTTATACATGGTACTTAAAGCAATAAGCTATATGGTTAACTAGAAAAACTTACCCATTCACTGTGGACTAAACTGAAGTGGGGTAGGAGTTGATCTTAGAGCACAGTGATACCCAGCCTGCTCTTCTTAGAGATGAAGAACAGGCCCATGAGACCCTCCCACATGAACTGAACATTGGGCTTGGTTCCAAGTAGGACCATTGGTTGTCACTAAGAACACTCTGCTGTGATTCACCACCCTCATCACTGCCCTTCCTACTTTCCCCAGTGTCATGTGAACAAACTGGCCCTCAGCAAGCTGGACCAAGACCTGCCTTCAGCAAGTGGATGTTCTCTCTGTAGTACAGAGGGGATTTGCAACAGGCTAGATAGGACGGCATCTTATAACTACAGGTTTTAACACAGACTCTGTCAAATGAGTCTATGGAATCCAAGGTGCTGCTGCTTATTAGAAATAATCAGGTACTGTCTTACTTTGGGTTTCATTGCTGTGAAGAGATGCCATGACCAAGACAACTCTTATAAAGAAAAACATTTATGGGTTCAGAGGTTTAGTCCATTATCAACATGGTAAGAAGCATGGTACTGTCCAGACAGACACGGTGCTGGAGAAGGAGCTGAGAGTTCCAAATCTTGATCTGAAAGCAGCAGACTGTGTCCCACAATGAGTGTAGGAGAACACAAAGCCCACCTCCACAGTGACGCAGTTCCTCCAACAAGGCTATATTTCCTAATAGTGTCACTCCTTGTGGCCAAGCATTCAAACACATGAGTCTATGAGGGCCATACCTATCAAACCACCACAGGTATGAAGCTCACTAAGGATGGACTCTTCCTTTATAATTCACAGCTCATAAGACCAGGAACTAAAAAGACCAGATTACTAATCAAGAGGATATGATATAAGTCTGTGTCCTGAGTGGAAACTTGGCAGCCTAAGTACACTACTATCTAACAGGCAGATTCAGAGACATACTCCCTTAAGAGTTAATCCATTCCCTTTCCAGTGGATCTAGTTGCTGCTGCCTGCTAACCTGTGAACCCAACTGCAGACAACGGTAGTTGCTCCAAAGAACCTTTCTAAACAGGATACAGGGTCCACTCCCCCGGTATCCTTTCTTTTCCACTATCTCTGATGATGGGCGATGGGCTACAAGGGAGGTTAAAGCATTTAAGAACTATCATTAAAAATAAGGTTTGAAAAAAAATTAAAGTCAAAATCAAAGGGTGTTCTTGTGCCTGTACCTGTACACTGGCACCACATTGGAGCACAGTCATTAATCAGTGCTCCTTATACCCTTATATACACTTATATCCAGTGTGAAATCCAGGCAGTCCTGGAGTCCCAGAGAGGCCTGCTTGGCTCCATGACATCGCTTCCACTTAATACAAATATATCCTACATTTTTCTTCCTTGAGTTTTTGTTTTTTTTTGTTTTTGAGATGAAAAGGTGTTAGCTCTTTATTTAAAACAGTACTTAAAATTCTCTTGCCACACCTCCCCTAGAAGCTACAAATGACCTGTACCATTGGCTACATTACCAAGTAAAAAGTACATTTAAGTGATACCTTAGAGATAGGGAGATGGCTCAGTAGACGAAGCACTTATAACTAGGTATGAAGACAGAGTTTGGATCCTCCACATCACAGAACTCAAAAGCTGAGAAAGGGGATACCTTGGGCAAGCTAGTTATCAAGTTTAGCTAATCTGTGACGGACTACACCTCAGTAAGTAAAGTAGAGAGTAATTGAGGAAGACAAATGTCATCAATCTCTGTCCTCCACACATGCGCACACATGTGCATTCATACATATGCAAGCACATATACGCACGTGCACATGTAACACACACATACTAAACAAATAAGGGTTACCTTAGAATGACAAACTAAGTGCTCCTGTTTATCCAATGCTCACTATCACATGCCCAGGCGTGGTACCCAAAGCACTCAGCTCAAATAGCAACAGCGGTCAGTGAGATCCTTCTGAAGAGGACAAAGACGTAGTCGCAACCCAACTGCCCTTCAAATATGTTCTTCTCACCCTATCCCAAGGAGCTAAAAGTACTTTCCTTCCTGTTCCTGAAGATTAAACTAAAGGCCTCATGAGTGGTATCATACACTCTATCCCTGCTGCTCTAACTGGTAAGCATTGCTCTCGGGGACTCATACCCTCTTCAGATTATACCCACTGTGTTCAGCACCACCTTGAAGAATGTGCTTTAAAGATCCTGGGTTTGCTTTCCCCAGTGTATCTCCGCCTTCCTAATCCTGCAACCCTATAATATTGTTCCTCATGTTGTGGTGACACCACCCCAACCATAAAATCATCTTCATTGATGGGTCATAACTGTAATGTTGCTACTGTTATGAATCGCAGTGTGAATATTTTTTGGAGATAAGAGCTTTGCCAGAGGGGTTGTGACCCACAGGTTGAGAACCGCTGCTTTGGCCTGTTATCAGCTCAGTAGCTTATCAATTCACGGGACTGGCTCAGTGTTAGGAGTCAAACAATGCAGTTCATGGGAAATTTTCCAGGCCTGGAAGTGAGAAACGAGGCTCTGGTCACCATTAACTCCCATCATGTGACTCAGGATGGCTGCATCTGACTAAACCCATCAAAGATCAGCACTCCCAGATAGCTAACTTAACAAATCAGTCTGGTTGCCCTTTAGAGCTTCAAGAGACAATGATATGAGGCCGTTTCCAGGCATTAGGTAAGACTACATTGTGGCAAACTGTTTGGCTTTTGTGATCATCTTTCTGTCCCTCTTTTACTTTATCTCTCTCTCTGTCTCTATCTCCTTTCTCTCTCTGTCTCTCTGCCTATCTCTTTCTGTCTCTCTCTCTCTCTGTGTCTGTCTGTCTGTCTGTCTCTCTCTCTCTCTCTCTCTCTCTCTCTCACTAGCACACTGTTACTAGACAAAGGACAAGGGCAATCAGATTCTGAGCTCCAAAAAGGAAAGCCAGTCACCCAAGGAACTCTACAGTATTAGAAAAAGATGCCATTTGTAACAAAGAGTTGACTCATTACAGTGAAAATAACGAGTTTCCATTGAACCTCCTATCCATACACATACTGACTGATTCCTACAAACCAAGAAAGAAATCAAGAGCCAGAGGCAGAATTAAGCTGCATCCATTTGGTCCACTGTATTCCCTGGGCTGTGGTCCTTTCAGCCAATTTAGCTTCCATTTAGAGTAAACCAGTCTTCTCTGGGACTCCCACAAGGGTTCATGTATCCAGGGACAAAATTCAAGGACATAAAAGTTAGCACATTGCAGTGTCAGTGGCTGCATTGGGGACACTTGTGGGTTACATTAAATTTAATTCAAGAAGTATGTGCTGAGTAACTGTTCTCTTCAAGGTACTATGCTAAGTGTTCAAATGATGGTGACTTGCTCACAGTTCTACAGTCCATAAAAAAGCCAATCTATCACACCGGACATCACTAAGATTATAGCCCAAGATGAGAGGCTGTGAAAGTGGGAACTGCCCCTAGTCTTCAAGTAGACTCAAATATGAGAATTACTCACATCAGCACCCATGGTGGAACAGAGTAGACCGTTCTCCACTGGGGTCCTACAAGTGGATTTCTGTTTAGTCAGTTGGTTTTTTTGTTTGTTTGTTTATTTTGTTGTTGTTTTGGTTGGTTGGTTGGTTTTGGCTTTTTTTTTTTTTTTTTTTTTTTTTTTTTCGAGGTTTTGTTACCATTTATTTGTGAAGTTAAAAACGAGTGATAAAAAGTAAAAACTGCCATACAATTTTTTTTTGTTTTGTTCTCATTTTTTTTTCTCAGTTTATCTCATCTTCAACAGATGACAATGTACCAGGCCAGTCCTGGGGTTAGGGTGGGTATAGGGAGGAGCCAGGGAAGAGCGGGGACAGGGAGAAAGAGAGAGACAGAGAGAGATGGCTTTTTGAGGCAGGGTTTCTTGTCTAATAGCCCTGGCTGTCCTCACACTTACTGTGTTGGTCAGGTGTGTCCAGGTTGACCTTGAACACAAAGACTTGCACCTGCCTCTGCGTCTGCCTCCCAAGTGTTGGTATAAAAGGCATGCGCCACCACTCACAGCTCTATGAGTGTTTGTAAAACAGTTCTGTATGCTGGGTGTGGCCATGAACCCCCTGTGATTCCAACACATGGAAGACAGAGGCAGAAGGATTGCTGCTTGTTGAGGACCAACCTAGGCTGCACAGCAAGACCCTATCTCAAAAAAAGGAAAACATCAAAATCACTCTACAAATTCCACTCTCCTCCTGGGACAGAGCAGGGCTCGCCTCAGTGCAACCCTACTAGATTACAATCACTTGGTTGAAGAACACCAGGGAGTGTATTGCCTGGTGGGATGCTTGCCTTGAAGCCCTGAGCCTTCGTATCTGACATCATACTTGGTTTCCTCTATCTCTGTGTCTGCTGTGTTTTGTAGCACACACGAGAACGTTCTAAGAATCCTGTCTCATCCCTAGCGAGGATAAAGTCAGTTGATTTTGCCCTAGTGTTCAAAGTTTGGCTTCTTGATCCAGACGCCATGCTCACCTGGTTGGCTTATTGACTCTGGGGATGACAGGTCTAAGTTTCTTCATTAGAGAACTGCAAAGCTCAGTTCCTAGTCCCTTCCACTCAGACAGTAGCACCAATGCTCTGGCTAGCACACTTAGTTTCAGGGGAAGGCTCTGTCACACACGGCACATGCCCTACTTTACAGAAGTATGCCAGGCCTATGGGAGAGAGAGGAGGCCCCAAACCACCTTGAGACGGCACCACAGCCCAGAGCCAGAAGTCACCCATGCTAAGCAGGAGAGTAAATACCTACCCGTGCCTTCCTTGGTCCTCCTTTTTCCAGCCCTATCCACATTCAGAAGCATCCCATCTATCGAAACCCCTAAGTGCTTTCTCAGAGAGCAAAGACAGCAAGAGAAAGGAGGACCAGACTCATTCGCAAATAAACAGGAGTCTCATGTGGAGGGAAGCGGTCTGAAAATGTCACAGACCACTCCATCACCTGTCCTTCCATTGCCCCTGACATCTGTCACAGTCTCTCACCTCGGTTAGCCCCACCGCCATGAGCTCTAAGCACAACAGCCTGAAAATACCAGTTGTGACAGCTGTGGGAACTCAGAAGAAAGTCGACATTCAGTCATTAAAGAAACACCATGTGTGTTGTGTGTGTGTGTGTGTGTGTGTGTGTACATATACACATATACATATGTATAGGTGTGTATGTGCACGTATATGTGTATAGGTATATGTATATTCACACTCCCAAGTGTGAAGCACCTGTCATGCAGGTATGCAGCACCTACCTCCCTTACCTGGTTTCAGATTGAAGAGCTCTTCACAATTGAGAAGCATGAGGACAAAAAAAGCAGATACAGGCCAACAAAGGAGAGCTCGGAACAACTAACAGACGAGTACAACCATATAAAAGTTAGCTTAAGCAAGAGAGCAAGAGATATAAACAGAGCCTGATGTACATCGGTGATTCGGGTGTTTCCTTAACAAAAGTGGGGGATGGAAAGGAAAAGCGAGGACCTGCTGACTCTAACCTGAGACAGTGGTGGTGGGGAGACCTGGGGAGATGGTGCAGTCAGTAAAGTGCTGGTCGTGCAAGCATTAAGACGTAAGAAGTGGGGCATAGTGGTCTTTGTCTGTAACCATTGAGCAAGAAAAGCAGAGGTGGTAGGGTCCTTGGGAGCTCGGGGGGCCAGCCAGCCTAGCCACTGTGGGCTTTGGGCTCAGTGAGAGACCATATCTCAGAAACTGAGGTGGAAATCCATTGAGGAAAATGCTGATAGTGACATCTAGGCTCTACATGTATGTGCACATGCACACTGATGTGCTTGCACACACACGCACACAGACACATATACACATATATACACAAATACAAACTTGTACACAAATCACTAAGTAAGAACAAGGAAGAGCCATGCGCATCACTCTAAAGGATGAACACTGGAAAACCAAGGACAGAACAAGCTGCCAGCTATGCCTACGTCAGGGAGTGTGCTCTAATAAACACCTAAGTGTGGTCACCAGAACCCATGCAGCCGCGTCTGAGACATGTCTACAGAGCCATGTGACACGGTCCTCAGCAGACCCTGCAGAATGACTGAGACTTGGAGATCACGGAGACACAGGGCAAAGATGACTAGGACACATCCGCCTTTGAGGTGGTCCCCAGGAATTAGTGGTTCCTAGGAGTGGGGAGCCTTGCTTTGTCTCCAAGCTTAGATGGTTGAGCCTGATCAGATGTAATCTCTACAAGACAATTTTCTTTTTTTTTCTTTTCTTTTTTTTTCTTAGATATTTTCTTTATTTACATGTTATGATTTCTCCTTTCCCGGTTTCCCCTCCAAAAAACCCCCCAAAACAACAAGAACAAACCCCTATTCCCTCCCCTCTTCCCCTGCTCGCCACCCCACCCTCTCCCGCTTATTGGCCCTGGTATTCCCCTACACTAGGGCACAGAACCTTCACAAGGCCAAGGGCCTCTCCTCCCATTGACCAACTTGGCCATCCTCTACTATACACATGCTGCCAGAGCCATCAGTCCTACCATGTGTACTCCTTGGTTGGTGGTATAGTCCCTGGGAGCTCTGAGGGTACTAGTTAGTTCATATTGTTGTTCATCCTAAGGGGCTGCAAACCCTTTAGCTCCTTCGGTTCTTCCTCTAACTCCTTCATTGGGGACCCTGTACTCAGTTCAATGGATGGCTGTGAGCCTCTACTTCTGTATTAGTCCGGTACTGTCTACAGGAAATTTTCTAATCTTATCTTTTGCTTTGAACTAGGGTCTCACTATACACCCCCTACCCCCGTGAACTCAGATCCGCCTGCCTCTGCCTTCCAGGTGCTGGGATTAAAGACGCCACCAGGACTGTTTGGGGGTTCTTTTTGTTTGTTTTTGTTTTTTTCCTGACACCCAAAAGCACACATAACTCCTGCAGAGTTACACAATACAAAAAAAGAAACCAGTGCTTTGATGTTCAGCATCGCCTAGGATCCTTTTATGGAGCTGCAATCCTTAATCCTCAAGGCCTTCTAACTGGATTTGGATTCTCTTAGAAGATACACTGTTGAGAACATTTCTAGGAAGTATAGTAAGAAAGCAAAGCCGGCCCAGAATATAGAAGGCACCATTCTGTGGGACGGAATCTCCATCTAATTTAGAAAAAGAGGATTGCAAGGAAGTCAACTGAGCAGCAACCTGTGTCCGTCCTCAGCTGCCTCGCACTGCAACCATTGTGACTTCTCTGTATCCTTCCAACCAGGAGCCAGAATAAGCTCTTCTTCCCTTGAGCATCTTTTTGCACAGTGTCGACAATAAAAGTAACCCATCGCCTTGTAAAACACAAGGGAGAGAATAAGTGAAGTGGTCATGGCTCCCTTCCATCTCATTAGCATAGGAATGAGTGAGCCACTGATCTCATCTCCAGCATCTCAGGACTCTAGCAAAATATGGAAAGATTTAGCTTTACATAGGCCAGTGGGTCATTCCCAATTGGCCCTTGTAGATGACGGAAATATTTCCCTCTCCCAAACTTTTCAAAGTGATTACATTTCCTTCCTGGAGACAAGGCACAAGCTGGTGTTTCAAAGGACAAATGAACACATCCTGACTGACCAGTGCCCTCGAGGAAACAATGATTTCAGAGTCACGAGCTGAGCTAAGAAAGTACAGACCAAGGACCTCAGGGGTGGTAGTGAGGGAAGAGGGGACCCGTTCGGCATGGGAATGCTCATCCTCAAACTGCAGCTGCTGGCTGGTGCCATTCCCTCACCCAGCACAGGTTCATCCCAAGGCCAGAACTGTAGATCAGAATAGAACATAAATCCTCAGTTCAGATGCTATTTTTTTAAAGATTTACTCTGTGTGCATAGGTCAGTGTGAGTGTGTGTGCGCGTGTGCCTGTGTACACACACAGAGGTCATAAGCAGGTGTCTGATCTCTCAGAGTTGATATTACAGGATGCCTGCTTTGTTAGTTGGTGCTGGAGCCCAAACACTAGTCCTTGAATGGCAGTCACTGTGCCACCTTTTCAGCCATCAGGTGCTATTTTTATAGCAACACTGTGACTTAGGCAATGCCACCTTTGATATTGAGGAGGCCACGCTACTTTCTCTTTTTAATTTATTTTATTTATTTCATGTATGTGAGCACACCGTAGCTTTCTTCAGACACACCAGAAGAGGGCATCAGATCCCATTACAGATGGTTGTGAGCCACCATCTGGTTGCTGGGACTTGAACTCAGGACCTCTGGAAGAGCAGTCAGTGTTCTTCACCTCTGAGCCACCTCTCCAGCCAGCCATTCTACTTTTAATCAAACCTTTATCCAAAAGCAAACACTTGGGAAAATGTAAACTTCTGTTTCTACCCTTGTCACCAAAACGCATTGCATCTCTAAAATTAAACTATCTGTAAGTTTTACACTGAGTTCTCTCTTAATGGCCTTTCATAAATATTTTCATTTCCTCCCACTAACAAAGAATTTGAGTAAGATAAAGCTGTACCAGCTCACTGAGAAGGTCTTGGTAGTACAGGGGGCCGATATTACAGAATCTGAGATAAAGTTTAAACAATGCTAATAAGCCCCGAACTGAAGGGCCACGGGGCAGATAGATAATGTCTTTCCAGAAGGTGAGAGAAACAGTAGGCAGAAGGCTGGGCTGCCTTCAATTCATCAATTACCCCTGTAGAAAGGGGCACTGGCCGTAGTTCTGGATTTCTGTCTTTTTTACGGTCATAGACAAAGCAAAATGTACCAAGAGGCAAACAGACATCAGGACCTATTTCAGAAACACAGTGCTGGGGTAAGCCAAGGTTCATCACTTACCACAGGGTTTAGGTGAGAAGAGAAAAGACAACCGAGAGAATTGATCAATGATATAAATAAGTGAGGTAATGCCTGGGGCAGAGGCCAAACACTGCTGTGAAAAAGATCCTGGAGTCCTTGTTTTAAAACAAACAAACAAACAAACCAGCCCACAAAATCCACTCTATTCACTAAATCTCTCTGTACTCTTAGAAGCAACTGCTACTTAGATCCGCATGTTCAACTAAAGGAAGAAATGGTTTGGCCCAGTTTAAAAGAAGAAAACAAAGCATGAAATGCATGTCTAGCAAACACCAGCTTCCGCAAGGAAGCAAGCACCGGAGAACACACGGAATCCATTTCCAAGGAGACAGACAGACACGCTCACCAGCGAGAGCAGGCCGAGACAGAGAAAGATGCCTAAGAAGGATGCCCACTGGAGGTATCAATGCACAGAACCTCTACTGCTTTAGAAAGGGGTGGCTCAGTGGTTAAGAGCACCAGCTATTCTTCCAGTGAACCTGGGTTCAATTCCCAGCCCCTGCATGGCAGCTCACAATCGGTCTACAGTTCCGGCACAGACACATAGGCAGGCAAAACGCCAATGTGCATGAAAAAAATAAATAGATCTTTTTCTAAAAAAGATTTACTTGTCACTGAAGAAAGTACTAGGCATGTGCTGAGGTTTTCTAGAAAATATAACTTCCTGCTGCCCGGGCCCAGCGTACGGAAAGACGGGGGTCTGGGGTAGTGAGACAATTAGCATAAATTATTGACTAACAATTAGGAAGAAAAAGATAAGACCTTTCAAACAGTAGAGGAGATGTGAAGCAGAGACTTATCTACTCATGTTGTGTCTTCAGGATTTTGTTCCTTATGGCTAACTAATCTGTCTTTGCTGTTCCAAGTACATTACAAATGCCTAACCAAATGATGGATGCTCACTTCTCCTAGATCACCTGCATCTTCCCAAACAACCGATACAGGGGATTCCCTTTCCTTTTAGTGATCTCAGCAGGACATGACCAAGACACTTCCCTGATAGGTAGGTATTCCATCACTTGATTTCTCCTGAGCATGCATGCATAACTAATACCTCAACTAGAAAGGGGCTGTAGATGGGATAATGATATGCAGGCTGATTGTTGGTTTGGTTTTTGTTGTTGTTTGGGTTTTTGTTTTATTTTGTTGCCCATGAAATACATTCCAGGGATGCAGCTGAGAGGTATAATTTAAAGCAGACCATCAGGCCCCTGAAGAAAAGTTTTACCTCCTTTTACCCCTCAGACTACCAGGAAACCCATCCCTCTATTCCCCATAATTCATGCCCTACCCCAAACAGAGGTAGTTCTAGATATAGCAATGGACCTATAGCTTAGATTCTTCGATTTTTACAAGAAGTACGGCACACCCATACAACTGTTGGGTTCTATATTTCCGTTGCAGTATGCAATAAATCCCAGGAGCTCTTGAAAACCTTACTATGAATCAGGCTTTCGATTCTGAGTTTCTGTCTGAGAGCTGATTAGCACATTTGTGGCCGGTGAGACTAGCGTCCTTGTTCAGTAAGGAAAGCTTATTGGCTGCATTTTCAACTCTTGACATTTTCCATTTCTGAAGGGTAACTGGGTTGTGGCTTACCAGCTCGTCCACACTCTATCTGATAAGTCTTGCTGGCTGCAGGTTTTGCCTGTCACACTCCTGCCTCCTCCGGTCATGTTCCTGCTTCAGGCATGCTTTTGCCTGATGTGTCCTCTCAGTACCCAACCAGACTGTGTTCCTTACAAAAATCCTCTCCCATTCCATACGAATCCTAGATTTTGCAATTTTTGTATCATGTTTCTCCATTGTATTTGATGCATGCTTGGCCTGCATGTATGGATGTGTGTGTACAGTACCTGTGTAGGTTGGAACTTGACATCAGACCCTCTTTAAGTTACAGATGGTTGTAAACCATCAGGTGGGTACTGGGGATTGAACCCAGGTCCTCCAGAAGTGTGGTCATCACTTATAACCACTGAGCCAACTCTCCACCCTGCAACCACAGACTACATTGTATCAAATCTTGTGTCAAATTCTGTTCTCACCTCATTCAAAATTCTAACTCTTTCCCAGTGGCACCAGGCACAGAAAACAGAGGGACCGAGAAAGGGATCCCACACCCCAAGGGGACGTGAAACAAAAGGACAAGAATGAAAAGATTTCATTGAGGAATTCTTTATGCAATTTAAGTTCCAAAGTAATAGCGCAAAGGGGCAACTGTTCTAGGATCTTATCTTTCCTCTCCCGCTACAACAGAACTTCTCTGGTTACAGATAACCCTGATGATATGCACAGCTACAAAAATATCTTGCGCTGATCATACCGAGGATCTTTCCTTTTACTTTATCCAACATGAACAAGTTAATCTAACCCATCAGCCTTCACATCACACACTTACTCCCTCCCTTCCATCTGAGAGAGAACACTCAGACAGCCCAGGGCCACATTGCCAAGCTCCTACCCACTGACACTCTGCTGTTCTGCTACCTGTCACAGAACCATGAACATCTCCATCCTTCAGTTCCCTATGGCAGTGGTTCCCATCTCTACCTCGGTGACAAACCTCTCTCCGTGTCCTCACACCTTCCAACAACTCTAAAGACAGCAGGTCAATCACATGTTAATAATTATAAGCTTCTTGGTCCCTTAGGAAGGATTTGAGCAAGCATTTAAGAAACACTCAAGTGATCATTTAAAAATTGGGAAAAGCTTTCCATTAATTTAATTAAATGAAATCAGTAGTCCTGGCAGACCCACTGACACAAGCCTCTAATCTCAGCTCCTCAGAAGGGAGGACTTCATGTTCAAAGCCAGCCTAGGCTACAAAGTGAAGTTTAAGTATAGACTGGGCCGCTCCAGACCTTCTGGAGAAGTACTTGGCCAAGTTGAAACAAGAGGCAGGCCTAACTAACAGTATGCAGTTCTTTAAAAAAACCCTTCAACCTGTAAGCACAGAGTTTAGACATAATGTGTACGTGGTAAGCAAGAAAAAAAATATGTATGTACAGGTGCATACATGTGTGTGTACATGTATATAGAGACAGAGGTCAGCGTTGGACATCATTCCTCAGAATCCATCTCCCTTGGTTGCTTGGTTAGTTTGTTTGCTTGTATTAAGACAGGCTTTCTCATTGGCCTGAAGCTCACCAAGTAGTGATGTTGGCTAAGCAGCAAGCCTGGGCAGCAGCAAATGTCACCAGCCTCCGGTGTCTCCTGTACTTGTGCAGCATAGCAGTGACCCCCTTTGTCCTGGTGAGTGCTAAGGAGTCACTTTGGGGACAAGGCTCTCACCTTTGTCCTCACCCAAAAGCTCTTAGTTCCCACCTCTTCCTCAAAGGGATTCTGTGGGGATTACTGATGCCTGTGAGACCTTTCATCTCTGTGGATGAAAGGTGCTAATGAAGGTTTGGATAGAAGCAACTCCCACTCTACCCTATGGGAAGGTTCCCAGCTCCTCTAAGGGTGTCCTTCTGCAGGTAGCAAACTGTGCTGTTTGAAGTGGAAATCACTGCAGACTTTTAATTAGGGGAAAAGTGGGGTAGCTTGCTATTAAGTAGGGACCAGAAGCTCTGCCATCCTTCTGTTCTTCAGCTGTCCTGTCCGGCATGGTATTGAGGCTCACTTCCTGTGATGTAAATCTAGGCTCAGCACACAAAGCCACCATATGACATGGGGCTCACGTGAGGGGCAGTCAAAGTGAAGCAGGAAGAATGTGTGTAACATTGGGCTCGTGGGAAAGAGGCTCAAGGCCTTCTGGAAAAGTAGCTAGCCTACCTGAAACAAGAAAAAGAAACAGGCATTATCAGCAGGTAATTCTTTAGGAAACCCTGGGGTCTGTAGGCACAGACTTCTGTAGTAACATCCTCCTCTGTCACCAGTGTACAATTAAGGCAAACTATTTCATATTTTAAAGTTTCTTACTGTTGTGTGTATACATGGGGGTCATATGTACATGGGAGTCGTGTGTATATGGTGGTCATGTATACCAAAGCACACATGTGAAGTCAGAGAACAACTCTCTGGGGCTGGATTTTCTCCCCTAATCCTTCATTGTGCTCCAGGGAATCATCTTCAGGCAACTGGGTTTGCATGACACGTGTCTTTACCTGTTGACCAGAGTTACCTTGCAATTGCTCTGTACAATGTCTTCAAACTCCATCCTTTATCCCCATCCGTTCCCGAGTCTCCAATCCAGGCCCTCGGCCTCCATCCCAAGTATCTGTACCTTCATGGATATGCCCTGTTCCTTGAGGGCTTCTTGCAGGTCCTCACTTCTGCAGCTTTGATACAGTCTCCTGGGGCAACAGCAGAGCTTCCACTACCCTTGGCCACAGCCTTCCTCTCTATCACTTCTCAGCCCTAGACCTACATAATCTACCTCATGGACATGCTGCCTCCAAGTTGACATGGAGTGAACTTCCTAAGCCAGCTGGCTCCCAGATGATCTGACTTGTCCTCTGCGCCCCCAATCAAGATGGCGGTTCTCCCCTCCAGTCTGGCATGAGAGATAGACACCCATCAATTATTGTAGGCCTGCTTCTACTTTCCCTCACCTTGCACATCAAGGCCGTCATTAAATCCTCTGACTTCTACTTCCTAAGCCTCTCCTGTTTATATGTGTAGAAATATTTTATTACATGTATTGCTTTATTTGGGAGTAGGTGTGGGTAGATGGAGGCATACATGCCACGGCGTGCATATGGAGGTCAGCAGACAACTTATAGAAATCAGTTCTCTCCTTCCGCCGTGTGTACATCATCAACTCAGGCTGTCTGGCTTGCTGGCAAGCCCTTTTACCCTCTGAGCCATCTTGCTGCCCTGCTTCCTGAGCATCTTTTGCCACCCTCTATCATCCATACTCAGAGAGGCTGAATCCAGGGCTACTACAGTATCTTCACACCTTTCCCTATCCACATCTCCCATGATGGCATCAGAAGAAAATTCTAGAGCATCAATCTAAGCCTATCTTGCACCATCTTCAAAATTTTACTGACATCTGTGTCTTTCTCTTTAAACTCCAAGCTTCTTCCACAACACAGACATCCACTAGGAACTCCAGTTCCTGCCCTTCAGCCTCTAATGGAGTTCTTGCAGCTGATGTCCTCCTATTACAAACTCCAACTATCTCTATACCTTCAATTTTCTGAAACGCTCCCCTCAACCTTGACAGTAGAGCACATCATCCTTCAATCTCAGAGCCAACAAGGGCTTCCTCTGAAACAGTGGTTCTCAACCTTCCTGATGCTGTGGTCCTTTAATACAGTTCCTCATGTTGTAGTGACCTCCCCCAACCATAAAATTATATTCATTGCTACATCATAACTGTAATTTTGCCACTGGGCTGTGTCTTGGTTCCTGAGACCAGCAGAAATCTGTTTTCTGATGGTGACTATCCACAGGTCAGAACTTGTGTTCTAAGGTGTCCTTTGCAAATACCATACAAGTCGAAGATAGATTCTTTATGCAGAGCTACTGCTACCACTGTACTTCACAATAAGCTCTGTTCAACTCTTTAGTGTACCGCGCAGAAACTAACTACTCTTGCTTCACACCTACTTGGGTATTCACCACTCTACCAATCTTTGTCATTAGTGTGGTAGGTAAGGAATACAGAACCAATGACTAAGCCAACAGTGCCATTTCTGGAGTGTGGTAGTCTTAATTGTGTATGATTCCCTCCTACCTGGCTGCTTTGGCTCCCTCTATAGCGGCAAAGCTCTTCAAATTCAAGTATCCTTCTGTCTCGATGACTTCATCCTAGTCTTGGCTCAATGGGACCTGTTCACTTCCTTAACACATAAGCACACCTCGAGCAAACGTTTTCCAGATTTCTTCTCCTTCACGCATGTGTTCTGCCTAAATGAATGTATACACACTCCACACATGCATGTCTAGTGCCCTCAGAGGTCAAAAGACAGCACTGGAGCCCCTGGAACTACAGCTGCAGATGGTTGTAGGCTATGGTGTGAATGTTGGGAACCAAAGCCAGGTTCTCTACAAGAACAATGCGTGCTCTAACCACTGAGACACCTCCCCAGCCCTAAGTGCACCATGCTAGGACTAAATCTATATCTTACAAATTCATAACCTCCAGGCCCCAGGCAAAAAGAATGGATGTCTCAGGCTGACATCATGATGACATGAATTTTACTTTGAAAGGTTAAACAATCCATTTACAGCAAGGTGTTTATGGCCCTGGGACCAGAGTCCTCTACTATTAACCAGGTTTATTTCATCAGAAAGAAAATCCTGCAGAACTCTTAAATTCACGAAGGCTATGCATGTCAAAAATATTACAGACAACTGACCAAACACTGGAGGACCGAAGGAAACAAATAAAACTTCAACAGAAAATTAAACATCTGTCCCAAGAATACAAAGTGGCAAAACTCATCATACAATTAAGGAACAGCCTGGTAACATATCCCTCCACTATACTGACAGTGGTGCTTCTCCTTAAATAATACCAGAGGCTTCAAAGATGAGTTAGAGCTGATGGTAAAGGGTACCACCCCCATTTGTTTTTCTAACACAGTTGGGCTACTAAGCAAAGCATTAGTATAATGCTTTTCCCCTGTGCAACAAAATCCCTGTGCTTACTGACACAGGCCGTCAACTCTTTTTTACGACTTCACAACATAATTCCTTTGTGTGCAGTATTTCTTGCTTCTTTTGGTGTCTACCTTCAAACACATTCATGAGATCACCTCCCTCCAAGACTGTATGGGAATGCACACTGCCTTATAAAGTCTTAGAGAATTGTTTCTCTAAAGGTGCGCCTTCCTTCCTTTCTACTCAGTGAGGCTCTGCTCGCTGTCTGAGGGCGCTTGAATCAAACAGCGCGAACCCAGCTTTGAAGTCACTAATGGCTGTGTTGAACAAGATACCAAGCAACCACTCAGCTCATCCACAGAATTTTCTAGAAAGAGAAATGGAAAGAGAGCTAAGATGACCTGTTGCCTGCAACTGTGCTGACTACAGGGTTCTAATGCATGGGGCACCAGCGAGGGGTGCGGAGGCAGTAAGATAAGTGTGAGAAGCTTACAGAGGAATGAGAACCTGGCAGGACAGGAACAGAGTCAGAGCCAAACAGGAGGACAGAGGCTTCCTGAGAATGGTCCAGATTTACTGGGGATACTGGGCTTCTCCCAGGGAAAGGAACGATACTCACACAGATATTCTTTAAAAGGGAAGAGAAGTCCTGGGTACCCGGTGGTTGACTGTGAGGAAACAAGAGGGATACCACAGCAGAGATAGTACAAGATTAACCCTTTGTGTAATGCAGAAAATCAGCATCCTTTGGGCCACACAGGGTCTAGATTTTCTGCGATCTCTACAACGGTTGTGGCCACACCATGAAATCCTGTATGTAATATTTCTTCTGACAATCCTACAAATCCAGCAGATTGAAAGATCCAAACAGGACTATCAACGAACTAACCAAGCTTTACTTCAACATACAGCAACACAGCAAGAAAGTATACAAAGATCCTTTCTTTTTTTCTTTTCTTTTCTTTTTTTTTTTTTTGCCAGGGTTTTCAAGTTTATTGTGAAAATCTGGGCCTGTTTTCCAAGCCTGAAATTCAAGCCCATTATAAAAGATCAAAACAAAGGGAAAACTCAAGCCAAACACGAAAAAGACACACCAGCAACACAACACAGAACACTGCAGTCCATCTACAAAAGACTACTGCCAAAAGTTTGTATGAGCACACACACATACACACACACACATATACAGCTTCAAACAATCTGCTCTTGCTCCAGGCCTTCCCAGTTTCCGAAAATAAGCAGTAAATTAAGAAAAGAGAATTAAACAGGAACCTGACAGAGGTGGGACCTATGGGCATGGGAAGCATTTAGATTGGGGTTGCAGTCTCAAACATTAAGAATCTTCCACTCTAAAGGGTTTCCAGATATGCACAAAACCCCATCTTCAAGCTACAAACTCTGTATCTGGTCACACCTCTAGGACTAAACAGGACTGGGTTATTTAACACACAATGGAATAGCTGGCTACCCAAGGGTCCTAATGTCTGTCTGCCTGCCTGTTCCTATCCAGTAGCCCCCCCTCAGTGTCTCCAAGCCAAACAGCAGCCTCTCTCCTGTGCATTAACTCATTATTTTCATGCAGAGGTCAAAATCACACTTTAAACCTCAGGAGGAGAGATGTGCATTTGTTTGCATCAAGAACATATTAATGGCTTTCATTCAAAACATCAAGGTCATAGGCTTTGCATAGCTTGGAGCTAAGTAAACATGAAAAAAGAATGCGCTGAAAGTGCATTTATACAAAAATAAAATGTTACTAATAGCCTATTATGGAGAAGGGAGAAAGAAAGGAGACAACTAGGATGGGGATGGGGATGAGGGGGCAGGGCAGCAGAGAGCAGGGGGTGGGGAAGGAGGCCAGGTGAGACAGGAATCCGAAGAGCAATAGCAACCAGACCTGGGGAAAAGTCTAAACAAATGACTTGTTTCTTTCCAGTCTGGATGAACACAAATTACTGGCAGCACAGCCATGCAGCAGAATTATGTAACTTAGTTCCAATGCTCAAACCGGATCTCCACCCTCCGCACCAAATTACTCAAAAGCCTCTGGCTCCATTGATAAACAGTTGGCTACAGTAAAACTCCTGTCCCTTCCCTCTCCCTTCCCTAGTGAGACATGCTGCTGGGCCAGAGCTCACTCACATTGCACTTGGTTCTGGGCCAAACCAAAAGTTCCAGGGAACGCCAAATCGTCAAATTCCAGCCCCTGCACCATCCACAATTCATAATTGAAGCATAGGCAAGCCAGATCCATAAACCTAAATACATCAGGCTTTGTTTTTCAATGTTTCTCAGACTACGCAGTTATGGCGTGCAGTTTTCAAAAGTGAAAATGAGACCTGGGGTTCAGGGTTAACTCTTAAGTAGGAGGTGTTACACTCGGTCTTAGCACCAACCACCCTTCACACCTCTCCTAGCAAAGGAAATCTTTTGGGAAACATTAAACTTGAAGAGTAAAAGAATCTTTTTTAAAAATAGAGGTAAGCTTATCAATTATCAACAAAAACCTATCACCAAGATGATGAGCTACATAGTTATTCACTATTATTCAGGCAGTCTGAGCACTTTTCAAAGCTTTAAGACACCAACTGATCTTAGGTGTACATGGGTCTATCCTCAGGCCCAAGCCAATCTGAATCTTCCTGAGATAATCAGGCAGGAATCCACAGAAATCCCTGGCTATATTTATTCACCCATTCCTTCCTGCATCGTGTCTATTTTGTCCTATGGATTCCTTTTATCCATAGTTGTCCTTTTTAGCTCTACTGCCTTGCATCAGAACATGTATCATTCAGGTTTTGCTCATTTGCAGCATCCGTGTAGGATTCAGAACCCAAGTTAAATTGATTGGATTACTCACTTTACATATGGGCACATTTATGTAGATCACTAACTTTACATATATACTTATACATGTAGATGTCTAACTTCATATATATATATGCATATTCACATAGATCGCTAACTTTATATGTGTGAATATTCATATAGACCACTAACTTTATATATGTGCATATTCACGTCGTTATCTCACAGATAAAGATGCCACGCAGCAGATGTACCCACTCATGAATGTACATACATACCCCTGCTCACCATCCCACACATACACCAACACACACACACACATATATATACACATATATATATGTATATATATATACACACATATATATATATATATATATATGCCCCATTCTTGGGAATGCAGTAAAGTTGTAATATAAACAATCAGTTGACCACCACAAGATGATGGACTGCCTAAAACACTGCCTTTTAGTCATGGAAAAATAAAATAAAATAAAATCACTTAAAGTATCATTTACGGTGTGTTGTAGAACTCTCATTACCGCATTCCTAAGCTTTGAGTCACGACCCCTTTTACTAAATTATGTTGCCTTCCCACTAAATCTGAGCCTGTTATTTTCTTTACAAAAACATTACAAGTCACATGCTAGGAAAAAGTAATAAGAAAACCAACAGGCCAGTGTTTTAAACTGGCAGAAGACCTCAAGAGGAACTTCCCCCAAACAGGTATATGTCCATCTCTCCTAGAGAGAGGGCTTGGCAGCTAAGAGCACTGGCTGCCTTGCAGAGAGCCTGCTTTCCCTTCCCAGCACACCCATGTTGGCTTAAAACTGCCCATAACTCCAGTTCCAGGGGATCCAACACCTCCGCTGGCTTCTATGGAATTATACACATGTGGTACACACAACACACATGCAGACAAACACACACACAAACAAAATAAAAAGTGCATGCAGCAGGCACATGACAAACTAACCACTAGAGGAATCTAAGCTAAACACATGGATGGAACTGTGAATGGAGGGACATGCCTGTAGTCCCACATCTCAAAAGACCGAAATGGGGAGGAACGTCATAGATTTGAGGCCATTCCAGTCTACAAAGGAACTATGGGGTCAGCCAAGGCTACAAAGCAGAACCCTGTCTCAAGAGAATAAGGACAAAAACTATAAAGTTGCATCTATATATACATATGTGTATATGTTTATGTGTATGTGTACATACACACACATACAAACACCAGAATGACTGAAGCAAGAAGAAATAAATAAATAAGGGAGCTGGGGAAGATATGACAAAGAAGGTGTGATGGTTTGTACATGCTTGGGCCTAGAGAGTGGCACTATTAGGAGGTGTGGCCCTGTTGGAGTAGGTGTGTCACTGTCCTTCCTCCTAGCTGCCTGGAAGCCAGTACCCAGCTAGTGGCCTTCAGATGAAGATGTAGAATCTCAGCTCCTTCAGCTCCATGCCTGCCTGGACGCTGCCATGCTCCCGCCTTGGTTATAATGGACTGAAACTCTGAACCTGCAAGCCAGCTCCAATTCAATGTTGTCCTTATAAGAGTTGCCCTTGGTCATGGTGTCTGTTCGCAGCAGTAAAGCCCTAACCAAGACAGAAGGTAAATGACAGCAGCTGGCTTGAAAAACAGGCAGGCAGATTTATACCCACAAGTATAAGACAGAGGCATGGGGAACGTGAACATGAAGTAGAGAATTCAAATCTGGGCTTGCTCTTCATTATATGATACCAAAGGAAAGTGCTTATGCTCTTTAATTCAACACCGAGGCGTAATAGTAACTTGAAGTCTATTACTAATGAGTTCCAGCCACAAAATACATACTGCGGTTGGGGGCAGGGGAGTGCTCCACGCCTTTAATTCCCAACACTCAGGAGGTAGCAGAGGCAGGAGATCTCTGTGAGTTCCAGGCCAGCACAGTGAGGCCCTGTTTCAAATAAACAAATAAAAAGAAAAGTCAATCAGAGTTTAGTCAGGGGAATCTCAGGATGAAGTAAGGCATAAAAAAAAAAAAAAAAAAAAAAAAAAAAAAAAAAAAAAAAAACAACCAACAGAGGTCCTGGGAGATGGTTGCTGCTGGGTAAAAGGAGTGACTCCTCAAGCCTGAGAACCCAAGTACAGATCACAGAGCGCATGCACCCGTGGAAAGAGGTGTGGCTGTGCATGGGCCCATTGTTCCAGCGCATGAAGGGCCGATATAAGAAGCTTGCGAAGGCTTGCTAGCCAGCTTGTCTAGACAAAGCAGGTATGTTTCAAGTTCAGTGAGAGACTCTTTCTCAAGGTATTAAGACAGAGAGTAATAAAGTAGAACACTTGACACCTTCCTCTGGTCTTTACATCTCTCTCTCTCTCTCT
>NW_022196911.1:4395698-4400431 GCF_008632895.1 Mastomys coucha | reverse complement strand
TCTCTCTCTCTCTCTCTCTCTCTCTCCTCTCTCTCCTCTATCCGACAGACAGCTGACATCACTTCACTGCATTGGGTGAAAGGAGCTGGCCCAAAGAACTTTATGATCTGCTAATCTGACCAGATACTGTACATCAATAGCAGAAAAACATTAAAAATGACACAAACAATGTTTGCTGAGTATACAGCTGCTGCCAGGGTGCAAGCCAGGGTGCCAGGGTGCCAGGGTGCCAGGGTGCAAGCCAGGGTGTCAGGGTGCTCTGATGCTGATTTGAACGTCAGTGGGAATGAACAGATTTGTAAAGTGAAGACAATGGGGCCCCAGATCTCTCTGGGTTTGGAAAACGTTGGTGGAGAAACATCGCCCTATTTCTGTTATGGAAAGGGACCACTGGGTATTCTTTGGGCCCCCATTACAGTACAGTCCTTTGATATCAACATTACCATGAAAGGAATAAATCAGCAGCTTAAAGGATCTGCATGGCCCAGGAGGCTATACTCATTTTTTGTTTTAAAATATTCTTAGGAAGTACGTTCCAATTCCAGGGATCCAGACAAATTTCTTCTAATACAAAACACACCCAAGTAACGACTCCCCAAGAGAAGGAAATGGCTCTGGCTTACAACTGTTCAGCCAACAGCTATGTTCCAGGCTTTCCTGAAGCCACAAAATGTTCTCGTTCATCCCATACCAGGACTATGAGAAACAGCATCTGAAATCATTTCTTCAGTGTGAACACGGGCTGCAGAAGTTAAACTAATTCCCACAATCAGATGACAGTGTTAAAATAGCAACCTCTGTCTTTCCTTTCTCAAAGGTCACAGTTCACAAACAGAATATCCAGGCATTTTCTGAAGAACTTTTTTTTTCCCTTCTTGCTCTGGCCCAAAGATTTATTTATTTATTATATGTAAGTACACTGTAGCTGTCTTCAGACACACCGGAAGAGGGCATCAGATCTATGGACGGTTGTGAGCCACCATGTGGTTGCTGGGATTTGAACTCGGGACCTCCAGAAGAGCAGTCAGTGCTCTTAACCGCTGAGCCATCTCTCCAGTCCCCTGAAGGACTTTTTCAACAAATTTATGCCATTGGAGTAGTCTGGCTGATGACAGCAGATTCTTTATTATACAATTTCAATATTACATCTCTAATATTACATCTTTCATGTACCATGGAAAGCCTTTTATGACTTTGCATACCTACAGTGTGCCATGATGAAATAATTATCCACCTTCCTCTTTGTTTATACTGGCTTCTCCTACCCATCTCTAC
This sequence comes from Mastomys coucha, assembly GCF_008632895.1. Taxonomy (NCBI): domain Eukaryota; kingdom Metazoa; phylum Chordata; class Mammalia; order Rodentia; family Muridae; genus Mastomys; species Mastomys coucha. The sequence continues at coordinate 4,399,156 of NW_022196911.1, read as the reverse complement.
CACTTTTGTCTGTGGGCAACATTTAGCATCAAGAAATGATAACTGATTTAAAAAACCTGGCTTTCAATCAAGAAGTGTCTGTGAACTTCAAGGAATGAACTCTCCACTGACTGGAAAGAGAGTGGCTGCCATGTAGGCGTGAGGGAACACAGTGGTTGTTTGAATGAAAAAAAAAAAAAGAAAGAAAGAAAGTTGTCCCCCATGGGCTCCTGTATTTGAACACTTAGTCCAAGTATGCTGGCATGCTTTGGGAAGGTTACAGAACTTTCGGGATGTATGGAGTCTTGCTAGAGAAAGTACAACCCTGTGGATAGGATTTGGGTACTGGTGTGGTTTAAATAGGCTGGTGCCAGGAAGTGGCACTAGTAGGAGGTGTGGCCTTGTTGGAGTGGGTGTGGCCTTGTTGGAGTGGGTGTGGCCTTGTTGGAGGAAGAGTGTCACTTTGAGGGTGGGCTTACAGACCCTCCTCCTAGCTGCTAGGAAGACAGTCTGCTCCCGGCTTCCTTTGGATGAAGATGCAGAACTCTCAGCTTCTCCTCCAGTGCCTTGCCTGCCTAGACACTGTCATGGCTCTCACCTTGATGATAATGTGCTGAACCTCTACCTCTGAACCTGTAAGCCAGCCCCAATTAAATGTTGTGCTTATAAGAGTTGCCTTGGTGATGGTGTCTCTTCACAGCAATGGAAACCCTAACTAAGAGAGGTTTCTATCATAACCCCCACTTCTAGTTTGCTCTCTTGGTTTCTTGTGTAGCAGAAGTGATTTGGCCAGTTTCAGCTCTGGCTGCCTACTGTCACACCATCCTTGTCATTACAGCCTCCCTCTCTGGAGCCATACACAAGCCACAATAAACTTTCTTCCATGAGGTGCTGATGGGAAAGCATTTCTGAGGGCTGCACACCCCTAATCCTCCGGAGAGGGACACAGTTAGAACTTAAAAATGAAGACCCGGCTCTCTAGCAGGCATGGATAGCTCCATCTACATGGCTTCTACAGCATCTCACATAGGATGACAAATTAAATTCTGTTGTTCTACTTCACAACTGTAAAGTTGCTGCTGTTATGAACTGTCATGTAGATATCTGATATGCAGGTCCTGACCCACAGGTGGAGAACCACTGGCTAGGCCGGTTTGGTTTTGGCCCATGTAAAATTCATACTCGTCAGAAGACACCTTCAGACACTCTGAACCAATAGCAGGGACAATCTTACTGTCATCACTGACAGAAAGCCCAGTGCTGAGGAAGTATTGGGCAAAACTATCAAAGACTGCACAGTTTCCCCCAGAGAAGGCTCTTTTAGCAAGGCATATGTCTAACACAGTTTAAAATACGTTTTTTCCCCTTAACTACCATCTTCTTCTTTTAGCCAGATAAGATCAGATGTTTGGTGGGGTTTTTTGGGGGGAGGTGGGTGGGGTGGGTGTTGTTTTGTTTCTGTAATTTAGAAAGAAAATTATAAATAAAAGTATCTTGCCTGGACTAGGGCTAATTGGTTTATTTTCTTTTCACACTGAACATTTATACCATCTTTTTTTTAAAAAAAAAAAGAAATGATGCTCTTGTTAAAGACAATTATTTCAAATTAGAGCCATTCTGGCAAATGGACCAATCAGAAAACCTAGGGCTTAGAATGTGTTGTTAAGACGCCCACAACACAAGGAGGACTGCTGTTAACGCAACTGACTGACGTGCCACAGTTCAGCTGCAGGCAAAACAAGACAAACTTCCCAGCACTAGCCAAAGCAATTATCATGGCACTAATGAGCAAGCCATCCCTGACAAGCCAGCCTTATAAGTCAATGAGCAGAAGCAGGGAAAACATGGACAGAACCAGATCCCGTTATCATTGATCGATTGGTTAGCTGACTGATGGGTAATGACAAACCTGGAGCCTTGTGCATGCAAGACTAGAATTTTTTACCAACTTGAGCCAAATCCCCAGTTCCCATGACATATTTTGTATAAGTCCCAGAGACAAACTAAACAAAGAGTAAGCCTGCTGTTAAAACTCACACCCTCTTCTGCCTTCACCATGTGACCTACCCTTGAGTCCTCTCTCCCTGAAAACTGATGAAAAGGGACAGTTCAGTGTGCTCCATAGAAAGAGGGTCTGGGGGTGAAGCCCTCACCCCTCATTTGCATGTGCACTTGGCAGCCAGTCCAAAGTCATGATGCAACAGTCCTGGTTTCCCGCTGCAACAAGGAGCCATGGTGCCTTTCAAAGACTGTGTTAAGGCTTTTGAGTTCCCTTTCTGTCCAAGCATGTCCTGCATGTGCTTGTTACACCATTACCTTCCTATAAAAATATTATCCTGCAATAATTCATGCAAAACTTTCCCATAGTCCTGATGCTGCCTCTTCTCAGACACGCCAGCACTCTTTCCAGATCCTCTTTCCCATTCTGACGTCCTCAGCCTCACCACCATGCAGCCATGGAGGCTTCTTGCTGGCTGCTTTATCCTGGGACACACTAGCTCACACTGTCATGGTCACATTTTTCCTTGTAGCTCCATCGATTCTTTGTTTTTCTTCTGTGGGTGTAGCAGTACCTAGTAGGCTGGAAGGGGATCACTATGTGACTTTTACTAAGACCCTCCCTTAGTTACATGGACACCAGCATTGGCCATTCAGTCCTGAGTGACTCCATTGTTGGTGCCAAGTAGAACTCCTATGCAATAGTGACATCTGTCAGCTTCTCGTGCCTCCCTTCCTCTCCAAAACCAAATGGAGAGGAGCCAGTAAGATGGCTCAGAAGGTAAAGATGTTTGCTGCTGATTTGGACAACCTACGTTTGATCCCCAGGATTCACGTGGTAAAAGAATAGAACCAGCTTCTACAAGTTGAGTTCTGACCTCTCGGCATGCATACACACACATGCGCGAGTACACACACACACACACACACACACACACACACACTGTAACGAAAGAACATTAAAACAGGAATAGATGGGTGATAGTGTGAGAGACACTGTCCTTCTCTATATTGCTTAACGTACACCTCACTGGGCTTTAAAGACACTGGTGAAGAGATCCACAGAGCATTCAGGATTGGGGTGCTGCTAGGTTTCTGCTCCTTACAAGTCAGGTTTGGTGTTGAAAGGCCTTTGGGTGTAAGACATTCCGAGTGCTGCCCACTGGGGGAAAGCTAGGACAAGAACACACTCAGAGGAACAGTGTACAGGAAAGACTCAAAAGGGAGAACTGTAGGTGGCCTAAACCCAGGCCGGGGCAGAGCCCTGGGAACCATACTCTTCTCCCTTTCCTTTCCTGATCTGTGACAGACAACTTCCCAAATCTGTCTGAAATGATCCCCACAGAGACAATCCTCCAGAGATAGTCCCCCAGAGAAACCCCCACAGAGACATCCCCACAGGGACATTCCCCCAGAGACACCCTCACAGGGACATCCCCCAGAGACACCCCCTCAGAGACACCCCCCAGAGACACCCCCAC
>NW_022196911.1:4388852-4395181 GCF_008632895.1 Mastomys coucha | reverse complement strand
CACAGAACCCCCCACAGACACATCCCCACAGGGACACCCCCACAGGGACACCCCACAGAAGCCTATGGTTCCCATTGCACCTCTCTCCTCACACCCAATTTCCAGTAGAAAGAAATCAAAGCCCTGCTGATAGACACACACAGTGGCTGGGATAGAAGAGTCTGCCCTTCTGCAGTGGCTAACTTGGAGTGTTTCTCCCTCTGTAAAGAGGCCCAGGGTGTTGAAAGGAAGTTCCCAGAGAAGCACAAAACTCAGGGTGAAATACCAGGTGGATTCCTCTCACCCAAGCTCCTCACCCTGACAGAACATCTTCCAGCCCCCACGCTCCCAAGGCTTGTGCTAAAACAACTGTGCAGTTTCAAACAAGTAACGCTAGGAACCAGAAAAGAAGCACATGGTGGACCACAAAGTTTGAGGAAATCTTGGAAGGGAGGAGAAAAAAATCTAGTCACACCAACAGCAAGGATCAAAATGGGAAACTGCAGCCTGGCAGTGAGGGATTCCTTTCCACAGGGCCCTACAGTCAAACACAGAGTCAGTGCAGATGAGGCATCAAGCCGTGGAGTATCTCTGCTGATGTAATAGTAGGCAAAGGCACCAGATGCCCAGAAGCTGGAGCCACAGCCGGGAAAATGGCCTTCCTAGCTGCGAACTCTGAACAGAATCCCTCATGCTGTGGTGACCCAGCCATAAAATTATTTTCATTGCTACTTCATAATTGTAACTTTGCTACTGTTACGGGTAGCAGTCATATAAATATCTGATATTCAGGGTATCTGCTATGCAACCCCTGTGGGGGTTGTGACCTATAGGACGAGAAGGGCTGACTCAGGGAGTCTCTCCTGTTGGCGAGGAACTGAAAGTTGTTTAGAACCTCCTTACTCTAGTCACTTACTCCGAGGGTCTGCCCACTCTCTCTGACATCAGCGGGGATGGAGAGTCAGCCAGCCTGCTTCTTAAGGCAAGGCTTGCTTTGTAAAGGATTGCAGAGAAGATCAAAGGCAACTTCATTTAAAGCAAAGCAAAACAAAACAAAACCACAGAGCTCATGCGTAACTTGAGGAAATCCAGGATACAGTATTAAAGGAGTCAGGGTGAGCAAAGAGCACTCTGGCCCCAGAGGAAACATAATCTAGGCCCCATAGTCACAAGACAGAGGATAATTTAAATAAATCTCTAAGAGAGTTGGGAAAAAATTTAAACAATATTATGTGAGCAAAGCAAGGTCTGGCTGCTCTGAACAAGACCCAATCAGAGTATTTATTTGATCAGAGTCGGGAACATTTAAAATGACTGTTCAAAGAAACCAACGGACCTGGGAAATAAAATAAACCATGCAAACTCCCAAAGCTGTGATGTCACAGAGAAGATACTGGAAAACACGCAAGAGCCCAAAGTCCTCAGTCTCAGATAATGTTCAGAAAGAGTTCAGAGCTCATCCCCAAGGCAGCAGTGGGGAGCAGGTTCTCCTCAACCAAGAAGCAAGTCTTCCTGCCTCGGGGCTCCTCGAATGGTCCAGTTACCAGAATGTAGCATTATGGATGCTCTATCCTCAAATGGGCTCTGAACATAAGACACCATAGGCACTGGAAACTGTCGCTGGTCATAGTCAGTAGTACCAAAATCAAAGAGTAATTGAGAGCATTTCACTCTGTTCTCAGCACAAGGAACGCCTTGCAGGATTCCACAAATCACCTCTGTATCCATCTCTTCTGGAAGGTAGATACTCTTATCTCACTTCGTACGTTGGCATTACTTGTTCAACCAACCCACCAAGGGGAGAGGCCTCTGATCTAAACCATTACTGGAGCTAAGACATAGTGAACAGTATCCAGGGATATAATTTAAGGTATGCTTCATGTATGCTATTCCAATCCAATAAACACCAGATCATCTCACAATGAGCTATGCCTTCCACTTACACATGAGTAGCCTGCATGATGTTTGGTAACCCACCTTTCAAGGGAAGTGTCCCATGTCAGTTTCCCTGAGTTCTATGGCTAGGATTGATAATAATTAAGAGCCTGGGAGCTATACAAGATCTAGGGCTAAGCTCTTGCTTGGAACTAGCTTGTTGAACTTCAGATTCTGAAAACAGGGAACTAAACTTTAGAGAACAGTAAACCTCCCTCTTCCTAATGCTATGACCCTTTTAATGCAGTTCTCGGGTTAAATTGAATGTAATAGATCCTGTAATAGAGTAGTTGTCACTAACCTAGTGTGGGTCAGAATCAACTGGGGCAGCTCCTCAAACAAGGGCCTGCCCCTGAAAGACCTGATTGACAGGCCTGTCAAGGGTTTATTGAGGAAGGTGCTCTGTAGGTTCCCCCTGCTCTGCTTGGCAAAAGATGGAAGGGATGAACCAACAGAACCCATCCCCTTCCATCTGCGTGGCCAGCAGATTTCTAACAAAGTCTCACTTACCCCTCTGTGTCGTGAGGTAACGGTGTACTTCCTGTGGTCTCAGGAGGCCTAAATAAAATTGCAGAGAGACCTGGGTACAGCCTGGGTACAGCTGGCACTTGCAAGGTGATCAGAAAAGGTTAGTTATTATACTTCTACAATTAAAGTATGGGGAAAGGGGGTAATATATGCTGAAAACGTCAGAGATCTTGTGAAGTAAATAACGTTTTTTCAAACTGACCCAACTGGGCCTGACATCATACTGACAATGAGAATGTCCCAGAGGTTCTCCACCTTCCTAACGCTGCGACCCTGTCATATGGTTCCTCATGTCATGGTGACTGCCCAAGCATAAAATTACTCCATTGCTACTTTATAACCATAATTCTGCTACTGTTATGAATCATAATGAAATCTCTGATGTGCAAGATATCTGATATGAGAGCCCCCAAAGGGGTCTCGCCCCACAGGCCGAGAGTCGCTGCCTCGGAGTAGGGAAAGGTGTCGAGAAGGAAACACATTTTAAAATCTGACTATTTTAACTAAACTACAGCCTAGGGACCATTTAGTAAATAGTCATGGCTAATACAACCCACAAGAATTAGGTGTTTGACAGTAGTTGCGAGTGAAAGCCATATCATGAATGTATCAACTCTTTTTTTTTAATCTAGCTTTAAAAAGCAATTCTTCCTCTTCCACGAATCACAGAAACTCAACATAAAACTCCTTGCTTCACTCATTCATACTGTGTTTTTTTTCCCTGTCACATCCTTTTCTCTGGAGTATGGAGCTAGCCCAAAATAATCACACTAAATTCAAAACCATGGAAATGACAGCCAACCCTGAACCTTAGTTTTTGTTTTTGTTTTTGTTTTTGTTTTTGTTTTTGTTTTCTAGTCTTCTGAATGTGTGTGTGTGTATGCACTCATGTGTGGGGGAGTATGTGTGCCTGTTTGCGCATGTGCTTGTGTGTACATGCTTGTGTGTGTGTGTGTGTGAGCATGAGTGCACTTATGCATGTATGCATGAAGGTGACCTCCACATGTGTGCCATGACAAAGAGCAACCTCTATACTTTCCTCCTTGACACAGGGACTCCCCTCATGGCTGTGTGCACCAGACCAGCTTCCCAGAGAGCTTCTGGGCATTCTCTTTGCTACCTCCCTCCTAGGAATACTTAGGAGCACTGAGACTGTGTGTGTGTGCGCGCGCACACGCACATGAAACACTGTGTCTGCCTTTTGATACAGGTTCTTGGGAGCTGAACTCAGGTCATCAAGCATGCACAGTTGAGAGCCTTGCCCACTGAGCTATCTCTCCAGCTCTCAATTTCATGTCTCTAGCTACTAAAAAAAGCCTGAGGAGCAAAGTGGCAGGATAGGGTAGTATCTCACCAGACAAAGTGCTCGATTCACAAGCTGGAGAATGGGATGCCCAGGACACACCTTAAAAAGGTGGGGGAGGGGATGCCAGGCATGATGGTGCATGCCTGTAACCCCACCACCAAGGATGTGGAGTCAGGAAGATAGCCGAGGCTCGCTAGACAAAATAGTTAGCTCTGGATCACTAGGAGATCTCCCTTCCAAACATCAAGATGGACACCTATGATTGACCTCTGACCTACACACACACACACACACATGCACGCACGCACATACACGCACAGAATAAGGCACATTCTTATATTTTCCTCCATGTTCATGAAACTGAACAAACATAACTGTACTTCTAAAAGATCCCTTGCTCTTATAGAAAAGGGGAAGCAGAGAGGAGACATGGCTACCCCACTGCTAAAGGAGAAAATCAAAGCCAAAGCGGCTCGGCTAACAACTAGCCCATGCTCCCTCTGTGCTTGCTCCTCTGTCTCATTAGAACCTCCCCTGACATCCTGAAAGTCACTTCCAGTGAGTCCATCTGGTCCCTAAGTGTCACGTGATCTGGACACTAACAGCTCCCTCACAACCACATGAAAGCCTGCAGCCCTGAAAGGAATTCCCATAGGGAATGAGATTATTCTAATCTCTGATTGATGAACTATTTATCTAAGTAAGGACACAGATAGGAAGACTATGGGGGGGTTAAAGATGAAAAAGTAATTACCAGACAAAGGAGAGTGCATTATGCATCTCCTTTGACACCAGAATACCTCAAGGTCATAATTACCATGGAAATTTTAGCCCATTTCTCCAGAAAATGCTTCTAAAATTGCATAAAGCAGCCCTCCAGTCAAGAAACTCAAAGTTAATTGGCTTGGGTCAGAGGCTACTTCATAATACTAAATTACTGTACAAATTATTGCCAAATGGAAAATTGGGAAAATGGTTAAATTTAACATGGGCCGTAGTTGGGTTTAAAGTGAATAAAGCTATTTTCCATTCCCAGTGCCTTCCCAGCTACCTGTCAAATCTTCTGAATGTAGCACGTTTTTCCAAATCCTTGCTTCTGAGAACAAGGCTCAGAGGAACTACCCTGCCACAGTATGTAAGTGGTCCTTTATTCTGGCTCTCTTGTTGGAACAGAAACAATGGTCTTTTGTACACCATTTCTTTCTTAACAAGCCTCCCCACAAATTATATGAGCTTGAGAGCCAACAAAGCATGGGTCCCATAGAAGAAAATATTTGCAAACTGTATTTTTGAGCTGTTCATTTCCAGAATGCATAAGAAATTCCAAACTAATAGGTGGTGAGGTGGGTGGTGGTGGTGGTGGGGACTAATTTAGAATCCAGGAGCCATCTGACAAGCCCTCACCGTAGCCACAGAATGCAAACCAAGCACCTGCTGATAGTAGGTACAGATCTGGGGCACATGAGCATCACAGAAATGCTGTGTCGTGATAACACAAAGGACGGGATCCTGCCTTTCACAGCATTGGGAACGGAACCTGGGATCCACGAAAACAAGCCAGGCAAGGCAACCACAAAACTGCCACACAGAACTGCTAATCTCATAGGAGGCAGCAAACTGTGCTTCCCTGGCCCCTCCCTCCTTTGCCTGCTGCACCTGGCCACAAGGCAATCTAATAACACTCCAGCAGCACAGAGAACAAACCCCAGGCCCTCTTGCCCTAGGCTTGCCTGGGGGGAAAGAGAGGGATGAGAGGCAATAACTCTAGACAATATCTCCAGTGGGAGATAGAGGTCAGAGGGCAGCGTGGAGCTGAAATGCTTCTCACCACAGGGGGACAATCAGGAAAGACAACAGGAGCCAGAGAGCTCAGGAATGTTTTGCAGCAGAGCCCAGAGCCCCGCCCTTCCCTTTCCTACATCATTACTGCCCAGGTGTCTGTGCACAGCCTGAGACAAGTCCGTGTGAACCATGCTAGGTTGTGAACCATGCTAGGTTTTACAACCTTACCCCTCTGTAAAAGACACTTTTACATTGTTCTTAGTGAGCAACTGAGCCCCAAAGAAAGTGTTCAGATTGAGCTTTTTTAGCCTATGATGGGCGGGGTTGGGGGAGTGGGGGAAGTGCCAGAAAATCTCTCCCTAGTTCCTAAAAGTGAGATGGAGAAATGAAAGCTTTCTTCTGGTCAAGTAGGTACCACACAAATGCCCAGCCTGCACGACTCCAGACAGGAATGGAGAGCAGCAGTGGCTAAGAAAGGGTAAAGATGGTGACAACTATTTATACTGATCCCAGCACATGAGGAGAAAGAGGGATTTGTTCTGGGAGATGGAGAGGGCAGTGATCCTACCCCAAACCCACCACGGGACAACACAGGCATGGAAATCAATCATTCACAACAGAAGCCTGTGGTAGGGCATGATTGTGTCCTGCAGCCTCAGGCAGGTAGGAGGCTGAAGCAGCACAGCCTCCATCTGAACAATCCTTCATTGAAACAAAACAACGCCAACAAAAAGTAAGAGGGTGGAGGAGAGATGAGGGGGGTGGGGGAGGGGCGGGAGGGTAGATGAAGCTGAGAGAG
>NW_022196911.1:4377491-4388789 GCF_008632895.1 Mastomys coucha | reverse complement strand
GAGAGGGGAAAGGAGGGGAGAGGAGGGGGGAAGAGGAGTGGGGAGGGGAGGAGGGAGGGTAAATAAACTATGATCTGGAATTTATTTATTTATTTTGGTTTTTCGAGACAGAGTTTCTCTGTGTAGCCCTGGCCGTCCTGGAACTCACTCGGTAGACCAGGCTGGCCTCGAACTCCGAAATCCACCTGCCTCTGCCTCCCAAGTGCTGGGATCAAAGGCGTGCTTCCACCGCTCCCCGTTGATCTAGAATTTTTTATCACCTAGTATATATGTCCAGTATAGTATAAAGCTCATCCTACCGTTTAAAGCTCACACTTATATTTGAGGGAAACATTTTACTGTTCCTATCTTATAAACAAGAAAATCGGAGCCCAGAAAATTAGTCGCAAGTGTACACAAGTAACAGTTAATGGAGAGAAGATCTGGGCCCAGTCACAGTGCCCCGCAAGCCACTAGAACAACTCAGAATGATCTGGAACAACAGGATGGGAGAACACAGAACCAAGCTGGGGAGGGGAGAGGAGGGTTTTGAGGGTTGCGGGAGGATTGCTCAAAGCCCCTTGTAATACAACCTCAACGCAGCGACAGCAAACTTCTGAACCTTGGAATACTTTCCAAGCTTTAGAAATAATAAGACCTATGGGATCAAAAAAAAAAGACAAGTAAGCCAAGGAGGACCAGAGGGCTCTGGGGACACAGCCCAACTGTAGGGCGTCTGCTTAGCCTGCTCAAGCACCTGGGGAACGCTGAGGGAGTAGGCGAGAAACAAGACACATCTCAACGCTATCCCCCTTCTGCTTGCTCTTCCTCTTCCTTTCACTCAACATTTTCTAACACACACTTACTGAAGACCTACTATGTGAAGTGAATCTTTAAGATGCCAATTAGTCACTTTGCACCTAAAAAGCCTACATGAAGCCTGCCCTCCCTACGCAGACGTCTCTTCTTTGGTAAATCAGACAGATTTACCCAAGGATGGATCAACAATTATAAAGCACTGAACGCCAAGTCCTAATGAAATTTAAAATTCTAATGGCAAAAAAAATGGTCCTGTCTCACTGGGTGGTGGTCGAGCACGCCTTTATTCCCAGGAACTCAGGAGGCAAAGATAGGCAGATCTCTTGAGTTCGAGGCCAGCCTGGTCTACAGAGAGAATTCCAGGACAGCCAGGGCTATTATACAGAGGAACCCTGTCTTGAGAGACACAAGACAAAAAAAGTTCCTGTTCCAAAATATAAGTGTGTTATAGTACTGTTATCACAGCTACGTAAGGGGACATGTGCATCAACCACACAGGGAATACAAATGACCCTGTTCCCAAGATAATCGCCCATCTGCTGGGTGACCATCCTTTTCATTAATGTAGTTGTGTGTTGATTAGCATGACCATCATGAGCACCAGAACTTCCAGGCATTGCCAGAGACCTCTTCTGGGACTGAATTGGGTTTAATTTTCCCAATTATAGAACAAAGAGGAGTTAAATTAAATTTGAAATTGTATAGATTCTGCAGTTCCAGCACTGTTGATCAGTCAGTGCACATGAGGGTAATGAGTCTCCCTCAGCACTGTTCTGAGCCTTCTGGACCATTTAAATAACAGAAAGGTACAGTTAATGCCAAGAATCAAAAAAAAAAAAAAAAACAGTAAAGTTAAACTTTATTTGCACATCTATTCAGCAAATAGGGAATTAGTGCTCAAATAATAGGCTCACTTCTTCCAAATCATATACCTATTTTTTTTCCTCTTCAACCGTGACAGTATCTTCAGTCCACGCCAGTCTTACTGAAGTACTGTTTTTGGTTCCCATGTGTATTAGGGTTGGCTTAGGAATCTGTTTTCCTTAGTACAGATCCTCTCAGCATTAAAAATGTTAACTTAAAATCAGCTAACAGCAAATATCTTTAAGACTATCTTTAAAACTTCCCAGTAGGGTGGAGGTGAGGTGGCTCAGTGGACAACAATGCTTTCTGCCATACCTAACAGCCTGAGTGGGATGGCCAGGACCCACATGCTGGAAGGAGAGACCTGAATCCTGAAGGCTGTCCTCTGACCTCCATACACAATACGACACATGCGTGCACACGTACAAGTAACTTCACGACTACCCTGGAAGTGTATCTCTGTGGTAAAGTCCACACCCAGCATTTAGGAGTCCATAGATTCTACCCTCAATTCAGAATAAAAGAAAAAAAAAGGGAGAGGGAGAAACCTATCTAATTGGCACAGCATCAGTAAAGGCTGTGAAAAGAAAACCATTTTCTTCTAGTCACAAGGAGAAAAATCTCTGGCCTCGGTAGAGATACCTGACATTGGGCAGGGTCAATTGCCAATTGAGACGGACCTCTCAGGAAGGGAGGATCCATCACTCAGGAGAGTGAGTTGCTCCCAGCTTTAAATCATATTACTAATGAGATAGGTGGAATAATTATTCCTTTGACAAGATGCTGTGCTTTCCCTTCCCAGATTTCCCGTCCCTTACCTTCCAGAAGTGCAGCCATGTGGCCTTGAAGCTTTGCTTTGCGGAAGTACATGCCATTCCTTCTCTATCTCCACCCTAAGCAGGCTCTAACACTGTGGGCCTCCTTCGGCTTTCTGACCAAAGCTCATAGCTGCCATTTTCCTAAAATCTTCCACCACCTTCCTGTTGTATGTTTTAAAACTGAAAACCAAGAAACATTCTGCATTGTCCCTCTAAATTCCAGAAGCAAATACTATGCCTACCAATTACACAATAATAGTACAACTACATGTAATAATCGGGAAACAGTGAAGATCACAGTAGTGTTGCTCAGTAGCAGAATAAGACTCTATTTGGTTTCTAACACCTATTCCTTACAGGCATCCTGCTGCCCCTAGGGAACTAAGAGGCACACAACCTAGCCAGCGCTCCTATTGCCAATAGGCTGGGTTAGGATTTGGAGGGGTCCTGGGCTATGGTGGCTACCAAGAATCTACAAATATTCAGAACAGGATCCAGCTGCCTTAATTAACTCCCAGAGTCTAGGAAGAGAAACCGAAGAGAACAACAAGAAGAAACCAGTTTGACCAGTTAACATGTATTTAAGAAATAGCATTGGCACACAGGCCACAGAGCACAGAGCGGACATTTAATGACCCATGGTCCTGAAACACCAAACTCCAGATACTTAACACAGCTGCTTTCCATTTAAAAGACAAACTATTAGAAGAACCAACTCTTCTGTGGACCAAAACTTCTGTTAGTGAACAGCACAAATGCTTAAGAAAAAAAAAAATGTCTTGTCCATGTTCAAGGGCCTTAGAGTGAAGCAAAGATAAAGAAAGAGAAAGACTGGTTACCCTCAAAGGAGTCTCCGGGGATGATGTATCAGATACCTCAGTTCTCTGCTGGATTTGGCTTGTGTGAATTTAAATGATTACTTCCCTGCTAAACATAGGTGAATTGCTCTCAGCCTCTGGCCTTTCAAATGTAAGCCCACTGAGTGACCTGCTCTACCACCTGGCAAGTGGTTAGCAAGGAAAAGACCAGTGAGTAATTGTTTTCAAGCATTGATCTTGCTCACAGTTAAGCAGGTAGGTTCACACTGGCTCCTAAGTAAGTACACACCAGGAAAAAACAGAGAGATGAGACAAACATTTGGCCAAACGGCTTATACTGCTTGGTATAAACCATAATCTCTCTTCTTGCATTACTGTGATCTCACACACCAGAATATACAAAATACACCTCCTCCATGTCTTGGAGACCTACTGTGTGCTCTACAAAGCATATCCCATGAATTTCTGGGCCAAATATACAAGATTTGTGTTGTCTCATCCTGTAATGATTTAAATGCTTTTCACAGACACCTTAAATTAAAAATAGTGTGTTTTTATTCATAGTAATAATGTGTTTTACTCTTGATTTTACCCCAAAAGCTAATAAAGTAAATATGATAAAGCAATTATTATTATTATATTTCAGTGAATCGATTTCTTTTATTGTTCACTGGACTTTGAGAAATTGCTGTCATCTGACATGATTTTGAACTCCTTCGTTCAGGTGATTTCCCAACAATAATGCAGGGCTAGAATCCCATACCAAACCCAGTTCTAGTGCCTTTTATTTAGCTATAAACCTTGTACAGTTTGATAAAACCACAGGGCTGTGCCAAAATGTTGGAAGGTATCCAACTACATGTTCGACTACTGTAAGATTCAGAGAGCCAAGTCTTATGTCCAGGATGTTGTCCCACTCACAAAGACCAGAAATTTCTTAAGTGGATACAGAAAACTTCACTTTTGGTGTTTAAGTATGCACAACAGAACTGTATTAGCTACCTGTCAGTCAATAAGAACACTATCGTGCACCTAACTTATCAACAAATTCTTATTTTAAAAGCATTTACTCATTTCTTGCATACCAGTTTAAGATGTAAATGGTTTATAACACAAGCCTCGACTTTTACCAATTACTACTACAAACATAGAATTCAAAACTCAAAACTAATGATATAAATGTTAAAGCAAACTTTCTGGGAATAAACTGTGTATCTAAAGAAATACTCAAATACCTGATCAAATTCTAGTCACACAATGCTTCTAGTTTAAATTATCTATGCATCAAACAAATCATTTTCAGTACAGGGTAAATATTATCAGAAGGTTCTTTTCTCCAAATTATGATCAAAATAAATTCTGTACCAAATAGGAATGTATGACTTTAACCTAGTAACAATCATAAATTTTCTATACAATTAATTCTGGCTATTTCCTCCCTGTTCCAAATACGACCATTTTATATTTTCTAGAAAGACAACCTATTAATAACCCTCTCTAGCCCCAAAGCCCAGGGAACTGGGTCGACGACTCTTCATAACGTCTTCAAGCTGAACATGGGCCGTTGAGATACCGTGAGGAGGTGGGAGCAGGAAAACAGGATTTATCAGTCTCCTAATGTCTATGTTTTGACTGGATCTGCTTGAAGTCTGGAGTTCAGATAGGCCAGTTTAGCATGTTTGAAGAGGAAATTCACCAAGGCTGTATATTCTGTAATATATAAATCTTAACACAAAATTTTAGTATCATCAAGATATGTATTTTTTGTTTGATTCTCTTCTGTTTGGCTCTCTGTTTAGAGCCTCAAACTCTTAAATTATCTATTAAAAGCAGGCAATTATCACACAGACTAGCCTGTAATTGCCACAGCAAGGAGCCTTAGAGCTGCTCTTAGTTCCAACTTGTCATTTGGATCACATGACCCAACGTTGGAGCACTTGAGTCTCCTCACCCAGGCTATCACCCAACCAAGGAAGAAAAAAAAGGAAAAGGAAATAAAATATAAACTTTAACTCTCAGGGTAATAATTTTATATTACTAGTGGGAATTATAAAGAATGAATCCACTGGCAAACTCCATTTCTCGCAGGATCTTCCCAGCAGTTCCGGAGCCAGTGAAGTGTGTCCGGGCAGCCCGCCATCTGGCTCTCTCGGTCTAGCCGGGCCTTCCCAGCAAGCTATATCTCACTCTCATGCAACTCTTTACACACTCCTACAATCATTCATCTAAATAGAAAAATGGGCCGGCATTCATTTGTTCACATAAACACTCTCCCAGAGGAGGCACACAGGCAAGGCATGACTCTTAAGGCTTTAAAATTATAATTTAGGGGTCCCCGCCCGCTTACTTTGTGTTCCAGCTGTTGGAGCCGGGAGTGCCAAGGGCTGTCCATGGCATCGAGCAGAGCATCCCCGCAGCCGCTGCTGCTGCCACCACCACCCCCAAGAACGCCCACCCTGCCTGCTGCCACCACTGCAGCCGCTGCCCTAGCTTTAACATCCGTCCATTGGTCAAGGGGGGGGGAGGCGGAAGTCCTCAGTCTAAAGTCCAAGAACATAGAACAACATACCAAGAAACACAGAGAGAAACAATTACCACACAAACAGCTCGATCTTATCAGGTCCATGAACACAGAGAAAGACAATCCACACACAGTTCAACCCTTCCATGGACCCAGTTATAGACACCAGGTGCTCCTGCACACACAGATAATCAAAGCCAGATGACAGAGTTGCTCCACCATGCCAGCCACACCAAGATGAACTAGTTACTCCTGCACAAAGCAGGGGCCAGATAAACCAGACTATACAATAATACCACAAAGCTGCCAAGACAAACGAAACTCGGTAGTGGCCTCCTTGCCGTCACCCCTAGATGGAATCGAACCCTTTCAGATTCTACTTCCCAGACAGAGTCCAGAGTGTTATCCAGGACTCTTGTAGTCTGTGACGTCAAGGTGCATCTACCTGCCTCACAAGACTACCTCCAAGGAACTGCTGCGGCCAAACAGATCAAAAGCACAGATTCAAAAAGTCAGACAGATGTTTAAACAGACACAGAACAACCATGGTACCTGCTAGAGCACGATTCTCCGATCTCCAGTCACTGGTCCTGCGAGAGGGGGACCTTCCTGGCCAATCCACCATGATGTAAGATTCGGAGAGCCGAGTCTTACATCCAGGATGTCATCCCACTCAAAAAGACACAGAGACAGAGATCGATGCAATAAGCAAGAGGTTTTTAAGGATCCAGTATACTGGAGTCATCCTGCATTCGGGGCAAAGGCGACCACGAGGAACAAAAGCACACACTCTTTATACCCTTTTAGAACTTAAGTTTACAGCATGAGTTATCTCTCATTGGTGGAGTTCATTCATTGTTCTTTGTTTCCATTGCCCTTTGTACCCCAGGTAAGGAGATGCCTTAGGCACATGGGGGGAGGGTGAGAGATCTGCCCCTCACTGCAGGTGGGGATGTTTCCTGGAACCAAGTATTACTCCCTGCAATCAGGGCATCTCCTGGGGATGGATGTTTATTCAGTAGACCCTTTTGAAGCTCCCTGACTTTAAGCTTAATGGACATTCCTGGCTTCCTGGTATTTTTATGAGGTGTCCCTGTTTGCTCAACTCTTACACCACCAACTGCATTAGACATTTCATAAAGTCTCTATCTATATGTGAAAAAGAGACGGCAACTGGGAGGACTAAGGACCTGTGGGAACAGGTAATTAGGGGACACCATTACAAAACCAAGTTCCTTACCTTTGACTCCAGGACTTCTAAAGGGGGTGGGCCTTAATCTCATTCTCTGGAAATAGACAGATAACTCTTCCTGCTGAGCTCAGTTTTACTTCCTGAAACGTTCCCAAAACTAACAACAGGATCGAAAGCCAGAGCCCAATCCTGAGAGGGGGTGCCTTTCCCTGGGGAGTTACTGGTTTAGATGATTGCACAGAGGCAAGGAGAAGCAGCCAGCCTTCCTCCACAGCTAAGTCCTCCATGCCAGTGTTCCCAGAGAAGAGAGGTACCTGAGGCACAATCAAAGTGGGTGAGCCATACCAGGAAACTTTGACCAGAAGCAGAGCAGCCAGGCTCACCAGCCAGCCCCTCCCACCGGCTAGCTCAGCCAATAGTTAGCCATTGTTCCTTGCCCTGCTTCCATTGATGTCTCAGGGCTGCCCAAGGCCAGAATGTGAGATGCTACCATAAAACCTTTCGAATCAACATCTGATGATCAGAATGCAGTCCATTGTAACTTTAACAATCTACCTATTTTCTTGTTTGGGAAGGGAGAGGTGTTAATAAATATTAATGGACTCAAGGCTTTGATGTTCTTCCAAAGCATCCCCTATCCCCTTCTCCCACCTGCCCGCCCTGACCCCTCCATTGCTCACCCCTCCCTCCAAGGCTAAGGCAGATATGATCTCTTACTCTTCTTCCATAACCCTTCATTATTTTCTCCCCATACCCCTAAGAGATAAGGTTGCTTTTACCAAACTCCTGGGCTCAGCTGATCCTCCTGCCTCAGCCTTCCCTGAAGCGGGACTAGATCTGCTTGTCACTGCCCACAGCTCTCAAACATAGAAAGTCCTCATAACATACAAATCATCTCTAGCCCTTGTGCTTCACTGATGGGAACTCTATGACATCCTCAGTCAGTCGTAAATGTACATGCAACATCTGGTTCCTGAGCACAGAAAAGCAGGGAGGGTGTATCAGATCACTCGTGAATCCCAAGGCAGGAAGAAATACAAAACACGAAGCAAGACACAGTGTTTTGTCAGGATGATATCATGTATGCTGAGATAAGCCAAAGACAGTCATGTAACTCACTAGATTAAGGAAGTTCAGTAAGTGTCTCACCATGGGTAGGCAATGGGAGTGAGTTTCCATAAATCAGCAATAACCAACAAAGAAATGTGTTAAGTGGGGAAAGACCATTACAGATGAGTATGTTAGCCCAAACCTGTCTTCTCAGCAATTGGAAGTCTAAGGCAGAAGGATTGCCACAAGTGTGAGGTTAGCCTGGGCTATGAGCTCCATTGTAGCCCACCTCAAAACAAAACAATGACAAATTTTAATTAAAAAAACTAAAATTAAAAATCCTTTTTCATCATCAGAAAGATCACTAAATAGTGATAATACCTACAGTTAATAAAAAAATATTTAAAAAAAACTTACTAAAGATTACTTTTAAAAATCTTGATACATTCATATACCTCAAAAGATATGCTTTGGGAGTAGGTGAATTCTCCTTATTCTGATACATGTTCAGTTCAGTCTCAAGCAGTTTGCTGTGGCAGGCTGGTTCTAAAGTTAACACAGGAAAAAAAAAAAAACTCAAAGAATCATCAGAGCCAGGTGGTGGTAGCACATGCCTTTAATCCCAGCATTCCAGAGACACAGGCAGGCAGTTTGAGGTCAGCCTGGTCTACATAGTGAGTACCAGGACAGCAAGAGCTACATAGTGAGATCTTATCTTGTGGGGCTGGAGGGGAGTCATCAAGAAAGGATATTTTGAGGGAGAAAAAGGACAAAGGTGTATCAGGTGAGACTTACATAGAGACTGAAGCTGTGATACACAGAGCATTTCAAGGTGACAGGGATGCAGACCACACAAACATACGTTTGTTTTCCTCTCCCCATCCCAGTGCTCTGCTGCATATCTAACCAAGGGGTAGGACCTGCAGCAACCCCACTAATGGCTAAAGACAAAACGGTTGTGACAGCTTCCTGCAAAGCCCTGAGCCAGGCTGAGTCCATACTCACATGGGCCGGACACAGACTCTCATCTCCCAGTTCTTCACCTTTCCTGTTCTCATGGGACAGCCGAAGATCTGCCTCTACTCTGTCAGCGGCTGCTAGCTCGACCATGGGCCACACAGGCTGCTGGAGTGATTCACCGTGAGTCAATCCTTCCGTGCCTGCCAGCCTCTGCCAGTATCTATCACCAGCATGCAGTCCCATGGCTACCAAAATACTTCCAGCCCTGTGTCGGGGAGTCGCCCGCTCCCTTCAAAATGTGATGAGCAACCCCAGAGAACTTTGCAGAGAATAACTGGGTAGCATTGAGACGGTCAAGGAACTCAGTTTTCACTGCAGAGGTTCATTTTTGCTCCCAGTGGCGAGGATTGAGTACAGACCCCAATGGTGCTAGGCAAGGGCTCTACCACTGAGCAACAACCCTAGTCCCTAGGATTCTGATTTTAATTTTAATTTTTTATTAGTTCTTTGGAGTGCCATACAATGTGCTTTGTTTATATTTACTCCCCTCATACACTAAACTTTTCACAGATCCATATAACCCCTTCCTTCTTGTTTCTTTTTCTTTTTCTTTTTTTTTTTTTTTTTAAATATGGAACGCTTCACAAATTTGCGTGTCATCCTTGCGCAGGGGCCATGCTAATCTTCTCTGTATCGTTCCAATTTTAGTATATGTGCTGCCGAAGCGAGCACCCTTTTTGTTTCTTTACACCCTCAGAGGTTAACTCTAGCTGCTTCACATTTCTTGGGTATATGAGCTTCTACTGGAGCATGGCTGACTTAGCGGGAGCCGCACTGAGAGACAAGAGTGGCCCTTCATTCCCCAGCAGCTAACAGTTGCTTATGGGTCCACTGCTAGGTGTAGAACTGGGAGCCAACTCCCCTCTCCGTGCTGGGATTTGTGTCCAGCTTGGGCATGAACAGAATTCATCCATATGGTCACAATAGCTCCAAGTTCCTATAAGTAGCTGCCCTGATGTGTCCAGAGGAAGGTGGCCTGTAATTATCTTCCACCTGTATACTCTCTCCTTGTCTTCTTCTGGAGAAATTCCTGAGCTGGGGGGTGTGGTTGGTTGGGGTACAGTATACATGCCTCTTTTAGGGCTGAACATTCCATAGTCTCTTATTCCTTCAAGACTCCACCAGAAAAACCTCAGCTGATAAATACATTCAGTAAAGTAGCTGGATGAAAAATTAGCATTATATATACAAATACAAACACACTGAGCAGGAAACAATGCATTCATAACTGCCATATGTATACATAAACACACACATACATACACATATACATATACACATATACATACATGCACATACATGCATACATCTTAGAATAAACCTAACCAAGGAAGTGAAACAATAAACAATGAAAACCTTAAGACACTGAAAAATAAATGAAAAAGATGCCAGAGGAAAGACTCCCCCTAGGGAGATTCCTCCGGGAGAGAACTTGGGGACACAATCAGAAATGGTAACAATGGCATTTTCTTACTGAGCAATCACCTGCAATTTTTCGAAGTTGAAACCCTCTGTGTCCCTAAGGGGAATTATGGAGAGACAGCCTAGCCAAGTTGTAAATATCCTGTCTTAGCAGAAGTTGTGAAATCCAGGCGTGGGGCTTGGGACTATTATCCCGATACTTGGGAAGTTGAACTGATTGTCTTGAGGACAGACCAGCCTGGGATGTAGAGAACATAGTGGTTCCAGGCCTGAGATATAGACTGAGGCCCTGTCTCAAAAGAGCAGGAGCCACAGATGGCTTAGCACATAAAGGATTTGCATGATAATCTGAGTTAAATCCCAGGACCAAGTAAAAGTCATAAAAGCCAGATGCACTGTACATATCAGTAAACCCAGCATGCCTAGGGGAAATGAAGATAAGATAGTCTTCTGGAAGCTTGAGGGCCAGCTTGCCTATGATACTCAATGTACCAGAAACAAGAGAGAGACTACCTCAACAAGGTAGGAGAACTCCCAAGAGTTGTCCTCAAACTTCCACAGGTGCATCACGGCATGTGCACACCCACCACATTCCTGCATCAACACACACATTGATAAATAAAACAATTTTTAAGGTTCCCCTCTCCAGGATCTAGTCAAGGTTGGAGTGAATTTAAGCAAAGAAAATGCCTGGCTCCCGGTGGTAGTGGTGCATGCCTTTAATTCTAGCACTTGGGAGGCAGAGGCAGGCGGATTTCTGAGTTTGAGGCCAGCCTGGGCTACAGAGTGAGTTCC
>NW_022196911.1:4360819-4377241 GCF_008632895.1 Mastomys coucha | reverse complement strand
GAGCTCTGGAGAGCTGCAAGGTACTCTTGGGTAGGACCTGGCTACTTCTAAAGGTGACTGCATCTCTGCAAGATACTCCTAGCGAGAACTAGCCGCTTATAAAGCTCGTTGCGTTTGGAGCTGGACGCCAAAGAACAGAACAGGCCTGTCAAAGCTCATCCCCATTCCAAATCATAGAACTGTCAGGGAGGCTAGCATTCACCGCTCAATGGAGGAAGGGCCTAGCTAGCATTTCCCGGAAGGTTCTAATGGTTTTCTCCCTTTTGGTCCTTTAAGGGTGTTAAGGATGGGGTATTAGAGGAATAAGAGATGCTCACATGTGAGTGTGTGCGCACAGACAAAGAGACCAAAAAGAAAACATCACAACATTCATAAGTACACCTTACATAAAAATAATTTTCACTTAGCATGATGGCTGACACCTATAATCCTAGTATTCGAAAGGCGAGGAGCCAGTTTGAGGCCAGCTTTGAGGACTTAGCAGTACTTTCTCTCTCTCAAAACAAAACAAAAACAAAAAAAAAAAAAAAAAAAAAAAAAAAAAAAAAACCAACCAAACAAAAAAACACCTACCTCCTTTTAAAATTAAGCTAGTTTCCATGGATTACTCCAGGACCAAAACGGCATACGACAAAGTGCAAGCCAACTGTTTTAGTGGGTTTCTGTCCTGGGTTTAATGTATAGCATACACAGACACAGCTTAGGGGACAATGTGCAACATCCATCATCTTCAAATATCCATATAATCCAATTTTTAGGACTAGTGCATCCCCCACTCTGCCTCTGCAGGTCACAGAGGGGAGACAAGGCTCAGGCACATTTGCTCAGCAAAAGAAAATCTGGACTTTTCTCTCCTATGATTTCATTCGCTTTTTATAGCTTGGCTTTCCAACATAGTAATTGCTTTCTTTTTTTAAAGACATGGATTCATACCACATTTAATTTGAATGTCCCTATATATAGATTTCAGTCTATAATAATATCCAGTTCACCAGTGCTAACCCCTCAAAAACTAAATATAACTGCAATTGAGGAATAAGATTTTTATTTTCCTATGTAGTAAAAATATTAGTGTAAGCAGCAGTTTATCAATCTCCCACAAAAATACAATCCTTAAACACAGCTCTGATCCTCTAGGGACCAAAAAGAAAGAAAGAAAGAAAAAGAAAAACAACACTATCTCTTCCACAAAATCTGTTGTCCAAAATTTTTTTTGTCTTTTAAGACTGACTTTCTCTACATACCCTAGGCTGTCTTGGAACTATGTAGACCAGGTTGGACTTCAGCTCACAGATATCCATCTGCCTCTGCTTCCCAAGTACTAGGATTAGAGGTGTGTACCACCACTCCCAGCAAGAACTGTAGGGGGATTTTAAAGTGTGGGCCATGTTATCTTAGTTTGCCCTTACACTCTCTGATTCAGGTGTTAGCAATTAAACAACCCCTCCCACAGGGGTTGGGGGGGGTGAGAGAGAAGCTAATCTTTTCCCAGTCTAGGCTCATAAGGCAGATGGATATAGAATTCAATTGCACTTCAATCCACCACTTATAATCAGAGGCATCTTTTTCTGGGATTTTAAATCTGCAGAGAGCAGCAAGATTCAGAGGACCAAAGCTCTGGGCACAGACTAGATGAAAACCCAGATCCACTGTGGAAGTCTTCACCCAGGAGCCTGCACCCTGCTCTGTTGCCTGGGAGGGAATCGGCTGTTAAGAACTGCGCATACTGTGTATATTTTGGGTGTTTGCTTTGGTGCTGGGGCAGTGGGGTGCAGAGTGCTGAATGTGATGCTGATGATGCGCCTGGTTGTAGTCCCTGCATCCTCAGGCTTGAAACAAAGCCTAGAAGATGCACTAGGGTTTGGGAACTGTTATCTCCAAGGCCTTCATCACACAGACCAGGACCCTAGAATTTGTGCAATGTATAAATAAAGCGACAACCTGCAGTTCAGCAAATGGATCACAGACAGGGGTGACTAAAAGTAGCAGGAAAGCTTCCAAGCATATGGAACAAAACAGAGTGGTGTTGCAGTCCGCAAAGGGCTTCCGACAAAGAAGGCTGGCTGCGTGTCACCACTGCTAAGTGAATACAGAAGGGAGGCCTGCTGCAGAAGGCCCACAAAGGATGCCAGATGACATCTGTCTTTATTCCACTTCAAATAAGTCTGTCTCTGCTTCGCCACTTAAAACTGCTCACTTCCCCCTGGTTCCAGGCCAAAGCATCACTGGTCAGCAGCTCAGGGCTGCAGAAACAGCAGAGATGCTCACAGGCCCCAGACCATCCTCACTAACCCTAGATCCAGCTCAGGGAGTGTGCAAGCTGAGACGGAAGTGAAGGCAGAGTTGAATGGGGAGAGACAAAAGTCCATCAATAAACCGTAATGCTTACTAAGGACCCCTTCTATCCAGATCACAAAAACCCACCCATGAATATCAGGACTATGCCCCTCTAGATTTAACTTCAAGCTACAGCCTGGCTTAAAGGGAGGAGAGTGCTTCCCGGCTTCCCAGAGCCGCATGTCCAACCAGGCTCCTCCAAAGTTATTTGCTCAAGGTGGCCATAAGTAAATCCAGTCACAGTCAGACTCCTTCAACAAAGAACAAAAGTGACAGATTTCGGAATTGGCCAATAATTATTGATGATGATGATGATGATGATGATGATGATAGAACAAAAGCCAGGTTCTTCCTCATCTCTCGATGTTCTAGTTTGAAAGCAACACACAACAATACAACACTTCTTCAGAACAAAAGCTCAAAAGAAAAGCAATCCAAGATGGATATCACGAAAAGGAATCCATGGCAACAGACCCTGCAGCAGGACTCATCTCCAGATCTCATATTTGCCCACCAAATCTCTTGCTGAAGCAATAACCAGCCACTGCCTTCCAAAGAAGCCTAAGTTCTCAGTAACTCTGTATGTATGCAAGCAGCCATGGACAGATGCCCCACAATCAGTATGCTCTCTCACTCTTGCTCTCTCTTCCCTCTTTCCTCTCTCTCTCTCTCTCTCTCTCTCACACACACACACACACACACACACACACACACATATATCTCTCCCCTCTCTCTCTCTGTCTCTCTCACACACACATACACTGTCTCTATCAATCTATCTATCACACACACACACACCACACATCCTGTTTATTAATCTCACCTTAGCATTAAAATATGTTAGAAATGCAAATGCACTCTTCCAGAATTAGACAATAAGTCAATCTGGCTATGGACATGCACTGCCTGTAATTGCAGCCTTGGGGAGGCTGAGCCTAGAGGTCAGGTTGCCAGTTCAAGGTCAGCCAGGGCTATGGAGCAAGACCCTGCATCTAAAACACACACAACTGAGTAGACACCTGGACACACAGTATGTCTGACACTGTATGGACACACAGCATGTGTGACACTGTATAACTGCCTTGAAATAGGCCGGCCTTTCACAGCGGCTGGGTGGGAGGCACACAGCATAGTGGTGCCTTCCGAGTTTCTCTCAAATCTGTTTTCTCCTCACATCACTCTTTGGAGAACTACCAAATGTTAAGAGCTGTGTGATGATAGGTGATTGCATTTTTGCAAGCTCCATTGATCTGGTAATATGATGGGAGGAAGGGAGGGAGGGAGGGAGGGAGGGAGGGAGGGAGGGAGGGAGGGAGGGAGGAAGGGAGAGGAAGTCACCAGGTGTGATGCTCCCATTCTCCTGTGGGGTGATTCAAAGAGCCGCAGTGACAGGTTGTCTGTGAGTCTCCAGCCCAGCCATCCTATCAGGTCCTTCAGACTACAGAGGACTGGGGCGAGCGGCCGAGGCACACTGAATTAGAACGGAGACAAGAGCAGCATCCACTGTGCACAGTGAAAGTAGAACGAGATGAACTTGTGTCCTATCCTTGACATCACGAGCTATGTGACAAGGCAAGAGGTCACACCAATTAGTGCACACAAACTATGTGTCCTTATCTACTTAAATGAGGCCATTGATCAAATGACTGCCAAGATCTTGCAGGTTTGGGTTGAAAAGAAATTAGAAAACTAAACATGGAAAAGATACGGGAAGCTGGATTTAGAACTTGGTAAGTTCTTGGTCATCTCTGTAGCTTTGCCCTGAGATAGAGTAAAACGTATAACTCTGGGAAGACCTTCGTTTGTAACGTTCACTGCGATCAGGAAGGGATGGCTGTTGGATGGAAGGTAGGATGAGTGTTCTTATTTAAAACGGGAGGAGGGTGCATCATGTGAATGGCCAACAGTCCTCAGAAGGGACACCTCTACCATTACTCACCCCCTGTAAGTGGATGAAGAATGAGTTAGTCAAATAGTAATAACGATTACTATTTGACCCAGTGTCTTGGAGATTATTATTGAGCATTTCACATGGTGATCTATAACCAATTAGTAGTGGGTTGTAAAATCAGTTTAGTGGGGTTATTACAAGAATTTTTAAGAGGGAATGAACAAGGCCTCTACTTAGGTTGAAATAGTGTCCACACTGGGTCACATGTAAGTAAAGCATACTGGCTCCAACTATAAATACACATGTATTGATACTACATCAACATGCAGGCAGTTTTTTAAATTCTACCCTAATATAAATTTAGGGGGTAAAAAAAAAAGACAGATCTATAATACACTGGAAAAATTAGAGCCCTATGTACTCTTGATGAGAAAATAAATAATATATGGTAAGAAAAAATTACAGTTCTAAAGAATCTAAAATGAAATTTCCATATGATTCACCATTTGCACTTCCTGGCAAATATTGAAAGAATTAAAAGTGAGATCTAGGGGCTGGAGAGATGGCTCGGCAGTTAAGAGCACTGACTACTCTTCCAGAGGTCCTGAGTTCAAGTCCCAGCAACCACGTGGTGGCTCACAATCACCTATAACGAGATCTGATGCCCTCTCCTGGGGTGTCTGAAAACAGCTACAGTGTACTTACATATAGTAAATAAATAAATCTTTTTTTTTTTTTTAAAGTGAGATCTAGATATTTGCCCACTCACAGTCATTGCTACCTGGTCATATCAGCAACCATGTAACCTTACCTAGTCTACTTCTTCACTGTTTGTATCTGAGAAACAGGGGCTCCCATCCTCAACTGCTCCCTAAAAGCTTCTCTGTGATTCTTAAACCCTAAAACCCAACAGCCTTGCTTCAGATGTTTGCAACCAGCAGTTGAAAACAAAAACCAGCTCCTTGCCCGTGGTGCATGCCTTCAATCCCAGCACTTGGGAGGTGGAAGCGGGCAGATCTCTGTGAGTTTGAGGCCAGCCTGGTCTACACAGTGAGTTCCAGGACAGCCAGGGCTACAGAGAAAAAAAAAAACTTGCATTCCCCCCCCCCCCAAAAAAAAAACAAGATAGATAGATAGATAGATAGACAGACAGAGAGATAGACAGAGATGATAGATAAAAAAGAAAAAAAATCATCTTCATCCCCTCACCTGAGGCACCCATATGTAACTTGGTACACGCCCTTCACATTATTTGTGTGCACCCACTCACATGCACAGACTTCTCAAGGTTTTACACCTTGAGACAGCTCAGAAATAGCTATCTGTCCATCTGTCCATTTACCATCTGCCCATGTCTTCCTGGCCTTCCTGTGTCCATCCTTCCAAGCAGCATACAAGAATCTTTGCATCCCTTTGCATGGACAAAAGTGAAATCCCATTTTACATGTCTTTTCATTCTTCTCTCATGGTATCCTCCCAGCTCAGGTGCTACCAAAATCCGAAAGACAAATGTGCTATTGTGTATCCAACTGTCCCCCTGTTGAAAGCATCAACTTAGTATCCAATTCTTTCTCATGACAACTGACACTGCAGCAAATATTCTTCTACAAGTATGGTGCATACAGCTGCTTTTAGATTTTCTATGGGATAGAGCAGAAAGGGAAGAAAGGCCAAAAGCCATGTGCATTTGAAATTTTAAGCCACAGAGCAAGAAGTCTTTCCCAAATGGCTGGAAGAAACACTGGAAGACATCTCTTCCCCCTAGGAGTAGCATTAACAAAGTTGCCAGAAGTGGCATTAGCCAAGTTTAAACTTTGTGTCAGTCCTGGTGGTCCCATCCATGGGAAATCTGCAAGCTCCCCCACCCATCTTATCCTGGTCCATGGTCAGGGGAGGCTATTCTAGCACAGATCTTTCTATCTACATTCTCTGTCCCTCATCCCAGTTGAGCATCAACTGGGTCTATTTCTGTATCAATCTCCTATAATATTCAATTGTATGTGTGTGCATGTACACACACAGGCTATATCTTGGCATCAAGTACCCCTCTTGATGGCTCTCTACCCTTTTTTGGGAGGGTGGGGGAAGACAGGGTCTCTCTCTGAACCTAGGCCTCACTGGTTGACTACACTGGTTGGCCCACGTGTCCTAGAGATCTACTTGTCTCTGTCCTCTAAATACTGAGGTAACAGAGGCATGCAGCTTTTTGTGAGTTTTGGAAATCAGGTTCTCATGCTGCAATGCAAACACTTTACTAACTGAGCCATTTCCCCAGCCTTCTCCTGATATTGCTTTATGTCTTTTTGTTTGTTTGTTTCTTTTTTTTTAGGGGGGGGTCTGATGGTGCATTTGAACCTACACATGCAGCTGTGACTTCTCCCAAGTGCCAGATTCCTAACTGCTCATGACAGTTTTCATTTAGTGATGCCTCAGACTTATTCAAACCAAACCTAAAGCCTCTCTGTTAGGCACTGAACTGATACCTCTGATTATTTTAAGATGTATAAATTGTGTGTGTGTGTGTGTGTGTGTGTGTGTGTGTGTGTGTGTGTGTGTAGGTAGGTAGGTAGGTAGGTAGGTAGGTAGGTAGGTAGGTGCACATGTAAAATCAGGTATCTGTGGAGTCCAGAAGGATGCATTATTATCCTGTGGAGCTGGAGTTCAGGTGGTTGTGAGCCAGCTAGCATAGCTCTGGTCCTTGGCAAGAGTAGCACATGCTCATAACCACAGAACCAGCTCTCCAGCTCCCTTCTTCAATTCTTCAAGCACAGAAGCAGCAACATTACCAAGGATACCCAAGTGAGCATCTCCTGGGTCAGCATTTACTGCTCCTAATCCCAAACCAGCCAGGGCCAGTTCCAACAGGTACGCAGTTCTCTTATGCACATGGCACAGAGTACCATAACAGATAACTGGGCCCTGGGCAAAAGCCCAGTTGGTCCCTCAAACTCCAACATACACTTAGCTCTGTAGTGGAACCCCAATGCCTCCCTCTGGCAAGGAAAACTATACCAAGACATCAAAATGCCACTTCCATGTGTGTGTGTGCTCATATGCATGTGCATGCCAGTGCATGCGCAGTGTGTGCATGTTCACTTGGAGGTCAGAGTTCAACATCAACTATTTGTCTTCCTCTATCCTGATCCACCACTTTCTTCCCCATCTTATTCTTTTGTTTCAATGTATGCATTTGTGGCAGAGGGTCATGTGTGTGTCGCAACGTGCATGTGGAGGTTAGAAGGCCAGTTACATGGGCTGGAGAGATGGCTCAGCAGGTAAGAGCACTGACTGCTCTTCAGAAGGTCATGAGTTCAAATCCCAGCAACTACATGGTGGCTTACAACCACCCGTAATGAGATCTGATGCCCTCTTCTGGTGCATCTGAAGACAGCTACAGTGTACTTAATTATAACAATAAATAAATCTTTAGAGGAAAAAAAAAAGAAGACCAATTACAGAAGTTGGTTCTTCCAGAGATCAAACTTCATGTGGGTTCCAAAGATCAAACTCGGGTCAGTTAATTTGCTGGAGGGGCCTTTACTTTATCAGCCATCCCAAAGTCTCTCCTCTCTATTTACTGTTTTGAGACAGGGTCTCTCACTGAGCTGCAGCTCATCAATTCAACTAGGCTGGCTGGCTAGTGAGCTCCAGGAATCTGCCCGTCTGTCTCCACAGAGCCCGATTACAGATGGACATAGCCCCAGGAATCTGCCATTCTCTGTCTCCACAGAGCCCGATTACAGATGGACATAGCTCCAGGAATCTGCCTGTCTCTGTCTCCACAGAGCCCGACTACAGGTGGACATAGCTCCAGGAATCTGCCTGTCTGTCTCCACAGAGCCCGATTACAGATGGACATAGCTCCAGGAATCTGCCTGTCTGTCTCCACAGAGCCCGATTACAGATGGACATGCAGGAATCTGCCTGTCTCTGTCTCCACAGAGCCCGATTACAGATGGACATGCCTGGCCTTTCATTTGGGTGCTTTGGATCCAATCTCAGGTCTTCATGTTTGTGTGGCTGCCATCTTCCCCAAGTTCTCTAAACCATACTTCCAAGCTCCATTCTGGTCTATCGCTCTGGCTTCTTGATTCAGAACACTCTCATACTCCAAAGGCAACAGAGCACCCTGCTTGGTCTGAGCAGGGCAGATGGTTTGCTTGTGGGAGGAAGAGTGGTAGAGAAGGAGCAGACACAACAAACAGATGCTTAACTAGAGTTGCCTCTGTCACTCTGGACCTGTTCAGCTAAGGAAACACCTTTTTTTCAGTTATAAAAACCCAAAACATTTTCAGAAGATATCATAAAATATAGAATACCAAGAACCTACAATAGGGTATACTGGTACACATTCAGGAAATGACCTATCACCAGAGACAAAAGAACAGGAGTATCTCCCACCATGAACAAGAGCATCCTATACTCAGACCAACTATACAGAATCAGGTCTCAACTATTATCACGTCTCACAAGGAGTCTCATGAACATATATAAACAGCCAGCATTAAAATCCAGCAAAGCGATACGTAGTGTGTTCTCACTGTTTTATAATACACATATTAATGAAAAGCAAGTCACAGCATAAACTGAATAAAACTTGCAGGCGTCAGGACAAGGCTGAGCTCTATGACAGAGCATTTGCCTAGCATGTGTATGACCCCGGGTTCTAGAAACTAGAAGACTCTCTCTTGAGTAGTCTTAAAAAAGGAACAATGAAGATAACTACTTAGTCTGCATATGGTGTGTCTCTGAGAGAAACTCTAGCCTGCTTAACTGAGAGAAGACAGTAAGTAAAAGACCAGGTCAGCACATCTCAGAGAGGACAAACTCTGGCTTAGCAATTGGTATGTAGAAAAGGGACGAAAAATATTTTTGAAAGGCAAAGATTTCATAAAAATGGGACATGCGTATGATTAGTAAGAAGGTGTAAAAACAGACTTTGTGGCTATTAGTTCATGGGGGAATCATGTACTACTTCTTAGTCTTTGTTCTATTGTTCTTGCTTGGAAATTCTTCAATACAGTAACATGTCACACTTCGGGATGGGCCAGGGACCGATATGAAGGTGTGTGTGACTCTGTGGCTATACCTTACATGGTCTTTAGCCCAATGCTCCTGCTTCCAACTGCACTTAGTGAACCTGGTGGAAAGCCTGGGAGGGCTCCATCAGCACTCAGAGCCCCGCCTCCTCTGACGGAAACTGTCAACCATCCATCTCCCTGGCTAATGGCGGGATGCGGTGTCACAGATAATTTAAGCAGCTGTCAGAGCTGCATAGTGCTGCAGATTCCATATGGCCTGTGTAAGGCACACATGTGCTCTGAGCCCTTCCCCCCTCTAGAGAACAAGCTGGGAGGAATGAGGCGGACATACTGGGACTCTGTCCCAGATCTGTGCTGCAGTATGTTCACATACAACGTCCACACTCCGTGGCATAAGAGACACTCATCTGAAAAGGCACATAAACGTGCCTCGTGATACAGCTGACACACATAGGCGAAGCACCACCGATCCTCAAACCCCAGCTCCAAATGCTCTGAAATGTAAAACTCCCCAAGCACCAACAAGGCTCGCAAAGGTTTCTGGATTACCTGCAGCATTTCCAAGAGCAGAGATGACCTCAGACGATTGTAGACCCCCAAATCCAGCCATCACAAAGGAGCAATTAACCATCAGCAAATACATCAGGCTCAGAGAAGTCCTGTCATTCACTCCAGGGAGATGTGTGGGAAGCGGGAAGGAAAGTCACAGACTACCAAACCTTGCTGGGTGAGAAACCTGATCCTCTCCCCACTGCCCTCCAAAATGAATCCAAATTCACACTGTTCCTTCCTGTACTTCATGATTCCAATACATTTGGGCATCCAAATGTTACAACGGAAGACTTTAAAGATAGGTGGGAAGGTCGTGTGTGAGAAGAATTTATAATAGCACCAGAGAAACCTTACTAGGGGTAATTCTGTGAAGCAAACTTTGTACATATAACAGAGTCAGGAATTAACCGAGTCTGGTCAGTGGTTTATGGCTGTTTTTAATCTCAGCCCACCCAGTCCAAAAGTAAAATGTTTTTCCTAAGACTGCTTTCAGCCAGAAGCTCAATAGAGGGAGGGGAGGGGAGAATCAAACTATGATAACATTCATCCTCCCTTCCTGTTTTATGAACATCCTTTGGCTTAGTTAACTCCCACGCTAAAAGCAGAATGAAAAAAAAAAAAATATGGCCACGGACTCAGGTGTCATGGTCACACCTGCCTTCCCAGAATGCAGAGGCTGAGGAAGGCCATAAATTCAGTGACACCCCAGGGCTACGGGGACAGGTCAAAGCTAAGCATTGCAAGGAATGACACCCTGTTTCAAAAACAAAATAATAATAATAATAATAATAATAATTTAATAATCAAAACCAGCCTGGCCTAGCTGCACAGAATTATAATTTGAGCTTGGCAGGCTAAGGCAAAAAGATCATAAGTTCAAGGCCAGTTTGAGCCACAAAGAGAGTTTGAGGGTGGCTAATGAGTCCTCTCTCAAAATAAAAAGCTGTAAAGGGGACAGTGATGTAGCTCAACAGGATATATTTACCTAACATGTGCAATATAGCAGTCTCTATTCTTAGTACCACCCCTCCCCACAAGTGGCCTTGAAGGGAGAGGTTCCACACTATAGGGGAGGTGCAGAGAGAAACAGGACTAGAAACATAATATTTACAGGAGCCTGGTCTCGAAGAGGAGAGTACCTCGTCAAAATCGTGGGCTTTGCTCAAACACATCGTGTTTAAACGCACCCTTCTTCTCTTTCTTCAAAGGAAACCCCTGAGTATCAGCCTGGCTATATTTACAATACTCCCCTTGGAGGATGCCCAAGATCTACATTTGGTTTTAAAAGATGGTTCTTCCAACATGGCAGCTATCTGTAAAGGCCAAGACACACATTCAGAGGAGCCCAGCCCCTCGTTAACATTTTCCAAGCATACAGTAGCTATGTGCCATTTGGCACCCACCACAATCCCTCCCCAAAGCACCCAAAGACTGCCAACTTCCCTGGGCTTTTACAAGAAGAATTCTTGAAAAAGCATCTATTTGCAGAAGAATTCCACTTTTATTGGGATGGCCGTCAAAAGTTTACTGTCTCCCGCAGGGAGCCGGCTGGTTTTTAGTGACTTGGCCTGATATCAAAACAGCTGCAATTAAATGGATTTGTGAGGGTCAGATGAGATATTAAAACAGAGGGTTATCCCCATGGAACTAAAATCATGCTTAGCACATGTTCGAGTTACATACGCCCGCCCAGGGCAAACGGCTGTGAGACACACCTCTCAGGAGGAAAAGTAGGTCAACGTGACTGAGCTCAGGACAGAGCCAGGCTGAACCAACTGTCCAAGCTGCTTAAAACTCGAGCCTCATACTCAATGACATTAATGGGAGACAAAGCTGAGAGACCACAAGGACGACAAATCAGAGTGTTTGCAAAAGCTGAGACACTTTAGGATCATGGTGGCTCTGCAGCTTGGGTCTAAGGGAGAAATCGAATTCACACACTAGACGATGCCCTGTCTTCAAGGCTTTCCAACCAACCTACAAATCCTACAATTCCCATGTAACCCTTAATGACAGGTTCACCTTAAAGACAGGAATCCTTTGATATCATTTCATGTGTCAGAGGACTCACCGATGACTAACAAGGCCTGCAGAGATGGTTTCTAAATTTAATCAGTTTTTGTAGCTCTTCCTAAGGTTTAAGCACACAAACCCATCGAGTGTATGCTTGCTGGGGAAGCACTGGGGAAGATGACGAGATCAGAGCAAGCCTGGACCATGTGGCAAGAGGCAGAAGTGGTGAATGGGGGACCAGAAGGTGGGGGTAGAGGCAGAATGGGAAACGCACAGGGAGAACGTCACCTAGTATAAAGTTGGTCACCTGTGAGTCACAATAGTTTCATGGATTTGCTGCTCCAACACAACTGTAAAAATGTTAAGGTTGTCATGGAGATCTATCTCAATGTGGCACAAATTCCTAACAACCACACATTCCCATCATAGATGCGACTGCAGTCATTGCATATGAACACTACGAAGCGGGGAGGTGGGGGGGACACAAACTTCCATGCAGTTATGCAGACCTTCAGCTTCCCAGTCATTACTTAGGGTATGTGGGGAGGCAGGCTCAGTGGGAAAAGTGTTTGGCTGTGCAAACATGAGGACTTGGATCCAATCCTCAGTACCCGTGTGACAAAGTCAAGTACAGTGGCAAGAAATAAAGGATTTTTTTTTTTTTTTGAGGCCAACATGGGCTACATAGTAGGACTGTGTCTCAAGAGAAAAAAATTAGAAGGAAAACATCTCACATATACACACTCACACACACAGATGTGCACCCACATATATACATACACACATGCATGTGCACGCGCACACACACACATACACATACACACACACACACACGCACGATTTATTGCCTGCTAAACTAATTTGTCACCAATAGCTCACACTTTAATAAAACACAGATGTAAGGGGCTAGACAGAGGCCTCAGCAAAGAGGAGTTCTTGCTGTTCTTGTAGAGGACCCAGGTTTAGCTCCCTCGGCATCTCACAACCATCTGTGACTCCAGTTCCAGAAGATCTGGTGCTCTTTTCTGGACTCAGTAGAGACTAGGCACACATACATACACTTACATACACTCAGCCAAAACACTCATACACATATAATAATTATCTTATTAAAATGACAGTATGGGGCCAGAGAGGTGGGCGGGCGCAAGCCTGACACCGTGAACTCAGTACACAAAGTCACAGTGAAAAGATATCCCACGGTATGTAACCCACACATACAAACAGAGGGGGGAGGGGAAAGGAGAAGGAAAGGGGGGAGGGGAGGGGAAGGGGAGAGGGAGAGAGAGAGGGCAGGAGAGACAGAGACAGACAGAGAGACAGAGACAGTGAGAGACAGAGAGAGAGCGCGCATGCAATAGCTTGCAAAAACAAAATAAAGGACTGAGAAGATGGCTCATGGCTCAGTGGGTAAGAACACTGGTCACACAAGGACCACAGTCCAGATTCACCATAGCTGCCTATGTGCCTATAAACTTCAATGCTGTCAGAGTGAAGACTGTAGTATTTGGAGGCCACTGGTTTAGCTCTAGGTTCAGTGAGCGACTCACACCAATAGAGAGAGTGGTAGGACTTTGTAATACCTGCAATGACCCATAACTGGTCAAAGAGATGAGAATCCATGACTGTTGACTGCTTATCTACAAATGGGACGTGTGGGGGGGTGGGTGTGGGGGGGTGGGTGTGAGTGAGTGTATACAGTATATATGTGCACATATTCACATGTATATACATGTACATAGAGGTCAGAAGTTATTCTTCATCCTAGTTTTTGAGACACCTCACACCAAACCTGAAGCTCTCTGATTTGGCAAAGCGGGCTGCACAGTGAGCCCCAGGGATCCCCCTGTCTCCACCCACCCAGCACTGGGATTAGCAACACAGACCATCATGCACAGCCTTTTACACAGGTGCTGAGGATTCAAACTCAGGTCCTCTCAATAGCACAGCAAGTTCTTTACTGATTGAGCTAAATCTCTGACCTTAAATCAAGTCATTTAACTAACCAGAAACAAGTCTTCCTTCTGAAAAAGAAAATGGTTTGAATTAGATAATTTTTAAACTTTATCTGTTGATCCAAATTAAACAATTTTAATTCCATTAAAATTGGGACCACCTTTCCTATATGCATCTGTGAATGAGAATCATTCTATCGGGCTATCACTGTTGTTTATACTTTACAAAAATTTGTAGTATCATCTGTTGGGCACAAGTAGCTGTAGACTATAAACTATATTTTGAAATGATTCAAAATTGTTCCATGCACTCTAGAAATGTGTAAAGGGTTTCCTTTAGACAATGGAAATTGCACAAGGTGTTCTTCACTGCTGACAGTAGCATATTTGTGCATTGTGCACCCACTCGTTGATTGATTTCCTGACTATTTCTAGAGTTGGCTGTCAACTCAGTTTTAGTGAATTTTCTAACTCATCAGATTTGCCAGGCCATCAACATTCAGAGAGCTTAAAAAAAATTCCACCATGCAATGACTGACATCTGTCCTCCCCACACATCAAAATGCCAGCCACAACAGGCTAGTTTCTAGGCCCAATGTCTTCATACACTTACTAGACAGCCAGGCACAGCAACAGCTCAAAACAAATTTTAAGATAGATAATTTTTTTTAAAAGATTTATTTATTACATGTAAGAACAATGTAGCTGTCTTCAGGCACTTTTTTCTTCTCTCTCTGGCCCTGCTTGCTCCGGTCCTGCTTGCTCTGGCCCAAAGATTCCTGTCTTCAGACACCCCAGAAGAGGGCATCAGATCTCATTATGGATGGTTGTGAGCCACCATGTGTTTGCTGGGATTTGAACTCGAGATAGGTAATTTTTAAAACTCCAATTGCATGGGAAGCTGGAGTTGAGGCAAAGCAAACTTCCTCAAGCTGGTGTCCTTTCCAAAAGGGGTCTTCACTGAAGACGTAAAAAGGCTTCAGTTACTACAAAGTGCATGTTCCTAAGGGAACCAACTTTTCTAAATACCTCTCACTGTTAACAGTTATATTAATATAGAGATTATATTGATATACAGGTTCCTTTACTTAGAGATCAGATGTATCTCATTAAAAATAGTTGGAAAAGTTTCTGTTAAGCCGTAGATCAACCATCAACCTTAGCACTGTAGGCTGATCTTTACCTATGGGCCTACTGATATAATGGCCTAAAACTCTACCACCCAGCTCTGCAAAACTAATTTAGATGGCTGGGTCTTCATAATCCTATACAAGCCATTCCACACAGATATCACAAAATAAATACAGGAGGGAGGCAATATGGACTTTGTGCCTCCACGCTTCCTCTCCAGGGAGTGTCTATAAGACACATCTCACATCCTTTACATATTTCTTTTGTTGTTGTTGTTGTTGAGACAGTCTCATCATGTAGAAAACACTGGGAATCTCTCAAGAGCTGTGTTATTCTCTCCCTTTGGAAGGAAAGGCCTTTAAATGTTAAAAAATAATCTGCCAAAGGAGTGAAAATTCTATTCTAGGCTAGAATCTAGATCTACTGATGTTCAGCATAAGGACATTGCTACTTCTCAACACTTCAAAACAATGGGTAATTCTTCATTTTAATGCCAACATTTTACTACTGGTAAGGCCCATTTAAAGAGTCAAAGAGTCACACCTCAGGAAACCACTCCATGGATAATGTGCTTGCCACACAAGCATGAAGAACTGAGTTCTGTTTCCTAGAATGTTAAAAAAAAGAAAAAGAAAAAGAAAAAAAAGAGGGGCTATGCATAGCCACACATCCAGGTGAGCCTATAGTCTAGTTCTGGGGAGACAGACATAGGAGGAACCTTGGGGGTTACTAACCAGACAGTCTAGTGGATTTGGCATCCTCTAGGTTCAAAGAGAGACCTTGCATCAAAAAAAAAAAAAAAAAGAGGAAAAAATGTAGAGGGGATGGAGAGATAGCTCAGTGATTAAGAGAACCGACTGTTCTTCCAAAGCACATGGGTTTAATTCCCAGCACCCACATGGCTGCTCACAACCATCTGTAACTCCAAGAGCCAACCCCTTCATAGGTGTCCATGCAAGCAAAATACCAATATACATTTAAAAAGTGTTTTTAAAAAGTAGAGAAAAATTAAGGAAGCCATCTAACAACGACCTCTGTCCTCCACATACATGTATACATATGTGCACCCTACTACACATGTAAACAAACACATACATGCTCATACGCATAAAATTTTTTAGTGTTCAGGTTTGAAAAAGGCTCTCTGGATCTTTGTTAAGCTGGTATCGTCTCAGGATATCTTCAGCCAACATCGCAGAAACTGACACCACTGTTTTGCCAGCATTTTTAAAAGTGCTGGGCTCTACCTGGAAAGGATACACCAGTAAAATAAGCAAACTAGTCCCTAGGCGATAGGAAGTTACCCACAGTGAAACAGCACGTGGTGCTATAGCAACAGACTTAAACCCATGAGAAAAAAAGCACCCAAGATGCTCATAGGGAGGCCTCTCCATAGTCTGCTAAGAGAACCAGAAAAGGCAAGAAAGACAACCCTGTGGAAGAAATTGAACGACAGCAAAGAGGAAGGAAGGAAGGGAGGGAGGGAGGGAGGGAGGGAAGG
>NW_022196911.1:4356188-4360371 GCF_008632895.1 Mastomys coucha | reverse complement strand
GAAGGAGGGAGGGAGGGAGGAAGGAAGAAAGGGAGGAAAGAAGGAAAGGAGGGAGGGAGGGAAGGAAGAAAGGGAGGGGGGAAGGACGGAGGGAGGGAGGAAGGAAGGAAAGGAGGAAGGGAGGGAAGGAGGAAGAAAGGAAGAAAGGGAGGGAGAGAGGGAGGGAAGGAAGGGAGGGAGGGAGAAAATAAATAGCTAATACTGCCCAGTTCCTTGCATGTTGACTTGCATTTCTTTGGTTTTGCTTTTGTGTGAGACGAGGATGTCCTTCATGTCCTCATCCTCCTGCCTCCACCCCCTGACTTCTGAGACCACGGGTGTGTATCACCACACCTGGTTTGTGTGGTCAAACCCAGGACTTTGCACAGGCTACGCAAGCACCCTACCAATGGAGTCACATCCCCAAGTCCCTGGACTATAGGAAATGAATGCTACAAAGAGCAAAGTTCCGAATTTTAAAGTGAAATGAAATAATGCGCCAAACCTCATTGCTCAGTTTTCAAGCTAGCAGGAGTCCTTAACTTTCACCTCCTTAAGGATCTGTGAGCCTGGTTCACAAACTGCTGACAAAAGACCCTTCAGCAGTCTCCTTCCACATGATCAGCAATAGTAACTCTTAAAGTACCACATCCAAAAGACACATTCTGAAATCCAAACCCTGGCCAAAAAGAAACGGAAACCAGTAACCCAACACCAGGAAAATATCACCAACGCTGCGGGCCAAATTCTGTTGGTTCAGCTACAGACCTCATAAATGGAAACCACACAGGCCAATCGCCAGCATGATGGGAGTGCAGAGAGAGCTGGCCAGAGCCCAGGCCCATATGACTCAAGATGGGAAGAGCCTGCTGTTACTGGCCTCAATCATCATGCTTGGGCACTTTCTATTCATTATTTTGTGAGAATGCAAAATCCAACTTTCAAATCATAGGTAGCTTTCACTATGATCTCTGATTTGCTTACACTGGGCAATACGTACTAGGCAATTTCATAAGAGTGTGAACCTGGGTGCCCATCCACTGGTCCCCACCTTCTGTGTGACTGATGTAGGTGAAGAACCCAGATATTTTTTCTGCAGGATTTCCTCCTCCCTGCCCTCTGAGTTCATTTCATCTCCACAGTTCTGGCCTCTCCCTCCTTGTCCATCCTCAGACCTCTCCTGCTACCTCCATAGATCACACTGCTGGACACCGGCCTCTCTGGAAGTCTCACCTCTCCAAACCCACTGAAGATAACCTCCAAAGGGACTGGTCAGTGTGCAAATCTGACCTCTCTCTCTCCTCCCCAAGTATAACCATTGGCATCACTTACTGTTGCTCGCTATCGAGCACCTGAAGTTCTCTTACATAGCTCATGTTTACAGCTTAACGGGGTTGAATAACACACTGTGGCGGTACACTCAACCCCTGTTCAATGCTGAAGGAGAACTGGGTGTGCTAGGTCCCCTCCTCCCCCTTCCCCCCAGCCCGCCAGCCCAAACCCCCAGCCCACAAAGCCCACACAGCCTTGTTTCTCTTAATTCAGAAGGATAACTATGACACAAATACACAGGAAGCCTGTGCGGTAGTCACTGCTACAGCTTCCCTAAGCCTTGTCCCAATGTTTGCAGAATGCTTTCACGCTCATGAGCTCCAGTGAACCTTCGAACAACTGAAACTTCAGTGAGGACACTCAGAACTGAGGTGGTCAAACAGGGACCCAAAGATCAGACTACGTCCCATGTGTCTTTCAATTCTGACTTCTGGCTCCTTTCTAGAAAATAACCTATAATGGAATAAAGTATGTCTTCCCTGCGGAGGCCCATTCAGCGTATTCCAGTGTAGGACAGATATAC
This sequence comes from Mastomys coucha, assembly GCF_008632895.1. Classification (NCBI taxonomy): domain Eukaryota; kingdom Metazoa; phylum Chordata; class Mammalia; order Rodentia; family Muridae; genus Mastomys; species Mastomys coucha. The sequence continues at coordinate 4,358,537 of NW_022196911.1, read as the reverse complement.
ATCTCACCTGTGTGCATCCTGTGCCTTTTACGACACTTCAAGGAATATGTGCACAAAGGCCAAGTCCCACCCACTGCTCTCAACTCCAGAGAACTGAAGCTTACTTCATATCCTGTAGGCCATTCACACATCTGTCCTCCATTCAGGACACTTAGCAGCAGCTGAAACTTGGTGCTGGCCATGATCCTTGTCCTGAAATCTTAAGACTTTGTCTATGTTTCCAAAATGTCCCTGATAAGCCTGCTGTCCTTAAAGGGGCTTGGATAAACAGAGCGACTAAACCAGAAGCCAGTAATCTGAGAGTTCACCAGGGCCGTGCCACTTTAGGACTTGCTGACTGGGAGAAGTCCCTGGCACTCGGTTTCTTTATCCACCAAATAAGAGAATGGTCCATATTATCTTATTGTTATTTCAATGTGAAGAATCCCATAAGATACAAGATTTCATTTATCCAGACAGCCATAGTGACTTCTACCACATATATACAGCCTACCACAGTTTCATACGTTTCTATGATGATCCCGTACCCCTTGTTGCTTGAACAAATGCTTCTATCAATTATCCCACAAACTGATGTGTTAACTACAAACCTGGAGCGTTTGTAAGATTCTACAGCAAACTGCCCATACATCAAAACTGAATCTCTATGAGCAGATTGTGGTGCTAAATAATCCCACTGTGGGCACTAAATGAATCAGGCAAGACGCTCCTCTGCTTACTGACTCTTTACTTCTGTGATGTGCCATTTTGAGGGGACTTAAAATTGTCCCATACAAAATACACTTTAATCCTATTTATTGGCATATGTTTATAGAAGCAACGTGTCTCTCAGTCTATCTTCCAAGTCTTATAACAAATTTCTCACCAAATCAAGATCAGACTAGAAAACGTGGGTGCCTGGAAAGGTGGTTGGCTAAAGACGGTCATGTGACATACGGCTGATTGGTCAGGGACAGTCATGTGATGCAAGGCTGATTGGCTAAGGAAGTCACGTGCTGCAAGGCTGACGCCTGCGCATGGATCCACTTACTCATCCTTCCCTGTCTCCAAAGACATATGTGGTTGAGTATCACTTGGACAGCCAGATATAAACAGTGGATAAAGCGCATTTCTATACCTCTACAGACAAAATGAAATCTGTCCCCAAATGTTTCTTTGTGGTGCTTATTAGATATGTATGGTTCTTTTCTCACTTGCCCAGAGACACTGGTTTGTATTAATCGGTGGTGAATATAGAAGTAGGGCGGGGCTTAGGCAGTGACCCACATTGTGCCTTTGAGTGAATTCCAAGAAGAGACTTCTCCCAGTATGAAAGAGTACACCAGGGGCTTGGCAAGTTGAATGTGAATTGATTTTAGACTCTGCCCGCTTGTTGGTCAGGTTGACCTTGTACCACACACGAACAAACACTCGGAACCAGGCAAGGTTGACATGACAAAATATGTGGTTTTAAACTGTGTCCTAGGACAGGCACTGACAACTAGATGAGGAAGACGTCAGCTTGCCAGGAGACCCGGAAAATGAAGCATCTTGGTGAAGATATTTGACTGACACATGATGGATGTGTGGGTAATCAACAGATGGAGAAGAGAGGAAGAACTGTGTAAGCAGAATGCTGGCTCCTTCGAGATAACGGCCTGGAAATGACAAGCTGCAGTGCGAAGTGCCTGGAGCAGCCAGTATTCCCGCACTCCTAAGAGAGGAGGGGGAAGAGGGGCAATGGCTGGCAGGGCTTCCTTATCAAGCATCTGACATGGGTTGGGACCCTGCTTTGAGGTTTGGGTTTCTTGCTGCCTCTTTGTGGTCAGTGACAAGCTCTCTGTAGCTCTGAACTCACAGAGACTCACCTGCCTCTGCTGCTGCCCAAGTGCCAGGAGCTGGGATTAAAAATGTGTGCCACCATGTTGTGCCTGAGATTGTGTTTGGGGGGTTAGTTTTGCTATGTAGCCCAGGCAGGCCTACAACAAAGCATCCTCCTGCCTCAGCTTCCTGAGTACTGGAACTACAGTAGTGCCCTACCATGCCCCACCCTCATGTATCTTTTATGGGATGTTAGACATGGAAGCTTGGGCTCTGTGGGAGCTTGCTTGGCTACTGTAAATAACAAACTCAGATATACCTCACTATTGTTTTTTCTACCCATCAAAAAAGACCACTGCCACCCTAAAGCAACAGGTTTCATTTTCCTTCCAAATGAGCAGGAAAAATAAATCCAATGATATGAAAATGTGCTTTTTTAAAATTTGTCTTAATATTAGACTTTTGGGATTTTAAAAAAAGATATGATAATCTTTTTTTAAAGCCATCTTCTTTTTAATTATTAGGGTGTGTATGTGTGTGTGTTAGGAG
>NW_022196911.1:4331117-4355590 GCF_008632895.1 Mastomys coucha | reverse complement strand
GGAGGGAGGAAGGAAGGAAGGAAGGAAGGAAGGAAGGAAGGAAAAGATAGGAAAAGTAGTGAAAAGCACATGTGCTCTCATTGGCTACGCAATGGCTACGCAAATGTAAGAGGAGCAAGTGGTACTCTACTCCCAACACATGAAACTCGTAAGTCATCAAGTGTTATCTGTTAAACGAGGACCACAGCAACATTTGACAAATAGAAGGTAGAGGGCAAGAACTGCCCCAGAAGAGAATCTTGGACACGCACCGGGAGTGTATACTTGTAGCACACCTAGTCTGCCTGGGAATGTCACCTAGCGGCTTCTCTTCCAGCAGCTGCGAGGAACTGCGGGAAATCTTCCCCTGAATGGAATTATCTTTGCTAACAAGCAGCTTCCCCCACCCATACTATAAAGTTACTCTATTTTTCTTTTTCTTTTTTTCTTTTTCAAAGTAAGGAGGGCCATGGAAGCAGCGCGTCCATATTAAGTTTCTAGTCTCAGAGATAAAAACCCCTCGCACAATTCTACTCGCTACACTTTGCTGCTGGAAGAATGGGCCCTTTTCTTCCTGAACTGTTTGTGGTAAATACGATCCATCAGGGACACAATGTTGTCGGCTTTCACAGAAACTTGGCACCGCAGCTGGCGGGAAGCCGCGCGGGTCTAGGTGGTCGCTGGGCGAGCGATCCTCGCCGGCCCCCAACCCCAAGGGCCAAGCCGGGGATGCTCTCCTTCTCCCCGCTGCGCCCTTCTCCCCTGGACGCAAGGAGATGGATGGGCACTGATGGGGATGGACGGCGCCGCCACCTCCAAACCAGGATGGCACAGCTGAACCTAATTGTATCCGCGCCACGCGTGGGGCAGGGCAAGACCTCACTTCGGAGTCTTCTGAAAAAGGATCCTGCCCTTTTTCAGGGCAGGCTGGACAAGAGAGAAGGCGAAGCCGCTGAGGACTGCCACCCTCCCGGACGGAGCAAAGTGGCCCAGCCGCGCCCCTGATTGCCTCCCCAGCCGGCGGGGAAGAGGGACGAGGCTGGCCCACTGGTGGAGGCTGGTACTGTACTGTGCAGCACTCCATTGCAGGATCCCGGGAGCCCATGCGAGAAGACCCAGCCGCGGAGCGGCGCCCTCGCCCGCGTCCCCGCCTGTGCCCCCCTTACCTCGGTCCAAGTCCCAATCCAGGACCGGTCCAGCCCCGCTCTGCGCCCCTGAGCGAGGCCCCGTGGGGACACAGGGCACACTCCGGGAAGTTTTCTCCGTCACTTTTGTTCTCCGCTCGCTGAGCACGCGAAGGTCAAGGCTTCTCTAGCTCCGCACTGCTGAAGTGAGGCCAGATCGGCGGCCACACCTTTCTACGCTCCGCTCGCCCCGCCCCGCCCGGACACGCCCTTGCCACGCCCCTCAGAGACGCGCTCCCAGCCTCCCGAACCACGCCACGCCTCCCGGCCCGGACCCCCTTCTCCTGCTGGACTGACTCCATGGACACATTACAGCCCCAGTAACCAAAACAACTCTCAGCTTGGAGTCCGCGAGCCAGCCAGTCGCTGTGGCCCAGACCACAAACTGCGAAGCGCGTGCGATCCTGGCCCTTCCCCCAGTGTGTGCTGCAAAGAGGTTTCCTCCTCGGGTCCCACCCAAAGCAGCTCAGAAGCAGAGGACTCCGGCATTAGAAGAGGCCACCCATCTTCCTCTCCTCGGAGAGAGGCTGGGTGTGAGCAGATGATAGGGTTGAGTTGGGCTTGGAACTTATTAGGGCTTGTTAGGCAAACCTGAGGGAACCAGTGAGCCCAAGCGAGGGGAGTGTGCTTAGCATGCTGGGACCACCATCCTCTCCCCAGACCTGAAGTCTCCACATCATACCATGCCTCTACCAAATATATTTCTGGCTTGCTTGCCTTCTTTCTTTTTCTTTCTTTCCTTCTCCCTTTCTTTCTTCCTTCCTTTCTTTCTTTCTTTCTTTCTTTCTTTCTTCCTTCCTTCCTTTTTATAAAACATAACACCTATGATCCAAATGGTTGCATCCCCCACCCCACAGTGCTTCTAACAGCACCTTCTGGGTCAGCAGGCATGTTAGTTTTCTTGTTGCTGTGACCAAATACATGACAAGATGGAATTTAAAATAGTATGGATTTGTTTGGTTGATGGTTTGAAGGTGTAGTCCATAATGTCCAGGGTGGACTTGTTCATGGCTTGAGCAACATAAGTGGGAAGCGGTGTATTCACATCTCTGTGGACCAGAAAGCAGAGATCTAGAAACGACGGCTGTCTTCCAGCTGTCTCTTTCCAGTTTGTTCAGTCTTGGCTGGCTGTCAGTGGGCTAGTGCTGCCCCATCAAGGTGAATCTTCTCTCCTCTGCCTGTCTGAAAACACATTCACAGACACACCCACAAGTGAGTCTTCTAGCTTCTAAATCTAGTCATACTAATAGTGACGCTTGACTGTCACACCAAGTAACCAGAGTCTTAGCCCAATCCTATGCAAATCTGAGCTTAATAGAGAGAAGCCATAGAGAAATGTAAATCAATACAAAGAAGTGTTAGCCATATGCGACTTCTAGACGTGAGGAGAAAACACAGTAGGAAGGAGAGCTAACAGACACCAGGACTCAAACAGTAGATGAGGGGTATCCTCAGAACTCCAGGCCTAGAAGGGGTCTTCTTGGGAAAGTTACACTTGAGGTGAGTTTTGAAGGACTGACTGAGGAGTGTGTCTGCCCAGATAGAGTACTCTGAGGCTCTGCGGTGTCAGGGAACAGCTAGGACACTTTGAAGGAAGGGCCTGAGTTCAGAGTGACAGAGAAGCATGCAAAAGCCAGCCACACGTGGACCTACAGAGATGTGAAGAGCTTAGGATATTAACCCATCAACAAACGACAGCCCTGCAGAGGGGTCTAAGTGCCAGTCTGCTGTCAGCTGGAGGGTCCAGTCAAGAAGAATCTACTTGGGAGACTACTGGGAAACTAGGCCACACTAGTGCTCAGGACAGAGTTGAACCTGAATGCTTGGAAATAACAGGTGGATAGAAATTATGTCTAGCCATCACCTGGATGCTAGGCCCTAGATAGACACTATGGAATGAAGAGAAATAGAAAAAGTGAAGGCAAGTTAGCAAAAAGTACTGGGGAAAAGGGCCAGAGAGGAGAGGGGAGCACGGAGTGGTACTGAGGCATCATTCTTTTCACCATCAGCTCACCAGCTTGCCTATGGAACATGGTCAAGACCATCCACTGTTGATGCTAACTTCGCATTTCCACCCTGGCAGAGGGAAAGACAACAAGAAAGTTTAGAAAAACTGCCCCACTCTCCTGGCCACCTCCTTGAGTCATAGCCATCAGCACACCTGAGCCACTCATTCAACCTGTGCTAAAACTTAAAAGAGATTGGCTCAATACCACCACGAGCTGCCATTCTGACATCTTTTGCAAACCCCTTATGCTTAACTTAATTCTAGGGAAGGAGAAAGCCAGTGTGCTCTCTTATCACCAGTAACTCAGAAAACTTTCTGACTCATAGAACGTACCCGGAGATAATTGCATGACAAGTTTTGTTCCTATAACTTGTGCAAGCCGAGGTCAAGCATGGTGATTCATGTGCATAATCTAAGTACGGAGACTGAGACAGATGGGTAGAGAGTCTGAAGCCAGCCTAGGCTACATCAGCAAGACTCTATCAAGAGGAAGTGGGAGAGAAGCGAGAGAGCACACAGGGAGCAGTGAAATTAAACAAGATGTGCACACACACACACAGAGAGAGAGAGAGAGAGAGAGAGAGAGAGAGAGAGAGAGAGAGAGAGAGAGAGAGAAGTGTTAACCCCACAGGAAATAATTGAGCTGAATTCCTTTCTCCTGGGAGCTCAGGTGTACTTTGATAGCCTGATAGAAGACATCAGGATCCCTTCTCTGCCTCCTCCTATTAAGATATGTTTTCCCAGGGCTGGCTAGATGGCTCAGTGGGTAAAGGTGATTGCTGCCAAGCCTGACAACTGGAGTTCAATCCCCAGGCCTAGTATGGGAGAGAGGGGACAACTCCAGAAAATTCCCTGGCCTCCATGCACATGCACACACACTAGATCAGTCAATCTGTCAATCATTTTTTTTAAAGTGCTTTTCCATCCCTCCATGCCAAGGACACTTACAGGCTAACATGCAGCTTCCCTTCCGGGACCCTGGGAATATAGGAAGTGGGCAACAGCTGTACTGTTCAGCCATCTGTTGGGCACAGCTGGGCAGTTCTGCCAATCAATCAGGCTGATTCTGCAGAAGCTGAGCTTCTCTGAAGAGCAACCTCTCCTTTCTGAGGATGAATGGCCAAATGCAAATGGGCCTCCTGGATACTTGGAGGCCTGGATGGATCACTTGTCTCTGTCTCCAGTCCCTGCAAGAAAGATGACAGTTTAGTTGGAGTCTCAAAGTATCTGATTTTATCCCCAAGTCTGTTCTGCCTTCTCTTGCCTTCAAACTACTTGTGTAAACACACACACACACGCACACACACACGCACACACACACACACATATGCATATATATGGTGTGTAGCTGGACGGTGGAGCCAGGCATTTGTGAATTTGTGTACGGGAAAAGGGTCCTCTTTTCTTTCTCTGGGACATATTTAGCAGTTTGCCTCCTTCCAGCTGATGAGGCACGAGAGTCTTATTTGCACATCCTTTGTGGACTATTGAAAATAATAAAAGCACCTTGTAATGTCACCATCCTATGAAGAAAGGCCCATGCTTTGACCCAGAATGCCTGGAGCAATGTGATACAAACCATCCTCTACAGGTTCTGCGCTCAGGAACTCTACAGCAGATTTCAGTAAAAACTCACAGTGTTTCAAATACACTTAACATTTGTACTGAGCTATGTTCATTTGGCTGGAAGGCTACAGGTTGAACACATAGGAGGCACTAGGCCATTAATGGCTCAGACTTAGTACTGCCACAGAGAATCCTCCTTAGCCAGGACCAGTACCATCCCTATCTTATCCCTGACTGGAGAGCATCCCCATGCATCTCAAAGAAGAAACAGCAGATCTCAGCAGTCACTAGGAAAATGCATGCCATTCTTACATTCTAAGTGGGTGGTACACTGTAAGTGGGTGTACACTGTAAGTGGGTATACATTGTAAGTGGGTGGTACACTGTAAGTGGGTGTACACTGTAAGTGGGTGGTACACTGTAAGTGGGTGTACATTGTAAGTGGGTGGTACACTGTAAGTGGGTGTACATTGTAAGTGGGTGGTACACTGTAAGTGGGTGTACACTGTAAGTGGGTGTACATTGTAAGTGGGTGGTACACTGTAAGTGGGTGTACACTGTAAGTGGGTGGTACATTATAAATGGGTGTGCATTGTAAGTGGGTGTACATTGTAAGTGGGTGTACATTGTAAGTGGGTGGTACACTGTAAGTAGGTGGTACACTGTAAGTGGGTGGTTCATTGTAAGTGGATGGAGCTTTAAGTTGTTTGGATTTGTAATTTTGTAACAGGGCTTCACTGTGTAGCCTAGGCTGACCTGGAACTCAATACATAGCCCAGACTGGACTTGAACTCATGATCCTCTTGCCTCTGCCTTTAGAGGGCTGGGATTATATGGGGTGGGATTAGAGGGCTGGGATTATAGGGGTGTATCCTTGAATTTATTTATGAATAGGCTTTGGATGAAGCAGTGTGAGTTGCTCATATATCAGCCTGGCCTCTGGGATGCTTGGACATAGATAGCCTGCAGTGCACAGACTTCAACTAGAATCCTTCACCCCCAGAAGGGAAATCCAAGAAGCAGTACTTATACCACGGACTGTCTAAAGGGGTGAAGCTCATAATATGTTTATTACATTTTTAATAATGTATAAAAGCATCCTAATAAATCAATTTTAAAATGTACAAGTTAATGTTCCCTAATCAAAACTCAGTATTAGAATGTGGGCAGGCATGTAGCTTAGCTGGTAGTATGTGCCTAACATGCATGCAGCCTTGGGTTTGATTCTCAGCTCCTCCCTTCTAATGAAGATGTGGTAATGCACACTTGCAATCTCAGCACTTGGGACACGGAGGCAAGGGGAGCAGAAGTTTGAGGTTAGCTTCAGCCATACACTGAATTCAGGGTCAGTCCTGGGATACAGGACTTCATGCCTCAAAACCAAACCGCCAAATGCCTGCTACAACATTGGCTATCTGCCAAATACCCGCTACAACATTGGCTATCCACAGTTGCTTACTACCTGGTTCTAGAGTCAACCGTTATTTTCACAGGCCCCGTCCCAAGGAATGCTGAACTCACAGACTTGCGCTGAACCACAAAACTGATTCAGTACGAGCACACCTTTTGTGCCAACTATTCTTGGTTGACGACTCAGCTACCTCGGGATTTAAGTAAACCCAAGGTGCTGGGGACACCTGTAAGGAAATGTTTCTTAAATAAATCAAGTGAAATGGGAAGGTGCACTTTTAATCCAGATCTTCTGAGTTCTGAATACACCCCTTAACTCTGAGCCACACCTTCTGCTGGCAGCTTTTCTAAAGGACATGAAAGAAGGAAGCTTGCCCTCTTGGCTTGCTTGTCCTTCATTCCTTTACTGGCATTAGAGTCTACTTCAGGATTCAAGCATATACTAAACACCATGTGAGCCACCACTCCAGCATATCACCATCTGAGACATCCAGCGTCATGACTGAATTCTTGGACCTTCTGTTGGCAGAGAGTAACTGTTGGACTAGCTGGACCACAGCCTGTAAATCATATATATGTGTGTGTGTGTGTGTGTGTGTGTGTGTGTGTGTGTGTATGTGTGCGTGTATATATATGTGTGTGTGTATATATATATATATGTACATATATATACATATGTGTGTATATATATATGTATGTGTGTATGTGTATATATGTACATATATATGTATGTATGTGTGTATATATGTATATGTGTGTATATGTACATATATACATACATATAATCATTTCTATTCCTTTAATGAACCTGGGCTAATACACCATTCTTCACAACTTGTCCTTTATGGCACTGAGGCACTACCCTTCTAATTCGTGGGTCCCACAGCACTTGGACTTGGACTTCAGAGAAGCCTTCTCTGATTGGACGCACCTCAAGCTCCTCTTATTCCCTCCCAATCTGCTCTTAAGATCAGTCACTCCCACTGGGAGTGTAGCCTTCCAGACTTCCACTACAGAAATGTTGCTTCTTTTGGTTGTTGGAAGTTCTGGAGCTTGGGCAAGCGCATTTCTGAAAGCGAGGGAGGAAAACAGACTTCTGCTCACCCACGAAGACCAGTTGAGTTGGAGTTGAGTGTCGTTGTCACAGGGCCATCTGGTGCACACGTGGGCTATTTTAAGAGGAAGTAACTTTAAAAAGCCATGCCATCTACAGATAGCACTTCAGCAGCAATGTTAGAGTCGGTAGCTTTTACCCAAGCGAGTTATAGAGTCTGTTCAGGAGTGTTGGTAAGTGGATGGACAGACAGGCACTGTCATGAAAGTCCTCCAAAAGTGACTAGAGCAATGGTTCTCAACCTTCCTACTGCTGTGAGCCCTTAATATAGTTCTTCACGTTGTGGTGACCCCCAATCACAAAAGTATTTCCATTGCTACTTCATAACTGTAATTTTGCTACTGCTGTGAATCATAATGTAAATATCTGTGTTTTCTGACAGTCTTAGGTAACCCCTGTGAAAGGTTCATTCAACCCACAAAGGGGTCGTTTGGTAAGGATATATAATTTGGAAGCTTGAGTTTCAAAGGTAAGATATTAAAGGTGTTAAAACCAAATTTGCCTTCATTTTATATAATTGCTTCTTCTTAATGCATTTTAAAAGGAAGAAAAAACTTAAGATGGGTTGGCATCTCGCCTCAGCGGGTAAGAGCACTGACTGCTCTTCCGAAGGTCCCAAGTTCGGATCCCAGCAACCACATGGTGGCTCACAACCACCCGTAATGAGATCTGACTCCCACTTCTGGTGTGTCTGAAGACAGCTACAGTGAATTATGCAGGAGCGAGTGGGGCCGGCAGAGGTCCTGAGTTCAATTCCCAGCAGTCACACACATGATGGCTCACAGACATCTGTACAGCTACAGTGTACTCATACACATAAAATAAATAAAATAAATCTTTTTAAAAAACTTAATGTATCAAATAATAAACATATCTGCATGTCAACACAATAGACTTATATGACTTGTTTCATGTACTAAAGCTATTGTCATTATTTTTCCTTTTGAGGTGTGTATGTTTTTCATCTTTTGGGGGAGGCAAGTTCTCTTGTAGCTCAGGTTGGCCTCTGTATTAGTCAGGGTTCCCTAGAGTCACAGAACTTATGGAATATCTCTATATATTGAGGGAATTTATTATGATGACTTACAATCTGTAGAACCCTCCCCAACAATGGTCAGCTGTGAATGAGGAAGTCCAAGAATCTAGGAGTTTCTCTGTCCCACAAGGCTAGTTGTTTCAGCTGGTCTTCTGTAGAAGCAGATTCCAACAGATGTGCTGGCATGTAAGTGCAAGCCATTGAAAAAGAACAAATCTTCCTTCCTCCAATGTCCTTATGTAGGCCTCCAGCAGAACGTGTGGCCCAGATTAAAGGTGTGTGCCACCATGCCTGGCTGGCTTGGAACTCAGAGATCTCCTTGCCTTAGTCTCCTGGGATTAAAGGCGTGTACTACCTTGCCTGGGCCTAAACTTTTCAGAGCCACTCTGCCTCAAGATCTCTATGTCAAGATCCAGGTCAGAAACTTGTGTCTTCCAGCCTTGAGATCTAGATCATAGGTGAGCCCTCCATTTGTGGATTGTAGTTCATTCCAGATATAGTCAAGTTGACAACCAGGAATAGCCATCACAACCTCCAACTCTCTATGTAGCAGAAAATGACCTTGAATTTCCAAACCTCCCACCTCCAACTTCTGAGTGCTGGGATTACAAATGCACACCACCACAGTATACTGCCACGCCACCATGCACCACACTTTTGTTATACTTTGCTGGGGATGGAGCCCAAGGGTTTTGTGCATGTAGGGCAAGCCTAAGCTACATCTCCCATTCTGCCCACCCATCCTCTATTTAAGTGTTATGCCCCCACACATAACATAAAAACATATTGGATTAACTGATGCCTGAATTAACAAATCTTACTGTTATAAGTTTGGACAATAACACCTTGAACAATAAATAACCTTGATGTAATTATCCAAAGTATTTAATTATAATTTTATGTAAACCACAAAAACTAAAAATCTAATAGAGACTTTTAAGGATTCTTCCTATACAGACCCCCCTTTTTGAGACAGGATTTCTTTGTGTAGCCCTGGCTGTCCTGGAACTTACTTTGTAGAGTAGGCTGGCTTCAAACTCAGAGATCTCCCTGTCTCTGCCTCCCAAGTGCTGGGGTTAAAGGTGTGCACCACCACCACCCAGCAAGCTGAGTACTTTTCTATGGAACTGACTGAAAGGTGATATTGTATTATGCCCTGTAAACAACAGTGTGATCATTTGAATTAGAATGGCCCCTATAAGCTCATATATACACATATATACATTTGGTGGACAGAGCAGAGCACCAACAGCCACACTTTATTTCTTCTCTCAGCCTTTTCATACCTTTTAAGAAAAAAAGTTCTCTATGTGAGAAAAAATTAGCTGGTAGGTAAAATGTTCTACAAAAGGAAGTTACAGAAAGATGTCCATAGTAAGTTCAAAGCTGCATGTCATTCTATAAGCTCATTATAAGTTCAAAGCAACAGTTTCACGGCCTTGCTTTATCATGGTGCACACCTGTGGTCTCATCCTTTGACCTTATCTAGAATAAATGTTTTTTTTTTCCTTGATCACATATCTGTCCCAAGCCTATTTGTCTTCTTAGTACGATTTGTGAAAGCTCATTGTTTTCCTTAAATTTTGCAGCTTTTACTTACTATTCTATGAGAAAGCAGCACATTCTATTCTTGATTCTAACTTCATTATATTTTTCTAGCAAAACAACTAAAACTATCTCCTTAAATTTTCCTCCTAAAATTATTTGAATCAAATCAGGAATTCCATCAAGTCATTACTTCATTTCAACAGCATTAATTCATGAAAGTTCACCTTCATGTTGATCTGCAGGAAATATGCCCGATAGGATGGGCTATCACCAAGGAAGTAATCACACCAGGCTACAGGCAGTGAAGGTCTTCTGGTATCCACTCACACCAAGCCAAATAAATGAGCAGTTTGGCAACGACAAACATGAGAAAGCACATCAGCAGCAGGAAACAATCCCTGGGACAAAGTCTCTGGGGCTGTGCCTCAGCAGAATCCACCCATCACAGCTAAGTGAGGTGGTAGGCTGTCTCTAGGGAGCTCGCTTTCCCACTGCATCTCTTCCTGTGTGCCATCCACATCCCACAGTTGGTGGAAACCTTTGGGCAGGATTAAGAGGTGTGGCCTTGGAAGAGGTGTGGCCTTGTCGGAGGAAGTTGTCACTGGGGGTGGACTTTGAGGTTTCAAAAGCCCATGCCATCCATTTCCAGCTACTGATCCAGGACCAGGCCTATCTACTTCTGGCCATAATGGTCATAGACTGACACTCTGAAACTGTAAGCAAGCCCCCAAATTAAATGCTTTCTTTTATAAGTTGCCTTAGTCAAGGTATCTCTTCACACTCAGAACGGTCACTTGAACAGTTTGAAAGAGAAAAAGAGAAAAAGCAGAAAATGTAGTTGATAGCTAAACTCTTCAAGTCTTGCAAATGATCTCCTCCCCTCCCTCTTACCTCCTCGACCCCTGCTCCCTGGGCTGCAGGCTGGGCTATGCTTGGATGTTTCATAAGACTTCTGTGCTGTTTTACATGTTTCCTACATGGAATCCCCTATGAAAGACAGACAAACAGCCCACTCCAGACAAATGAGCAGCTATGGGAGAGACGAAGCTGACACTCGGGACTAGGAGCTGTCACTCTCCTCATTTCTTATCCCACACTTCTTTGTCTGGTACCTGCAAATGCATACTCAGCCAGCAGTGACCACAAAGAACGGCTAACCCCATGGTGAATTCCTCAAAAAGTCTTACCCAACTCATCATTTACGGTAGAAAACTTGGTGTGAAGTTTTGTTTTATTATGTTTGGTTTGGTTTGGTTTGGTTTGAGTCGGGGTGTCCTGTAGCCTAGGGTAGCCCCCAAGTCACTACTATAGATACAGATGGTCGTGAACTCCTGATCCTCCTGTATCTGTATCCCGAGTGCTAAGATTAGACACATGGCTGTTTCTTTTCCCCAAGACAGGTCACATGTAGCTTAGGTTGTCCTCAAACTCATTACGTAACCAAGGATGGCCTCAAACTCCCGATTCTCCTGCCTCTATCTTGCATGTGCTAATATGACAGACATATATGACCAGGGATGGAGCTCAGGGATCCTGGTCTCCTAGTCAAGCATTCTACTAACCTGTGCTACATCTCAGACCAAAACTTCATCGAAATATGCTTTTCTTTCTTTGTTTCTGTTGTCTGACTGTTTTTTCAGAAACTGGGTTTCACTGTATTACCAAGGCTGACTTCCAACTTTTCGGATTGTGTATGTTTCAGTCTCAGCCTCCTAAACTGCTTGGGACCATCTCCATATGTCACATCATACCCAGTACAAGTACAATTTTCCATAACGAGAAAAGTTTACTGGCCGGGTGGTGGTGGTGGTGCGTGCCTTTAATCCCAGCACTTGGGAGGCAGAAGCAGGCGGATTTCTAAGTTCAAGGCCAGCCTGGTCTACAGAGTGAGTTACAGGATAGCCAGGGCTATACAGAGAAACTCTGTCTCGAAAAACCAAAAGAAAAAAAGAAAAGAAAAGAAAAGAAATGTTTACCATGTTTACTTACTCTGTTTAGCTGCTACAGATGAAGCTGCTTAGCATAGCTTCTACCACTGAGCAACATCCCTAGTCAGAAAGTCCTATGTTGATTGAAGAGGAGCCAAAACCTCACTACTCTTTGAGAAATGACACCAGTCAAGCTCACCATTCCTAATGATCCCTGACAAGCAGGTGGCAGGACTCAGAGGCTGTGCTCCAGTCCTCCGTGCTCGGTCAAGGCACACAGACTCTCAGGACTAAGGCTGAGGATCCTGTTTTGATATCCCCAAATGTTGTTTTCCCTGTTCTTGTGTCCCTGTTCTTGTCAACAAGGCCCATTTGGGAATCACGGCACCAGTCAGAAGAGCACCCATCCTCCCCTTATCCCAGGTCCCTCACTGTGGTTCCAGCCCTGAAGATGAGGTCATCTTGGTGTGGACCTACAGAGCAGGGTGGCTCTCCCTTAGAAATGGTCTGAAATGATAATCTCGGGGAACCCATCCTTAACACAGAAAGACAGCTTACTTTGTCCAGCCTTTCTGATGTGAAAATCGAATGGGAATACAAATGAACAACTGCACACATTGCATAGGCATCCAGTTGTTATAGAGCGACCCTGACTGAGATGAGAAAAGGCAAGGTTGAAGAGGGACTCAGCCTGCAGCTTCTGTTTCACAGGGGTGTCTGACAGCTACAATGTTCCAAGATAGTCAGGGGACTGATATTTCCACCAACTACATCCAATCAAAGTCTGGCCTGGGAACAGAGGCTGTGAAGAAGCAGTTAATTCAAAAACAAACTGTCGCAGTTAGGGGAAAAAAACCAGAGCAGCCACTGGAACCAAGAAGATATCCAAACAACTAATGCGCACAAAAGATGCTCCTAAGGAGGAGCTGGAGAGATGTCTCCCAGTAAGGCTTGCCGCTGAAGGCTCACAAACAGAAGATCCTCGGCAGCACTCCAGCTTTCCAGCCAACCTCCGGGCTCTGCTGGTGTGCTTAGACACACATCTTCATTATCTCCTACTGCAGTCAGTCAACCCAAGGCATTACCATACCCTGGAGACATTAGAATTTACAACACTCTTTTGTTCAACATGGAAAACACTAAGACAGCAGATTCCTCCTCAGTGCCCAGCCCAAGGGCCATGGCCATCAGTCCAGATGTGACCCTGCCACCGCTGCCTTTACCCCTCTTGTTTTGAAATTCACCTGCTGCCTGGAAATCTCTTGGTGTTGGCAGCTGCTCTTTGATACCAAGCCCATTCCCGGAGGTGTCACTCCAGAGAGATGCAGTCCACACCTCGCCTTCCATTTCTTTTGTATATTTTGTTTCTCTAAACTACTCCATCCTTGGCATAGTCTCTTGAGTAATAGTAATTGCTCAAAATCCTCTTCTGTCAGAAAGATAGCGATACATGCTTTCCTTCTGAGGCTTGTAAGATGATGAAAGTGGGCAGGACATGAAGTATGGCTTAGTCTTTTACTTTTACTTGCACTCAGCTCTTTTAATTTTATGTTTTGCAATAGGGTCTCACTTTGTAGCCCAAGCTGGTCTGGAAGCAACTACCTAGCCCAGGCCAGCCTGGAAGCAAGCAACTACTTAGCTGAGGCTAGCCTAGAATTAACTACCTAGCTCAGGCTGGCCTGGAAGTAACTACTGAGACTAGGTTGGCCTGGAGTTTGCCACATCCTTTCTGTCTTAGCCTCCTGAATGTTGGGATTACAGATATAAGCCACTAAGCCCAGTTTGGTTTAGTTGTTTTAACAGAATAACATATCAAGTTTAAATTGCTTAAGGCTTCATTATATGAGCTCGTCACTGAACACAGCAGTTTGAACTTGGCATGCACTCCAGCATGGCTCCTGTCTAGGGTTCCAGAATTTAGGGCAAAGACTAGCTGGGCCACTTAAAAAAGCATGAGCAATTTGGAATTGCTGGAAATAACTACTGCTCAAACCATGTTTTTAATATATTTGTACAAAAAAAACCCCACTCTTTTCTGGGGGCTTCTTCAGTTGTACACTCTTCTATTGAAAGTTTGGCCCGTCGGTTCCAAACCTGGGAGCTGAAACATTCTTCTCGTAATATTTTCACAAAAACAGTAGGAGGCAGAAAGTCAGGAAACCTCGTTCCTCCTACATGCACAAGCAGCTCATGTTCCTGTTGTCTTTTTTTTTTTTTTTTTTTTGGTTTTTTGAGACAGGGTTTCTCTGTGTAGCTCTGGCTATCCTAGAACTCACTCTGTAGATCAGGCTGGCCTCGAACTCAGAAATCTGCCTGCCTCTGCCTCTCAAGTGCTGGGATTAAAGGCGTGCACCACCACTGCCCGGCTCCTGTTGTCTTTTAAACATTAATTCCTTGATATGTAGTCACAGTCAGGCACCGAGCAAGACCCCCAGGAACACCAAGGCACAGTCCCTGCCTTGGAGAAAGTCTGGTCCAGAGTAGCATAATTTGGGTCTTGTTCTTTCTGCAGACCACTGCTGGGAGCGGAGGTGAGGGGACCAATGACTACATACTTAGCATCCCACTTGCTATCCATGAGGAAAGTGAACACATCCAGGCTTGGGGCCTGGAGCTATCTGCTCCTCCCTCAGCCTAACAGTTTTCACAAGGCCACAGCCCCAGCTTGGCAGCCTCAGGCCAGGGCTCTGTCTGATGATGTGCATCTTGGTACAGTGAGAAAGGCTTCAGGGATGCTTTGCTGTAGCATTTTCACATCAGAGTGGGATTGAAGGGAAAATGGGTGATTCTATTACATGTTAAAGCATTGTTGCATCCGGTGTTTTCTTCCTTTGTTTTCTGACTGATCCAAAACTATGCAACCTTTATTTATCTTCTGATTATTTGTGTGTTTACTTCACAGTGCCGAGGATCAAGAGTGGGGCCTGCTAAGCGTGTGCTCCGATGGGATGAGCTATATCACTAGCCCTGTAATCATGAAATAAATAGGAGCCAGTGTGCCTGTTGAGTCATTAGCTGTGGGAAGAGGGCAATAAGGAAATCAGACACCGAATGAACGTGGCTGTGGGCAGGGCTCAGCTGGTAAAGGGCTCGCCTAGCTCGCAGAAATCCCAAAGTTCAGTGTCCAGCAGGATAAACAAACAAGGCCTGGGGATCCCAGCCTACAAACTCAGTGCGTGGGAGGAAGAGGCAGGAAGATCAGAAGTCGAATGTCATTCTCAGCTACACACCGAGTTTGAAGCCAATCTGACATGAATGAAAGAGGCTTTGTGTCAAAAACAAACAAACAAAAACAAAAACCAGAACAAAACAAAACTCAGATGATAGGGTGGCAGAGCATTCTGGAAAATAGGTGGATTGGTCAACTTGCACTCAGCTTCAAGATGGGAGTCCGGGTTGAGGAGAGCCGGGGAGTCTTTGGATATGGTGCTACATAGTGTTAATCAAAATAAGAGCATAGGATTCTGCCATGTGGAGGCTACCCTTGCATGCATGATGAAGCATAATGAAAACAACTGTTCTTAGCATCTGTAGCAAGAAGATACAGCACAAGCTCACCAAGATGAACTCTGGAGCTGAAGTGAGCTGACGGAAATGCCATTCCGCTACTTTTAGCTGTCTGACGTGAGGCCAATTAGTCTTCTGAAACATCATTTTTCTCATGTACAAAGTAGGACTAGTACCATTGATGAGGGGTGTGTGTTTGTGTGAGCGTGTGTATGTAAGTGTGACTATGTGTGTCTGTATGTGAGTGTGTGTCTGTATGTCTGTGTGTGAATATATGTGTGGCTATGGGTGAGTGTGAGTGTGTGATTGTGTGTCTCTGTGTGAGTGTGTGTCTGTGTGACGGTGTGAGTGTACAAGTGTGTGATTGTGACTATATTTCATGTGTGGGAGTGTGTTTGTGACTGTGTGTATGTGTGTGTGATAGTTTGCAAGTGTGTGACTATGTGTGTCTCTGTTTTTTTGAGTGTGTGTAACTGTGTGTGTGACTGTGTGTATAGCTGTGTATATGACACTATGTGTGACTGTGTCTATTTGTATCTGTGTGTGATTGTGTGTGTGACTGTGTATGACTATGTGTATCTGTGTGTATCTGTGTGTGATTGTGTATCTGTATGTGACTGTGTGTGTCTGTGTATATCTGTGTGTGATTGTGTATCTGTATGTGACTCTGTGTATGTGTGACTGTGTGTGTCTGTGTGTGCATGTGTATCTGTGTGTGATTGTGTGTGTGTGAGAGAGAGAGACTGCGTGTGTATGAGGGTGTATATGTACTGGAGACTGAATCTAAGGCTTCCCATGCCCTGTGCAAGTCCTCTACCACTGAACTACCTCCTCAGACCTTTCTATATTTTTACATTTAGACAGGATCTCGCTAAGTTGATCAGGCTGGGCTTAAACTCACTCTGTAACCTCAGGAAGCTCTTGAACTTGAAATCCTCCTGCCTCGGGTATCTGGGACCTCAGGCATGCAGCATTGAATCTTATTTAAGATTGTTGGGAAGGGTCCCTACAAACATATAAGCCCTTTGTTCATCCCCCTGGCTTGAGGGAAATGCACATTTAAAAAATATTAACATTTCTAGTGTTTAAATATAAAGTTTCTCTAGATCATAGATAAGTTTTATATGTAACTTGCCATATATATGGGCCTTCTGGAATTCTCAAGGTTTTAAAAAAGGCAACTCTTTAATATATAAATAAACTGGCCTGCAGTTAGAAAATGGCATTGTACAGTATTGTGTCCCTGGTATTTCCAAAATTTTCTTTGCAAGTGGGAAACATTCCTTAAGGTCAAACACAACTGGACCCTCAATACTAATGTGCCCCTCCCCACATCTGCTTTGACACATCCCCTAGATCTATTTAGTCTCTCTGCAAAAAGCTTCCTTAATTACATGAAGTTAGTCATTTAGTATGTAGTCAGAACGTACCAGGGGAGAGAAGTCAGGCTTTCCACCTCTCAGGAAGTGTTCTGGAAGGCCTGGGATCAGAAACAGGAAATGCCTGGTTGCTGTGAGTGGGATCTGGTGTGGCTTGCACTGGGTTTCCATGTCTAGGGAGGCTAGGCAAGCAGGGGTGTGCCTTCCTCACAGACACAATGGATTGCTCCCCTTTCTGCAGAGCTCTGAAAGATGTTTGAAGGAGCCTCTATGAACACTCCAGCCCCATGGAGAAGCCTCCGAGAACATCTCCGCCCCACCCACCTGCCACCACACCCTCCTCGTGGCTGGTGTGGTTTAGCTCACCACGAAAAGGCTCACAGCAGATTCTTTGGATGTCACTTGATTCTAACCGTGGAGTAAAAAGCAGCATCCTGTGATTTGTTTTCACTTAGTAATTATGACCTAGAAGGTTCTCGTGGTGAAGAAATGTTTGTGGAATACTCTGGAGCGCAAGGGACAAGATGGCAGGGAGGCCCACCTCATATCTGAGCTCTAGAGAGGTTCTGTCCTCCCAGCACAGCGTCTGAGAGAGAGAGAGAGAAAAAAAGAGCCAACCAACCGTTCAGCATCTCCCTTGGAAAGAAACCAAAGCTTGCATCTTCTTCACAGAGACTCACTCACAAACTAGGATTAAAACTGTATTTAGGCCTGTAATCCTAGCACTGGAGAGGGTGAGGCAGGAGGATTGCCTCTAAAGCAAGGCCAGCTATACAGTTGAGGCTAGCCAGGGCTATACATATCAAGATTATGTCTCAAAAGAGGAAAATGCATCCCGGCCGAGGAGTGTCTTAGTCATGGACAACTTGCGTAGAATGTACAAAATGTTGGATTTGAACCCAAATACAGAACAGGAAAACCTGAGCTGAGTCCATGGATGAGAGCTCAGCAGAGAGACTTCACATTAATAGAGAGACTTCCTTAAAGCAAAAGTAATCCTGATGCTAAAGCCAGGTGACCCCCTGCCCCAAGACAGACAGACATAGACTACAACTCCTGGATCTAGATAGTCACTTCAGGGAAGTTCTCAAATTGTATTGATGGACCAAAGAGGACTTTTTTTTTTTAAAAGCAGAGTTGGGGTTGGTCAATATACTTTAATATAGGGTTAAGCTTGAGGATGTAGAAAGAGAAGCGCCCAGAAAGAAAAAGGCACGAAGAGCTGCGGGCTTCTCAGAGAAAAGCTGCAGTAAGCAAAACACATCCAAGTGTAGGAGCTGGCTTCTCAACGGAGGGTGGCCTGGTCCTTAAAAATGTAATAGCCTTTTCATGAATCTTATCACTAGAAATATTTAATAGAAGGGAAATTTTTCTTTGAAAACAAAACTTTTAAACAAAACCACATTGCCCAACATCTACTCAAAGTCTGCTGTTGTCTAAAAGGTCTTTCCAGAGACATAGACGAAGACTCGGTGTCCTGAGGCAACGTGGACGTCACAGGTCAGTCTACACTGACACCCAGCTTAGAGCAGGTGCTATAAAATAAGCGCAACTCTTCCGTTACTGCAGACTCAAAGCCATCCCATATGTCCTCCATGCTCCTGGGCTATGGCTATGGAGGTAGGAAAGACTCAAGTCCACAGCAAAGTGGTCCACACGAGTCACAGGATGCATTCTATGCACACATTCACATACACACACATGCATGTCCACACACACAAGCATGTATACACACACACACACAAACATTTACACAAACACAAGCATGTATACCACACAAGCATGTATCCACACACAAGCATGTATCCACACACACAAGCAGGTATACACATACACACAAGCTTGCATACACACACTTGATCATTTTGTTAAGTGAAATAAGCCAGACATAAAGGAACCAAGAACCAAGGGATCTCACTCCGTGACGGTAGAATCTAGAAACGTTGATCTTACAGACGTGGAGAGTGAAGGGGTGGTGACCAGAGGCTGCCAGAGTAGAAGGTGGAGGAGGGGAAATGACAGCCAACAGAGTGTCAGACAGACAGACGCAAGCAAGAGGCTCTGCCGTGCCGCTTTGCAGTGGGCTAGAAGCAACGTACTGGATATTTCAAAACGCCAGCAAAGGGGATTGTAAAAGTTCTCACTCTAAAGAAATAACAAAGCTTAGGGAGATAAGTGGGCTTAACCTGACTAAAACATTGTGAAATGTATACATGTATCATAGTATCATGGGCTCTCACAAGTATGGAGAGTTTTTATGTTTAAAATAAATCACAAAAGTATATATACTGTTATAAGCCATCTGTTGATGATAGGTGCTACATTAAACACTGTTTCCCCTAACTATTTGAAATGTTGTAAGAGTCAAGTTTTAACTGATCTCTAAGATTCTTCATGTGACCTCAGAGACCAAGGGGAACCATACAGAGCTAAGAGTTCCATGAGGCAAGGGGTCAAGGCCTCAAGTCATATTCAAGACTGGATTCCCAGCACTCACATTCACTTTGCACATAGTAGGTGCTTAATAAGTATTCTTATAGAAATACAAAGGATTTCAAAGTATTATGAACATTTTAAAATTGTCTCTATTTAGGTAAAACCCAAAATCTTTAATTAAACAATTGTTCAACCCTCTACTAAGATCGTGTTTAAGAACAGGCAGGCTGAAAGCAGCCAGAACTCGGGCCTTCTTCTGGGACCAATTCTAGGCTTCTGAGTTTGCAATTCCCCAGTGCTCTGAACCACATACTCCTGGAAAGCCCAAAGTGTTTTAATTAAACTCCAGTGAAGAACACAGACTTTTCAAATTCCTTGCTGGTTTAAACCAATGACTTCAAAGCAGCTTTAAAGAACACTGGAAAGGGAATGATAAGAGCCAGCACGGCTTCTATGGTGCCCACAACAAAGCAGAGCCACAGAATGGCTTTGCTGAGAGCTGCCCCGAACTCATACTTCCTCCCTCAGGATGGGCATCTGCACCGTAGCATTCCTGCTGCACATCCACCCCATTAAGCACTGTCTGTGTGTGTGACTCACGCTGTGGAAATGCTACACTTGGCAACACACACGGGCCTTCCCTTTCCAGGCCTCAGCAGACATCCAGGAAAAACAAGGGAGCCAACACTTGTGCCCCCCCCCCCCCGTCTCATGCCATCTGCAGTGGTCCCCAAAAGGTGGAGACGTGCTGGAAAGACAGGCTGTGTCCTCAGCTAAACTTGGCTTGGTGAGGATTGGAGGAAGCTGGGAGGAGGAAGGAGAGAACCAACTGTAAGATGGCTCTCTTCTCTCTCTGCATTCCTGTCTTCTTCTGGGGCCTTTTAAAACACTAAAAGGATTAAATAATCCCAAGAAAGTAATGAATAGCAAAGATTTGGATGGAGAACTTGGATCTTTCCCCTGCCTCATTTCCTCCAACTAAACTCTTGCAGGTAAGATATAAAAATGCTCCACATGCACACACATAAGCAGACACATGTACACATACACACACATATACACACAGATACATCACACATATATACATGTAAGCACACATACAGAGGCATACACATATATGCACATATGTGCACATACATAAGCACACACAGATACATATACATGCATCACATGTGCATGTATACACACATGCACATATGTATGTACACACATACAGATGCATGCACATACATGAACACATACCCACACATACACACATATACATACCCACATGCATGCACATATACAGGCACACACATACATGTACATATATACATACATATATATACATATATGCACATGCATACACATGAACACATATATAGTACATATACACATATAGAGAGAGACATACATATATACAAAAATATATATGTATATATATACACATTCCTGAATACATATATGCATTCACACACATTCACACATATACACACACATACACAGGTACACATATACAGGCACATACACATACGCACACTCAAGAGAAAATTGAGTAACTATATCTTGTTAGGGTAGTGAAAATAACACTTGAGTCTGAAAAACACCACCAATAGCATCCTGCATAGGGTATGTACACCTATAGGATCAGTAATGGTCCTCGGCCACCATGTAACACTTCCAGAGACTGGTGACTTAATCTTGGCTAAAGACTGTAAGCCATACTCATACTGTCGTTGAAATCTGTGAAATGACTCTTAGACTGAGAACACATGGCATTCACCAGGCCTGCCAAGCATTAACGTGTAAACCAGGGGTGGGGCTAGTTTAAATTTTAAACAACTCAATTTCCTAGACAAGTCCTTCTGCAGTAGAGATCATGAAATTAACTTGCAGTCTGCACCTGTTTATTTCACAAAGCAGATGTGTTTCAGTGAGCATGCGTGGGCGCGCCTCTGTGTGTGTGTGTGTGTATGTGGTGCTAGGGATCAAACCCAGGTCTTGCACATGCTAGGCAAGATCCCCACTCATGAGCTCTGTCACCAGGTCTCATGAAGACAACTTTAAATGATGTCCCTCCAGTAACAATCCCTGTAGAAGCCTCTGTATAAGTAGACTGAGTATGTTCAAGACACAGGACTAGAAAGTTTAAGGTCTGGGAGGGAGTTCAGTTTCTCATGTTGGTCTTCTGTTTTCCAGTTCTGAGGTCAGCATTGCTGCTGAGTTTTAAAAGAGAGTCCAGGAAGACTTGGGGAAAGCTCCAGCCTTGTGACTCTTTTGGTGTTTCAAAGTCGTCTGTTCCGGAAAGGTCTGCAACTTGAAATGTCATTAGCATCCTGGCTGGCACTAGTCAGTAGGTGCATTGATTGGTATGTGCCTCATGCTCAACCCAGGAAATTGTCATCTTAGAGGTGCAGGTATGTTCATGTCCTGAGCCCTAATCAGGCACTAAAGAGATAGAGCACTTTGCTGATGAATCTCTTAAGTATCAACATTGGCTTAAAGTAACTCAAGTCGTCAGTCAAAAGCATAATTGCCACAAAAAGCCAGCTCTTCTATTCCATTTTTAAAAGACTATATTACCTAGTGCTGGGACAAGCCCTGCTTCACGGAGCTGAGCTAGAATGGAACTTTTGCAATGTTATGCTGCCTGTTACTAACACGCTAATTCCCTGTGGTCACTTGAGTCATCTGTAAGTCAGGCTGCACCAGAGATTCCGTGGCCTCTTTGGCTGCCTCTGACCAAACAACCACTGAGAAGGCTCTCATGACCCTGGCCATCCTTCAAAGGGAGGAAAAGGCACTGAAGTGATAGGAAGAGGTGGGGTCCAAAGTCCAGGTCCCTATCCTCAGAGAAGGTTAGGAATGAAGGAGAAACCTGAGCCATGTCCTCATGGGGATCATAATCCAGTTGAAAAGAGACACTCTGATTGAGCCATGCTGCTGAGCAGTAGGTAGTGGTATGCCAAGACATGAGACATAGCTTTAAGGAAGGCAACCTCAGTGTTGGGGAGTGGCTGGACAAGGAAGCACAGTGGGGAGACAGAGTGAGAGTGAAGGAGGGAGAAGGCTTGGAGCAGAGGTCATGCTAAGACTGCAGTGGCCTGAAAGTCACATGGGACACAGACTTGTCCCCTGCTACACCAAAGCACCAAAGTTTCCTGAAGAAGAAAGGAAAAGAACTCACTGCTTTCTACAAACAAACACCATGCTCGATAGGAAATAGAAGTAAAGTGTGGGAGGGGCCAGGGCCCTGGGACCATGGTCAACATCCTGGTCCTTGTGTGTAGTGGTGGGCGTGTCTTCCCAGGCCTGCCCCACAGCACTCACTAGGACATGGGAAGATGATGTCTCTATTTTTTTTTAATTTTTTTAAATCTCACCTTTTCAGCTTCTGAGCTATTATGTATTTTCAAGGAGCTCACTAGTTTCACAGGCAGTACACATGAGATGTAAACTATCTAAAATGGGAAGAGTTAAAGTTGGACACGGTGGCTCACATATGTGATCCCGACCATGCTAAGGCAAGAGGGCTAATACAAGTTCGAGGCCAGCCTGAGCTACAAAGTGAAGTCTAGGACAGTCTGAGCTATAAGGTAAGGTGCAGACCAGCTTGGGCTATGATGAGTTCTAGGTCACCTAGGCTATAGGGTAAGAACATACCCCCACCCCACCCCTACACACACTGTCTCCAAAAAAAGAAAAAGAAAGAGGGAGGGGAGAGAGGAGGGAGAAGGAGGAGGAAGAGGAAGAAGAAGAGAAGGGGGAATAAGAAGAGGGGGAAGAGGAGGAAGAAGAAGGAAGAGGAGGAGGAGGAAGAGGAGGAGGAGGAAGGGAAGAGGAAGAGGGGAAGAGGAAGAAGAGGGGGAAGAGGAAGAAGAGGGGGAAGAAGAAGAAGAAGAAGAAGAAGAAGAAGAAGAAGAAGAAGAAGAAGAAGAAGAAGAGGAAGAGGAAGAGGAAGAGGAAGAGGAAGAGGAAGAGGAAGAGGAAGAAGGAGGAGGAAGAGGAAGAAGGAGGAGGAGGAGGAGGAGAAAAAAAGAAAATACAATCTCCATTAAACATTTAGAATCTTGGGAAATATGGGCATATCTTTTGTTAGTAGGTGAGTCACAAATTTGAGAAAATTCTAGGGTGCGAACCAGAGTTAAATGCTGGAGACTATTGTGTATGTTTTCACTCCCCTAAACAAGTTTGTTTGATCCAACTTTACTGGGTGTGCTTGATCCCATGTGGGCGGGAAGAAGATGGGCAGAAAATACATCAGGACATATGCTTGCCCCTAACTGGACCTGAGGGGAAATGAAGTAAACTGTGGGTTTTGCCCTTTTAGCCTCTGCTAAATGTGATTAATGGCCATTTCCTGGGAACCAGGGTATGGACTTTGCATGTTTCCACCCACCTGGCCAGTATTCAATTAAAGCTTGCTTCAGATTGGTTTTAAATTCTGGTAGTGGTCGCATTCTGAACCGTCAGGATCAGCATTAGAAGAACAACACTTGCGGCAGCAAGAGTCACAAAAAAGGGAAGACAGAAACTGGATCAGTTCTGGACTGGAAGGAAGCACTGCATGGATCAGACACCTGCCTTCCTGTCTGGGATGTGGAGAAAGATGGTGGAGGGGACGCCACGAACAGGTTGGAGAACCAAGGACCAATCATCCTGGTGAAATGTCTTTCAAACTAGAAAGAGGAGGCACACACAAAGTGGGAAGAAATGGGGGAGTCAAGGCCACAGTTAAAGGAAGAGACATTTACATGGAGAAAAAGCAGGGCAGAGTTTGTGACCTTGAGATGCTTCTTAGCAAGGTCACTAAAGGGTTTGTGGGGGTCAGGAGCAGAATGGGAGGGGCCAGAATGTGTAGGGGGAAAAGAAATGAGCAGGGATTAGGTTTCACCTACTAAAATGCAGGATTGGTGCTATCAGAGAGTAGGGGGCAAGAAGGTTCAGTTTGTGTTACTCTGTGTGAACATTACACTGGTACATGGGGCTGCTCTGGTGGAAAATGAAGGAGCAAAAGATGAGGTTCAGTTCTAGCCCAGAATTTCCTTGACACTCAGATTTCATGAACTTGTGGGAGCCAGAGAGAGAATGTAGTTTACTTCTAAGAGTGTATTGCACACACTGACTCTAAGTTTGGAAGTTTCTCCCAAATTTTGCATTTATTTCTTGGTTTTATTTAATGATGTGAGGTCTCATTTTGTAGCCCATGCTGGCCTTGAACTCCTCCTTCTCTTCCTCATTCTCCTGCCTCAGTCTACGGAGTGGGTGTTTTGGAGACAAGTACCACACAGCTAGCTTGATATTTTAATATCCAAAGATCTGAATAGAAATACCTTAGGCCGGGCGGTGGTGGCGCACGCCTTTAATCCCAGCACTTGGGAGGCAGAGGCAGGCGGATT
>NW_022196911.1:4320933-4325933 GCF_008632895.1 Mastomys coucha | reverse complement strand
CATCATGTGATGAGACTACCAGGGCCTTGAGAGACAAGACCCTGGCTTCTACCCTGCAGGGTTTACGGGCCCTTCAGGACGCACAGGGAATATGGCACAATTGTGTATTCCTTTATTGTAGGTAGAATGTGGTGAAGTTCCTTTAGCAGGATAATTTGATGGACCAACAAGCTGTGGAGAACAAAAAGCTAGCCATGAGATTGGACCATCAGCTAGCGTATTTTCCTCCCTGTAGTGAGGATGTGATATCTCTCCATTGTAGAGAAGATGGGTTCTTTTGTTTTATTTTATAGACAAGGTCTCATATAGCCCAGGTTGGCTTTGAACTCCTTGCATAGCAGAGGATAACCTTGAACTCCTGCCTTAACCTCCCGAGTGCTGGGATTACAGGCAAGAATCAACGTGCCTCATTTCATGCAGTATTAGGGACTCCAGTACCAGGCCTCCATGTGTGCTAGGTAAGCGCTCACTCTATCAACTGAGCTACATCTCCAGCCCCTGGACATAGAAGGTGGGAAGGGAATCCTTTCTGAAATGTTTTCAAGGAGCTTGGCCTTTCAGGTTGAAACCCTTAGCTATCTAGTTTAATTTCCCATCAGAATCTTGAGACCCTCCAGGCTCCCAGGGAAGTTTTTCTATTTACATGTCAAACACAAAGCTGCAGGGGTTGGTAGATATTATGATTTTTGTATGTAAAACATGTTCCACAGGCCTATGTATTTGAACACTTGGTCCCCAGTTGTTGGTACTGTTTGGGACTTTGCTGGATGAAGCAGGTCACTAAGAGTCAGCTTTGAGCCTTACTTATAATCTATCTGCTTCTGCTTCCTGTTCTGATGCGAAGGGAGATAGTGAGAAACCCAGTGGCAGGCACACTAATACATCCATGGAGCCATGTACCACCATGACTTCCCCATCACCGTGGACTAGCCCCTCCAACCAGGAGCCAAAATAAACTTTTCTTCCTT
Organism: Mastomys coucha; assembly: GCF_008632895.1. Taxonomy (NCBI): domain Eukaryota; kingdom Metazoa; phylum Chordata; class Mammalia; order Rodentia; family Muridae; genus Mastomys; species Mastomys coucha. The sequence goes on along the minus strand of NW_022196911.1, from coordinate 4,324,965 downwards.
TAAGGTCCTATGTGAGGGGCTGGAGAGATGGCTCAGTGGTTAAGAGCACTGACTGCTCTTCCAGAGGTCCTGAGTTCAATTCCCAGCAACCACATAGTGGCTCACAACCATCTGTACTGGAATCTGATGCACTCTTCTGGTGTGTGTCTGAAAACAGCTACAGTGTACTCATATAAATAAAAATAAATAAATCTTAAAAAAAAAGAATCCTAGGTGTTAGCATTTCCTCTAGGCTCTGCTCAACAGTTACCTAGCAACAGCTGCCAGAAGCCAAGGATATAAATAGAGACTATTTGGGGTCTCCCATGCTCTCTCTCTCTCTCTCTCTCTCTCTCTCTCTCTCTCTCTTTCTCTTTCTTTCTCTCTCTCTCCATTTACTCTCTCTCCCACATGTTCCTGGCCAGCCTCTTCCCCTCTTCCCGCTTCCTCTCTTCCCCTCTCTCTCTCCTCTCTTTCTCTGCCCCCTCCTTTCTTTGCCTCTACCCCCTCCCACCAATAAATTTTTTTATACTAAGAATCATACAGTGGGGCTAATACGGGTGTGGTTCTTGCCCTACCCTTGGGACAGCATGCTAAGAACTCTTAAAGACACAGAGGCAAATACTGACCTCCAACTTCAACCGGACTGTTGAAGATGAACAACTTCACATCCTCCTGGAAGCTTAGACACCCCACGATCTTCTGGGCCATTCAATCCTGAAAGAAACCGACAAACAGGCTCATTAAATCACTAATAGTGAACTACTGAGGTGTTAAGTGAAATGCTCCAATTTCACAGACAAGGGGAAGTACAATTCAGAATGAAAGTCGGTGGTGCAAAAGTCCGCTGCAGGAGGCTTTATTTATTCTGGCAACAGCCAACCCTCCTCTTCCCTGGCTAACTGGTCGATAAAGACATCACGCATCCTTCCCTACGTAGTGGCAGTGAGAAATGGATGTGACTCTGCAGCATAGGAAAATCTTGTGGAGATGGTTTCCCCTTGATGGTTGTGTTCTGGTGAGCATGAAACAGAAGACACTCCAAGTCTGTACTGAAGAGTTCAGAATTACTTGTGTAAGATACTCCTTTAGAAAGAACAAAAGCCGGAGTCTGTCACCTATAGCAAGTTTTGGTCCAGTCAGAAGTTCAATAACCAGGGATCCTCCTGCAAAAGAATTACTTAACCTAGCAGAAACTGTAGCGTAATAAGGACTTTTGATTTAAAACTTATTTTATAATCTTTCTAAAAACAGAAGTGATTTTCTAATACTAAGGCCAAGTCTCTGTATTTCATAGAAAAATGAGCCCTGTAGGGTATACTAAAAAAGGTCCCTCCCACCCCTAGAGCAGTTCCCATATTTTCAGACAGAGGTTGACTTGTCTCCAAAGAGCAAATTTGTCCCTTGCCACCTCAGAAAACCTTAGAGCTCCTGCAGGCTGGGATCTTAGACTAATGGAGTTCAAACCTCTCACCACACCTAGAGACACTGCGCTGGGGAGCCACCAGCCAATTAGAGAGCTGGCTGGAGCAAACCAGATAAAATGAGTGTTCGTGTGGGGCAGACTCCAGGCTAGCTGCTTCAAACACGTGACCTCACATGCGGCTCTCAGTCCCCTGTGAAGTATGCACAGCGTGCCTCCATTTTACAAATAAAATCATATAAGCCCAGGAGGCTGGGCTCTTGGGCTCAGCCTTTATATCTGAGCGGCTATGGCAAAGCAGGCCCCAAGTAGGTGCTGTGTACACAAAAGGGCGATTAGCACATTTTCTGACTTCGGTGAGCTCACAATGTAGTGTGGGTGGAGAGGAGAATTAAGTACCTTAAATAGAACTCTACTGTTCAAACTGCAATTTCTGATATATTAGGACACAGTTCTTTTTAAAAATGAGTCTATTTTTTTTCCCTCTCTTCCCTTCCGCCAGTACTGCAGATCAAAGGGAGAGCGCTACGCTCGTAAGGCAAGAATTTTACCACTGAACTGTAGCCCCAGGCCAGCCAGCTTTTCATGATGGAGACAGGGTCTCATTAAATTGCCCAGGGTGGACATGAACAAACTCTATAACCCAAGGTAGTCCTTGAACTTGAAATCCTCCTGCCTCAGCTTCCCCAGGAAGCGGCTGAAACTTAGGCCGTCTCCCCCAGGACCAGATGAAGCATTAAACTGTTAGCTCAGTAACAGGAAGGAAGGGAGGAAAGGAGGGAGGGAGGGAGGGAGGAAGGGAGGGAGGGAGGGAGATGACTGTATAAATAAATGAAGTATAAACAAATGAAGCTGACTGTAGAACCAAGGGTCCACTGTCTTCTTTTCCAGGTGAAATGGGGAGGGCAGAGGAGCTGGAGTCTGTCTGGGGATGAGCCAGCATGGAAAGCCAGATGAAGTGGACTACAGTTTGTTCCTCATCAAGGATAAGATGCTGAGACTGAGAAGTTTCAGGGGTAGCCCAGCCAACGAGTGCTGGCTAGTTCCGTGTCAACTTGACACATGAGAGAGTCATCAGAGAAGAGGAAATCTCAATCAAGAAAAGGTCCCCCCCATAAGATTGGGCTGTCCTAAAAGAGCATTTTATTAAATAGTGGTTGTTAGGGGAGGTGCCATCCCTGGGCTGGTGGTCCTGGGTTCTATGAGAAATCCATGAGGAGCAAGGTCAGTACTCTTCCATGACTTCCATATCAGCTCCTGCCTCCAGGTTCCTATCCTGTGTGAGTTCCTGCCCTGACTTCCTTCTATGATGAGCAGTGCTGTGGAAGTATAAGCCAAATAAACTCTTTCCTCCCCAACTTGCTCCCCTTTTCCTTCAACCTGGGACTAAGGGATCGGCACCTATCAAGCCACAGGGAGGCTCCATGACATCAGCTCTGTACTATAGAAGCAGGACCCAGAAGAGGTGATAAGACCTCGAGACAGAACCCTAAGCCCATCCCTAATTGTTAGAACTGAAGATGCTGCCAGAAGATCAACAAAGCACCGTTGAGGTCAGGAATGGATCCTCCAGTCTCACTATTCCTTAAGAGAAGGGAAGTACGGAAACAGGAAGCCAGGAAGCAGTGAGTGCAACTCAAGCTCAGCCCTTCAGATAACCTCATGTCACCTCACTGTACTTCCCCTCTGAGGAAGCGTGTGCAGGGACAAGGCCGGGGCATATTTGACTGTTTCATGGTGACAAGAGATGGGGCCAAATTTCATTATCTTATCTGCTACTGAATCTACACTTTACCTAAGTAGGTGTGTGGCAACCATGACAAGAACCAGATACTATACAAAATAAGTAGTTCTAGAGGCAAGAAAAAAAAAGACTAGATGTTCACATTTTTACGAAGTTTTCCTGATACAACTACAGGTCAAAAAGTTTTAACTTAGTCTACCCTTGCTGTAGGGGACACTACCCAATGACTAAAGCAGAAGAAATAAACAGGGTATGGCTTTTGTTTTAATTCTATCAAGCAGAAAGTTGAGGAGCTGGGCAGTTGTTCAACCGAACCTGGGTTCAGTTCCAGGCAGCCATGTCAGGCAGGCTCATTACCACCTGTAACTCCAGCTCCGAGCACTCTGATGCCCTCTTCTGGCCTCTGTGGGCATTGCAGTTATGTGTTCAAACAGCCATGCCCACACAAACTTATCAAAAAATAAAATCTGAGCTGGAGAGATGGCTTAGTGGTTAAGAGCATGCACTGTTCTTCCAGAGTACCTGAGTTCAATTCCCAGCACCCACACCATGCAGTTAATAACAACTGCCCTATAGGGTGGGGATGGGAGTACGGGTGGGGGGGATCTGACACCTCTGGTATCCGTTATCACCGGCATTCATGTGTACATACCCGCAACCACACACACATACACATGCACATAATTAAAAATAAAAAGCAAATGAATAGCTTGTGCTAAAGCGAACCAAAAGGAAGTCTGTAAAAAAATAACCATACTAGGGGTTACTATGGGATTATTATCTATATTATTAGCAAATTATCTGAGATTTTGAATGCATTGGTACCCATGAAAGATGAAAATGTATTTGATGTTTTCTGAGTGTGTAATTTCTCACATATCTAAGT
>NW_022196911.1:4318909-4320923 GCF_008632895.1 Mastomys coucha | reverse complement strand
GAGACAGGGTTCCTCTGTGTAGCCCTGGCTAGCCTAGAACTCACTCTATAGACCAGGCTGACCTTGAACTCAGAAATCTGCCTGTCTCTGCCCCCTAAGTGCTGGAATTAAAGGCGTGTGTCACCACTGCCCGGCCACCTAAGTCTTTATTCATTTATTTGCTTATTAATTTTATATTGCACAGGCTAGCCTCAAATTTGCAACCCTCCTGCTTTAGCCTCCAAAATGCTAGAATTACATGTGTGCTCCCACCACTTCTGGACCACAAGGTTATTATTTTTGGACCAAGGACTCTGATTTTGCTAGTAGGTTCAAGGGCAATACAGCAAAGAGTTCAATGGTCAATGGTCCTCCATAGGCAAAGTGCACATGGACTTTGATTAATAAATTGGTGCTATTATCTTCACCCTAGAGGAAAAGAGCACGAGACAGGGTTAATGATCTGTCCAGGTCTCACTACAGTGACCCCAAACTTTCACTGCTTACTCTGAACTTGTTTATGAGTTCACAGGTGTGGTTAATATTTTTGCTGCTTCTTATAGAGCCAGTGTATTCTTCTTTATCACAGGGATGAGCAACATGGAAGAGGATACTGGTGGTTACTATAACCATTCGCATCTCAAAGCCTCACGGAAAAGGATGCTTTTTCCAGATATCAGCAAACATCACCCTTTACCAACAGTAAAAAGAAATTCACCTGGTACTTTTACATTTTAAAGTAGTTTTAGGTTTCACAGTTTCAATTAAGTTTTGGCAATAAACTTTTTTTTTAAGGGTTTAACTTTATTTTATTTATTTATTATTTTATTAGGTATTTTCTTTTTTTGCATGTCATATGATATCTCCTTTCCCAGTTTCCCCTCTGAAAAAAAAGAAATAAATAAAATTAAATTAAAATTAAAAAAACAAAAACAAAAATAAAACCCCTGTTTCCTCCCCACTCTCCCTGCTCACCAACCCACCCTCTCCCTCTTCCTGGCCCTGGCATTCCCCTACACTGGGGCATAGAACCTTCACAGGCCAAGGTCCTCTCCTCCCATTAATGATCGACTTGGCCATCCTCTGCTATATGTATGCTGCTGGAGCCATTAGTCCTACCATGTGTACTCTGTGGTTGGTGGTTTAATCCCTGGGAGCTCTGAGGGTACTAGTTAGTTCATATTGTTGTTTGTCCTAGGGGGCTGCAAATCCTTCAGCTTCTTGGGTCCTTTCTCTACCTCCTTCATTGGGGACCCTGTGCTCAGTCCAATGAATGGCTGTGAGCCTCTACATCTGTATTAATTGGGCACTGTCAGAGCCTCTCAGGTGACAGCTATACCAGGCTCCTGTCAGCTAGCACTTGCCAGCATCCACAATAGTGTTTAGATTTAATGTTTGAATATGGGAAGGATTCCCAGGTGGAGCAGTCTCTGGATTGTCCTTTCTTCAGTCTCTGCTCCATAGTTTGTCTCTGCAACTCCTTCCATGGGCATTTTGTTCCCCCTTTTAAGAAAGAACAAAGTATCCACACTTTGGTCTTCTTTCTTCTTGAGTTTCTTGTGGTTTGTGGGTTGTATTTTGTGTATTCCAATCTTCAGGGCTAATATCCACTTATCAGAGAGTGCATACCATGTATGTTCTTTTGTGCTGGCTCCAGTGGCAGATAACATGTAGAAGAATGCAAATCGATCCATTCCTATCTCCTTATACAAAGCTCAAGTCCAATAGGATCAAGGACCCCCACATAAAACTAGATACACTCAAACTAATAGAAAAGAAAGTGGGGAAGAGCCTCAAGTACATAGGCACAGGGGAAAATTTCCTGAACAGAACACCAATAGCTTATGCTCTAAGATCAAGAATTGACAAATGGGACCTCATAAAATTACAAAGCTTCTGTAAGGCAAAAGACACTGTCAATAGGACAAAATGGCAACCAACAAATTGGAAAAAGATCTCTACCAATTCTATATCTGATAGAGGGCTAATATCTAATATATACAAAGAACTCAAGAAGTTAGACTCCAGAGAACCA
>NW_022196911.1:4314802-4318266 GCF_008632895.1 Mastomys coucha | reverse complement strand
ATTCTTAGGGAAATGGATGGATCTGGAGGATATCATCCTGAGTGAGGTAACCCAATCACAAAAAAACATTTTTTTTTTAAGTCCCAGAATTGGGCCTGGAGAGATGGCTCGGCAGTTAAGAGTACTTGCTGCTCTTGCAGAGGACCTGGGTTCAATTCCCAGCCCCCACACGGCAGCTGACGACCATCTGCAACTCCAGTTCCAGAGGATCTGACATTCTCATCTGGTCTCCACTGGCATGATGTGCACACAGTACACATCACATACACACAGGTAAAACACCCATACATATAAGAATATGTAGGCAACACATGAGACAAGGGAACTTAAAAAGGTAAAATGAGCAGGTGAGATGGCTCAGCGGTTAAGAGCACTGACCGCCCTTTCAGAGGTCATGAGTTCAAAGCCCAGCAACCACATGGTGGCTCACAACCATCTGTAATGAGAAACAAATAAAAAACCTATGGACCAGAGCGAGCAGGGCTTGGAGCAAGAGGGAGAAGGGAAGAGGGAAAAGAAAAAAAAAGTACAGCCTGGTCTACAGCGTGAGTTCCAGGACAGCCACGGTTACAGAGAGAAACCCTGTCTCGAAAAACCAAAAAAAAAAAAAAAAAAGGTAAAATGAGTCTATTGGTTGATCGAATTTAGCTTAAATACTTCTGAGTTTTACCTAAAGGTTATTCAGTAGATAAAGTCTTAAGAGGCATTTGCAGTGGTAAAATGGAATGGGAAGATGAAGCCCATGTTTTTCGTTCTTTATTTTGATGCTGAAGCCTCAGGCTAGGCCCTCACCTCCCGCTTGACTGGCTTAGCCACACCCTCAGCTTCGTAGATATTTGTAATGGGTAAGGTTAAGCCTTTGAAGGCAGCCATGCACAGTGGGCTGCTAAGTGGCTAACAGAAAAGTGTGAGAACTGAGGACCCCAGGAAATGAGAGACTGGCTGCTGAAGCAAAGAGGGGAAGGTGTTGGGAAGGAGGCTGGGCACAGGGACCCAGCTTCTGAGACAGCAGAGTCCATTTCCTGATTGGCTTGAGTGGTGTTCACCTATAATAATACACTACATCACATGTTTGGTGTGGCTTTCTCTATCTGTAGGCTTTCCTCTTAAAGGGGATTTATAGGACGAAGTCCTTGGTTTGAAATAGGGAGCCGACAATAACTGGGATAAATTGGTATTTTCAGGCCTGGGAGGACGAACAAAATTAAATAAGCTCTTTTTCTTCATTTGGCCAAGGGGAGGCTGTATAGTGAGGGATGTGGTCAGGAGCGGCTTCTCCTCTTTAAGCAGGTGTTTGCAAGTCTTAAAAAAACAGCAGGCCTGTGTAATCTACAGTTCCAAGAATCAGCTGTCCCGTAGCTTGGGAACTAATGCCAAAGGCTGGTATCTAAATGCTTTTTGTTTGCTTGCTTATGCATGTCTGTCGTGTGCTTGTGCACTTGTGTGCTCATGTGTGCACGTCTGTGTGTGTGCACACACATGTGGTGTGTGTGTATGGTGTGTATATCTTGCAGCTGCGTGGTGAATGTCTATATACAGTGCATTTGCTCAAGTAGAGATACCAAGATGTATTCCCCAACGTTTCTCTCCCATTATTATTCTTGAGACAGGATCTCTCAATGAACTGAAAGCTCACTGACTTGGCTAGGCTTGCTGGCCAGCCAACCTCTGCCTGTGTGGAGCTAGGGTTTTATGGGGCATATTATATGATACCCTGGCTTTTTATGTGGGTATCGGGGATCCAAACTCAAGTCCTCATGCTTGTTCAGCAAGCAGTTACCCATTGAGTGCCCCCCACCCCAACCCACCCCCTGCAAGCTCTGCTTTTAGGTTTTCCTCCAGTTTGGAGCAGTTCAGAATTCCTTCTTCCAGAAGGAAATGGCTGAGATAGATCCCAGGTAAATTCTTCCAAAACACACGCCAAGTCACACTGTTTGCGGGACATGGCATGGGTGCCCAACCCCCACTAGCCAAGGCCTCCCAATACCTCCTGGCCAGACTCCAGGGTGAGAAAAGCCAACACATGGCCAAGTTGGAGCCTGGGTATGCAACTCAGGCTCTCCAGAGTCCACCGTCTCTCCCTCTTCCATCACTGGAGTGAAAACTGGCCTGTTCTGTTTATTTTCTCCCAGAGCTATTTAACATAGGAGCACAAAGAATGAGTGGGAAAACCACAGCCATGTGGACCAGAATGATCTCCAATCACAATAAACACTCCCAAAGAGGGAGGAAGATGGTAAGCGATAGATTTCCTTTCTAACATTCTTTAAAATAAATGCAGAGCCTTTGGGGAGGCGGCCTGACAGGTTTCCACGAGACGAGGAGGGTGGGGACAAGCGGGGCTTTGTGTACTAGCTGACTGCATCAGGCTCCACTCCAACCTGGAGTTTGGCCACTGCCCCCCAGGAAACCAAGGGCCTGGAGTTTGTCCACAAGACATAGGCAAAGTTGCTGCCCTGAAATCAACAGGGATTCCTTCCCTCTCTTCAGCCCTTGGCAGCAGTGTGGCATCCAGGAAGATGCTGGGCTCTGACATATTCTGTAGGGCCTCTTGCATCCTCCAAGCTAGGTCTTGGCCTGCTGAGAAACACCAGGATGGTTTAGGAACTCCAACCACAGCGGGCTTCGATAGAGAGCAAGCCAAACCTAAATTCTGGGCCACCACATTTTGGAGATGTTTCCCCCTGAAACATGTGAGCAAAGTCCACAAAGCTTTAAAACAACATGTGATGGTTGTGGGAAAGGGACACACACACACACATACACACCCCTGGTTTCTATATCCACTTCAACAGGTCCTTCTGTTCTAATAGTGGAGTCCATGACAGGTCCTTCTGTTCTAACAGTGGAGTCCATGAGTCCTTCTGCATAGCCTCACTTTGAACATCATCAAGACATGGATGGCATGCTGCATGCTGGGAAGTCTAAAACAGACTGCCACCAACAAAAACCCCTGAGACCCCACTGCAGTCAGAAGATGCCAATTTCTCAAGAGCTTTCAATGAGAGAAACAAGGCTGGGCATGGACAAGCTCAAGCCTGTAAGCCCACTGAAGAGGCAGGAGGTTCACTGACAGTACAAGGTCAGCCTGAGCTACACGGTAGGATCCCTTCTCCAGAAGGTAGGGGTGGGATGTGGGGGGAGTTGGTAGCAGTGGGATACCCTGCAGTTCCAGCCATGTGGGAGGCAGAAAGAGAGGGAATAGCTTTGAACCCAGGCGTTCTAGGCACCGTTGTGTCTTATAAAAAGATAAGGAGAGAAGGAATATGTTTGGTGGATGTACAATCATGCGTGGGAGGAAGGGGTGCCTCCATGGGCCCATGCTGAGGCATCCCTTCCCCCTGAGGGACCAGTTATACAAAGGTATAGTATAGAATAGAGTTTATTTAGGGCAAGGGGAGGTGAGTTGAGAGGGTAGTAGAGGCAGAGAAAAGGAGAGAGAGAGAGAGAGAGAGAGAGAGAGG
>NW_022196911.1:4309230-4314637 GCF_008632895.1 Mastomys coucha | reverse complement strand
AGAGAGAGAGGAGGGAGGGAGTGGGAGTAGGGAGAGAAGGGGAGCAAGAGAGAGGAGTGAGTAGGCACACCTGGCTCTTGCTGTGGGGCGGAGCCTAGACAAAATGCCAGTAGGCAGTCTGGTCAAAATAGCAAGATCTTACAGTGAGAGAAAAGATGGGCAGGGGCAAAGGAAGAAGGAGGCTGGAGAAGTGGCTTGGTGGTTAAAAACCTGTACTTGTCCATAGGACTTTAGTTCAGTTCCCAGCACTTATAATGGGCAGCTTATGACCACCTGTAACTCCAGCTCCTCTGGTTTCTTTGGACATCTGTATGCCCATACACACACACACACACACACACACACACACACACCTAAACACATTTGTATATATATATATATATATATATATATAAAGTTTTAAAACAGAAAGAAAGAAACAGAGTACGGAAGGAAAAAAGAAGGGAAGGAAAGAAAAGGACTAGAAGTCTCTCGTTTTTCCAACATGAAAAGAGACCGCCTACCCCCTCCTGAGAGTCTTCCATCTCTTGACTGAGCCACAGAACAATCCCACCAGATGACAAGTCCTTGCAAGTCTCCCAACACCATTCTCTGTTAACTAAAGAAGCAACTGTCCATTTGTTGAGCTGAAGGACAGGAGGGAGCCTCAGCAACTTTAGGAGCTGACCTAGTGTTAGGATTAGTGCTGCCCCCTAGAGGTATGGAGGGCTCAAACTCAGGCCACAGGCCTCTTTACTATTGGGCTTATAGGCCAACACCACCACACTGGGCTTTTTCTCTTTCTTTTTCTTCTTTTTCTTTCTTTTTCTCTTTCTCTTTCTCTTTCTCTTTCTCTTTCTTTTTCTTTTTCTTTTTCTCTTTTCCCACATAGGTGCTCGCGTTCTTAAGTTGTACAACAAGCATTTAGCCACTAAACCATCTCCCCTATCTCCCAGATTTTTTTTTTTTTTTTTTTTAGAAAAAGACTTATTACTTATTGATCCTTTCTGGTTCATAAAGCATGATGATTGGGTGTTCATGCCATTGCGTGACATGTGCCACCCATAAACCTTGTTACGACATGGGCACATTACCCGTCTGACATAAAAAAAAAAAAGAAAGAAAGAAAAGAAAAAGAAAAAGACTTATTTGTTTTTATTTTACATGCATGAATGTTTTTTTTTTGCATGTTTGTGTCCCCCACATATGACTCAGGGCCCTTGGAGGCCAGGAGAGGGTGGGTCCTTCAGAACTGGAGTTACAGATGGTTGTGGGCTGCCATGTGGATACTGAGAAGCAAACTCTGGTCTTCTGCAAAAGCAGCCAGTGCTCTCAACCACTTTCTAGTCCCCAATCCCCCCAGGATTTAAGCTTTGTAGGCCACTGTCTCGTATCCAAGGCTTAGAAGACTTTCCCCATGTTTCCAGTAAACATTTGTTCAGAATTCAATCTGCTCTACCCCACCCCTCTGGGAGGCCCCCTTTTCTCCCAGGCACGTTCTGTTCTCTTACTCCTGTCCAGGGCCACTACAGTTCTCGAGGTACACCCCTACCATAGCATTGATAGTCCATGATTATCTCTTTAAGTGCTCTCGATTCCCACTACGTCTAGGGCAGTCCCTGTGTTTTCATTAGCCACGCCTTCAGCTTCTGCAGCAGGACCTGGCACCTGAGCAGGATGTGCCCAAAGCCATCATTCTCTCTTGTACTGCCTCGTAGCCGTGAGCCCATGCTCTTCCCCAATGTGGCTAGCCGAAGGCAGCCTCTATAGAATCTGGTTCAGTGGAAGTGGCTCCCCAAGGCTTAACATATGTAGTCTGGAACCAGCATGTTAAGGTCGCTAGAGCATATACCAAAAGATAAGAATCTGTACTTCAAATAAATGGCTTCCCTTCTTTCCTCATTTTTTTCCCTAACCTTCTTTTTTTTTTTTTTTAAAGATTTACTTTATTTATTTTATGTGTATGAGTACACTGTAGCTGAACTCATGGCCATGAGCTATCATGTGTGTGGCTGCTGGGAACTGAACTCAGGACCTCTGCTGGCCCCGTTCGCTCCAGCTTAATTCACTGTAGCTGTCTTCAGATGCACCAGAAGAGGGCGTCCAGTCTCATTACGGGTGGTTGTGAGCCACCATGTGGTTGCTGGGATCCGAACTCAGGACCTTCGGAAGAGCAGTCCGTGCTCTTATCCGCTGAGCCATCTCGCCAGCCCTTCCCTAACCTTCTTAAAGGAGAAAAAAATTTATTTGCATAACCAGGAGATGTCACTATGTTCTATGTATGTGGACATATGACTAAACAACATATTTTTAAAAATCCGTTTCAGATAATTGAAGTTAACATCAGGTCCCTCATTTAGCCTAGACTAGAGGAGGACTTAAGTTACCAAAGCTGCCCTCGAGAAATTTGCTCTGTGGGCGGGGGGGGGGGGGGGGGGCTACATTTTAGTTAACCAGCACCTCTGCCATATCCATCAAAGGGAGACATTGCCACTCACGACTACAGCGACTGTACCGACTAGTTCTATGTCAATTTGGCGTAGCTAGAGTCATCTGAGGGAGAGAACATCTATTGAAGAAATGCCTCTCTTAGGACTGAGCTGTAGGCATTTTCTCAACTAGCGATCGATGGGGGAGGGCCCAGCCCATTGTGGCTGTCTCATTCCTGCCTAGACTGGGAGTCCCAGGTTCTATAAGGAAGAAGGTTGAGCAAGCCAGTAAACAGCACCCGTCCATGGCCTCTGCATCAACTCCTGCCTCCAGGTTCCTTCCCGGAGGGAGCTCCTGTCCTGACTTCCTTTGATGAAGAACAGTGATGTGGAAGTACGAGCCCCATAAGCCCTTTCCTCCCCAACTTGCTGTGGCTCATGGTGTTTCGTCATAGCAATATTAACCTTAACTAAGACAGAGGCTGAAACTGATGATTGGGATTGAACAATGCCCACAGGTCTCTGCAGGCTAATGTGACATTCTCAAGATGAATGACTGAAAGCCAAATCACGAACCGCAGAGCACCTGTACCTGAAGATGACGGTCAACACATAAATATCCACCAGAGAGGTGGGTGGATACGGAAGAAGACATTTACCACTTCTATTGCAGGCATCCAGATCGGCCAAGAAGTCACAGGACAGGTGGGGACTGCCTATGTTCTCCCTGGCCAAACACCATGGTAGGCAAGGAAAGGTTCCTCTTCGGCAAGTGGAATCTCTCAGGTCATCTACCAGGCGATGGTGGGGACTCCAGCAACACCCGGGAGGAGACCCTGACACACCCAGAAGCCGAGGACGAGCTCCTCTAAAGCAAAATCACACACTATGCATGCTTGACCCTTTTCTGGCACACTAGTCAGTCTGAAGTGGTAGCAGGGCGGAGGGTGGGGAGATCTGGAGAACCAGATGACATCTTATACACTTCCTAAGCTAAACCCATCTTCTCCTCCAGGAGACTATGTGGGCAGGTCCTGCAGTTTGGTCAGGTTTTGTGTTTTGAAAACAGCAAGCTTGCTCCAGTGAACACCTTAGGTAAGGGGGGAGGTAGTGGGAGGGGTGCTCATAGCTCTAGCCCACACAGAGAAAGTTGAAAATCACAGCAGCTTACCCATGAGGCCGTTTAAGAACCCTTCCAGAGAGAGTTCTGAAGAAAACCACAACCTGCTATTCTGTTGGAGACTCACATTCCAGAGTGTCAGGTGCCTCTGCACACAGAAAATGTCCCCCTGTGCTCCAGGCAGGGAAACTGACCTGAAGCAGCTGGCTTCCTGTGCCTTTGCTTGCACATCTGACATCTTTCCGTGGAATGAACTTCAGAGAAACAAGAACACAGTCTAATCCAATCTGTTCAGGGGGAAAGACTCAAAACCGCACTTCTGCTTAGCCATCCCCACAGGCCTTCAAAGCCAATTCGGTCTGACGCAGAGCAATGTCATCTGGCAGAGACACCTGTGCTCCAAGGACCAAGGTAACAGGAGACAAGCATCAGCCTGCTTGATCTTCAATCGGAGCCTAATCACTGCTGTGAACTCCCCTTCCAAGTCAACAACCAGCCCCCAGGTTGCAGATGAGTCACATCCCACCCCCAGAACTCCCGGAAAAACACACATCCTCCCTGCTGTCCCCAGCAGTCACTTAAAGCCATCCTAACCAAACCAGGACCATGTATGAAAGGACTTGTGTTTAAGCTCTGCTCTCTGCATAGTTCCCGTGTTTTCTTCCAGCTAGCCAATCTGTCTGTAATTAAAATCACATTGCCACAAACCTTAGCTGTTATGAAAAGTTTTACCAGATGTATACAATCGACTAGTTGTAGTATTTGGCATGCCTGCAATAGTCCCATTAAAGAGGGGTGAGCCGGGCCTGATTTGGAGCTTGGATTATATACTTTGGATCAGTTGTTTTTCACTGACACTAAGGCAGTGTGGGACACTTAACCCCTTTTTCAACAATCACAAGGGTGTGGACCTGTATTTCAACCAACGATGAAAACCGTTGCACCTTATCAAAAACTAGGCTGGATTGATGGCTCCAAGGCTAAGAGCCCAGGCTGGGCTTCCAGATTAGACCTGGGTTTGATTCCCAGAACCCTCATAGATGTTCATGACCTTCTGTAACTCCAGCTCCAAGAGGTCCAAAGACACCAGACACACACATGGTGCACAGACATTAATGCAGGCAAAACACACATACACATAAAATAAAATACAAAATTAAAAATTAAAAGAAAACATAGCTATTGGGTGGGGCTGGGGACATGGGTGAGGCAATCATGTGTTTGTCATGGAAGCAGGGAGATCTGAATTAGACTGCCAGAACCCATATTAAAAAAAAAAAAAATCTAAGTGTGCTAGTTCACACTGATAGTCTCAGTACAAGGTTTGACCAATTAGCCTAGCCTAATTGGTGACAAAGCCAGCAAGAGGCCTTATCCCAAAAACAAAACGAATAAAACACATACATAAAACAAAGTAGACAACACCTGAAGAAGAGCAAGCACATGCTTGTGTGCGCGCGCGGGCACACACACACACACTCAAACCTAGTACATGTTCAAGGAAGTCCCCTTTGAAGATTCCACCACCTTCTGAACCCAGCCAATGCTGCCGGGGCCTCCACAGCCCTGTGGAAGCAAAACAGAGACAATGCAAATGCCATCATGGCTTCCATACACAAAACCCAACAGGCGCTGCAGAGATTGGGTGAGGTGATTTTAGGACAAAGAGAGGAAGGTCTGAACTACTGTAGATAATATGATTTGAAACTCGTGTTCCAAGAGGCAGCAGATAAACTATGAACAGATTCAAGGAGTGAGCTAAAGGCATGCTGACAAAATCCATTCCTGACTCCTGAGAGTAATATCAGATGGGGAGAACAACTCTCTACCATAATACCCTCCCCCACACGCCCACACTGCACCCTCCCCCACATGCCCA
>NW_022196911.1:4254754-4309220 GCF_008632895.1 Mastomys coucha | reverse complement strand
TCCCCAACACTGCACCCTCCCCCACACGCCCACACTGCACCCTTCCTCACACTGCACTCTCCCCCACATGCCTCTACCATCCAACAAGAAAAATGAAAGACTATGTGTAAAATAAATAAATAAATAAAATAATAATAATAATAATAATAATAATAATAATAATAGGAGGCTGAGATAGCCCTTTCAACTCTCTGGTACACTCCAGTCACACTTGATACAATTTGTAGATAATACAGCTATAAAGTTACAATTTTGCTTTAAAGGCATTCTTGAATATAGATTTCAGAATTAGCTGAAATCTCTCACAGCATATGACAGGAAGAGACATATGTTCCTAACCTGTGGGTTTAAAATTGTTTAAGGCTTACATCAATGAGACTTCTCAGTAGAAAAATCAGGCCACCAACCTCAGCCACGAGAGTATAGGAGCAGTGGTGGCTAATTCGACTTTTGAGCTTCATGTTCGACAACAAATCAGTTCTTTTTTTTTAATGGACTTTCATCCGAGCCAAAAGGGTAAGAAGCACAGGCACCTGGGAACCAGAAAGGCCTAGTTTTTTTGCTAGAGGTGTGTTCTGTTGAGACAAACTGAGGCTGGAGGAAAGCCCAAGGTCCCTGCTACCCCAAGAGAGAGCTAACCAGATAAAAGACTATCTTAGCACCAGAGAGAGTGAGTTCCCAGATGAGGACGCAGGTGTTAGACTCTCAGAGCTGAATGGTAAGCCAGGAAACATTAGGAGCAGAACACTGGTGAGCTGGGCATGTGGCTCACATGGTCCAGTGCTTGTCTACCATGCCTACAGCCCTGGGTTGGATCCCCAGCACTGCATAAACCAGGTATGGTATACACATCTAGAATTTCAGCGCTCAGGACGTTTAGACAACTGAATTAGAAGTTCAAGACCATCCATCCTTGGCTACACAGTAAGTATAAGACCAGCTTGGGCTCTATGAATTAGCTGAAACCCAACAACAAAGAAACCCAAAAAATTGCCAAGTGAGCCTAAAGAGTGCATTCTTTAAAGAAGAAGGTGGTATATCACTCAGTTACAGAGTACTGTTTGCTTAGTATCTGAGAGGCTCCGGACTCAACCCTTCCGCACTGCCTCCGCCCAGCAAAGGGGGACAGTATCAGGAAATGATTGAAATAGTTCTGGAAGCATGTGGTAAACTATGAAAATCACGCTAGCTCATGGGTTAAGAAAAGGGAAGATGGGAAGCAAAGCTGGATGAAGAAAGATGCTGCAGTAGGAATAACCAACTGGACCACAGGGGAGAAAAGGTTATGCGGAAAACAGGAGGAAGTGGTCCAGTGGTCCAGGCTGTAACTAGAATTGAGATAAGGATTGTCTAACTAACCTGGGCTCATAGGAGCTCACAGAGATTGAGCCGACAACCAGGGAACCTGCATGGGACTGACCTAGACCCACTGCACTTACGTTACAGGTGTGTGGTTTAGTGTTCTTGGGGGACTCCTAACAGTGGGAGCAGGGGCTGTCTCTGACTCTGTCACCTGCCTTTGGGACCCTTTCCTCCTTTGGGGTAGCCTCATCCAGTCTTAGTAGGAGAGGATGTGCCTCGTCTTACTGTACATTTTTATATGCCGTGGCTGGTTAATATCCATGGAAGGCCTATCCTTCTCTGGAAAGAAATAGAAGGGGAGTGGATATGGAGGGTGCGGGGAGAGGGGAAAGGAACTGGGAGAAGAGGGGGAAGGGGAAACTAACTGCCTTTGGGGTGTAAAAAAAATCATCAAACTAAAAGAAAGAAGAAGAAGAAAAAGAAGAGGAGGAAGATGGGCTGGAGTGATGGCTTGGCGGTTAAGAGCGCCGACTGCTCTTCCAGAGATCTTGAGTTCAATTCCTAGCAACCATATGGTGGCTCACAACCATCTGTAATGGGACATAAATAAAGTCTTTTAAAAAAAGAAGGAAGGAAGGAAGGAAGGAAGGAGGAGGAAGTGGCTCCATGGGCTCATATATTAAAAAAAAGAGGGAAAAGAGGAAGAGAAAGAAGAAGAGGAAGAGGAGGAGGAAAAGGATTGTCCTTGTCTGTAATGTCATCATCAAAGCCCATCACAGGGCCAATGTTAGCCTTACTCAATGTTGCCATCTGAACAGCAAAATGCCAACCCCTGTGGTAGTACAAATGAAATGTCCCCAATAGTCTCAGGCATTTGAACACTTAGTCCCCAGTTGGTAGTGATATTGGGGGGATGAGGGTAGGAGTCGTGTCCTGGCTAGAGCCAGTACATCACTGGGGGCATGTTTTGGAGTTTCAAAGGCTTCCTATTATTCCCAGTGTGCACTCTACTTCCTGTTTGTGGTTCAAGATGTGAGCCCTTGACATTCAGTTTCCGGCTGCAGCTGCATGGCTGCCACCATGCTTCTCCACAGCGATGGCAATGGACTCTTATCCTCATGGAACCATGAGCCCTAGTAAGTCCTACCTTCTGTAAGCAGCCTCGGTCACAGTGTCTGAGCATAGAAAGGTAATTAAGATGGCCCAGGTTAACAGAGCAGAACAGAGGCTGGGTAAGATACAGGACTCCGATGCCACGGGGGTAAACCTGTCTCCCCAACTCAGCATTTTCCCATTGTGCTGTCATGTCTGGTGCCACAAGCCATCTAAAGAGAATGTAGACAAAACACATTTCACCTTATTTCTCTCTCTCTCTCTCTCTCTCTCTCTCTCTCTCTCTCTTTCTCTCTCTCAAGATTTATTCATTTATTATATTTAAGTACACTGTGGTTGTCTTCAGAAACTCTAGAAGAGGGCATCAGATCTCATTACAGATGGTTGTGAGCCACCATGTGGTTGCTGGGATTTGAACTCAGGACCTCCAGAAAAGCGGTCAGTGCTCTTAACCACTGAGCCATCTCTCCAGCCCCCCATTTTTCTCTTGTACCTCTGTTATATGAAAGTAAGGCTCACCAGATGAGACAGCACATGCCTGTGAACACAGAATTTGGAATGCTGGGAGAAAGAATCCAAGGTCAGCTGGGGTCATGTAGTGAGTTCAAGACCATACTGGACTACAAAATAGGAGCCCATCTCAAAAACAAAAGAAAACAGACAAACAAACGAATAAAACTTATGAGTCAAACCCTCAAACAGGCTCCAAGTCAGTTTTTTTCTGTTTGGAAGATGTAATCCATGTAGTTAGTTAGCTAGTTAGTTACTTAGATTGTAAGTTTTATGGATAGAATCCAGAACTCACACATGCTTAGCACGTGCTCAATAACTGATCTACACATGTAGCTACAAAGTATAATCATGACATTACAATATAAGTAACCCATTTATATATTTATACTTTTTAAACTGTTGATTATGATTGGGGGTCAGGGAGCACCTCCCACACACAGAGCATGCACAGGGGCCAAAGCACAGCTTTGTGAAGTCCCTTCTTTCCTTCAGCCTTTATGTGGCTCCTGGAGCTCAAACTTGGGTCATACTGCTTTCAAGGCAAGCTCCTTTATCTGATAAGCCATCTCGCTGGCTCCTCCTCTGATTGTTCTGAGCTGATGGGCTCAGTGGCACTCTAACGCAGTACCTCAGTGTTCTTACACTTTAGCCACAAATGGCAGGCCTTCCATCTCCTGGGGGTAGGGGGAACTCTGCTCCTTCCTTCTTTCACAGGGCGACACAATGCCACATTCCACTCCAGGACCTGCCCCGGGGTCTAGAGATGACTGATGGACACACAAAACTCTGTGTGGCCTCGGGTAGGAGTAATCACCTGCCTGAAGACTGACTAACTAACTAACTAACTAAAACCACAGTGAAGAGCACACTGTACAGATGAAGAAATGAGTACTGCCTACTTCACAGTCTTGAGGAAGCTAAGAGTAGGATCCCAAGGATCTCCAGGCAGGGATGCTGAATGGCTCTGTAGAGGAGGCTAGGTGCTCATACTTAGCCATCTCTCTCTGGGTTAGTTGCTAATGTCTTGCAATTTTTTTCCCCAATCTTTCTCCTATGCTGGGATGGATTTTTTTCGTTGCTGATGTTTAATTTAAATCAACCCAAGGTCTTGCACGGGCTAAGTATGAGATTTTTTTTTCCCACCAATGCCTATTACTAATGTAAAGATAAAAGTCCATTGGAAGAAATAGCTTCCTATTTCTTCAAAAACATCTTAGGATGTCTGCCGCTTGACTAACTAATAAAATGTAGTGTTTTGATCTTGGATGTTTCCTCCCTGTCAACAAACATATGCAGTCTTTAAAATCTGGCTCCTTGGTTTAATTTAAGTTTTTAATGCATCCCCTGCTCTGCTTCTCCTCTCTCTCCCCCATCTTGTCTTTCATTTGATGAGAGTTGGTTGGTAGAAGGTCTACAAGAGAATACAGTTCAGACTGAACTAAGAAGACAAGAACTTAGAAGAATCCCCAGGGCTGGGCAGATAACTCAGTCTATGTGTTGCTGTGCAGGCACAAGGACCCACATCTGGATCCCCAGAACCCACATGAAAAACAAAACAACAACAAAAACCCAACCAACAAAACAAACTAAACAAAACAAAAACCCAGGTGACGTGGCACTCCCAATATTGGTGAAGCAAAGGTAAGAGGATGCACAAAGCTTAGTGGCCAGTCTAGTTGAATAAATGAGCTCTGGGTTCAGTGAGAGACACTGTCTCAAAAAAATAAGGTAGAGAAAGATACTCAGTATTGATCTCTGGCTTCTGCACACACAAATATGAATACAGACAGACAGAAAGGTAGAGGCACAGAGTAGAGAGGGAAAAGACAGACACAGGGGTGGGGGGCTGAGGGAGAGAGGAAGAGAGAGAGAAAGAGAGAGAGAGTGGGAGAGGGAGAGAGAGAGAGAGAGAGAGAAGAAAAAGGAGGAGGAGGAAGAGGAGGATGAAGAAGAAGAGGAGGAGGAAGAAGAGGGAGAGGAGGAGAGGGAGGAGGAGGGGGGAGAGAGATTTGTCCAAGGGATCAGGCCTCCATAGCCACGTAAATCTTAACTGATAGAGAAACAAAAGATGCTTTTGCCCAAACAGCTCCTCTATGCTGCCCTGAGAGCATACTCAGAAGATTCATCGTTTTTCTCAAGCGTGGAAAATGCTAAACACTGCCAGTGAAGGAAATTGAAAACTTTGCTTCCCAGGAGAACTATGTGACAGAGGGGAGGGGTTTCCCTGGGGGACGGGGTGGGGGGTGGGGGGGCAGATAAGGTTGGCCTTTGTCCTTTCATAATCCTATTAACTGGCTGCTTGAGGAATGTGGGTGGCTGGGAGATAAGAAGCCTTTGATGTGAAGTGTGTCACTAGCCCACAGTGGTGAAACTACAGTCTTAGCACTCAAGGCCTCATAAGCAAAGTCAAACCCTGGGCATCAGGGCCCTCCAGGAGCCTGCTCCTTTGACAGCCTGCTGTGCTAGGGTGCAGACCTTGCAAGTTGCTCCATGGAGAGAGATAAGGGGTCTCACCATCTTCAAATGGAAGCAATTTACTCCACTCGTCAGGCTACAAGGTTGACCTCAAGGGTTTAAGTGAACCCTTCAGCGGCTTCCGTGCCCCAGCAAAGACCCCAGGCTCCCTCCACACAGCAATTACAATCAATCTCAAGATGTCCTTCCAGGAACAAAGGACGCCAAGACGACTGCTCTTCATTAGCCAGGAAAATTAAATCAAAACCTATTGTGTGTGGAGCGCTCATTGGCTAGCGGCAACTCGGTCCCCTGTGGCATTCTCTCCATCTAGATGAGGGAATGTGTTTGTTTGTCTAGTATTTCCACCAAGTTCTGATGAAGAGATGCTAAACTTTCACTGGTGAGTCCACAGTCACGGTTGGGTAGGGGTGGCAGGCTACTTTAGTGTGTTACTAGGGAGAGCTAAGAGTGCTCCTTTCCCAGCCCTTAAGGGTAGGTGGGCATGGAAGGGCATGCCTCTAATCCCAGGGCTTTTGAGGCAGAGGCAGAGGCAGAGGCAGAGGCAGGAGAATCACACCTTTGAGGACAGTCTGGGAGACCCTGTTTCAAATTCTTCTTGCCATCTCAACAGCCCTGCTGCTGTAAGTCCACATGGGAAATGGGTCAGAGGGACTTTCCTTAAATAATCTTTATAATCATCCTAGTTTCCTGAGTCCTCAAGACTAAGAAGTCCTGTGAGCTTAGGTCTCTGGGTAGGCAGTTCTTCGTTGCTGTTATACCTGCTGCAAGTGCACGCTCTCTCTTTCTCGCTCTGTCTCTCTCTGTGTCTCTCTGTCCCTGTCTCTGTCTTTTTCTCAGTTTTGTGTGTGTGTCTGTGTGTGTCTGTCTGCTTGTCTGTCTATGTGGGTTTGAGTACAGGTGCTTTTGGAAGAAGTCGTTTCCCCTAGAACTGGAATTATAGGCCGTTGTGAGTAGCCTGACATGGGAACCGAACTCAGATCCTCTGGAAAAGCCACAGGCACTCTTAACCATGGAGCCAGCTCTCCAGCTCCACCGCTGCTTTCCTGCAGCATAAATAAATAAATAAATAAATAAATAAATAAATAAAATACATAATATTTTCTAAAACTTACAAACAAAAGTAAACAAACTCCTTAGGTTTCTGCACTTTCATTTTGTCTCAGCGTGATCATTCCATGGACGTCCTCTGCACACACACAGGACTGCAATCCTTATTTTGAAAATACTGCTGGTCCCAGACCCAGATTCAGGCATGGCTAGACCCTTTAATCGGCTTGTGCGGAGCGCCCTCTTGAGGCAGCCTTTAAAGATGTCGAAACTCTCCTTGACTAGAGGAGCTAATAAAAATCAATTCAAAGATAAGTGTTAGGATGGCTGCGCTGTCCCCTTGATGAACCGAATTCCTTCTCTCTGAAGTCAAGATAGTAGGTGGCAGAAAGAAACAAAATCGCAACAGCTGACTAAATGAATTCATGTGTATAAAATAACAAACAGAAAGAGGCGGGCTGACAAGACTTAGTGGTTACAGGGTTTCAGAGCCTGTGTCAGCCAGTTCTAGTTAGTGTTCCTTATCTTGAAGACTCAAGGGGCAAGATTTCTCCACCCCGGGGTGCTGGATGTGAGAGTGTAACAGTGTTTAGGGGCTGTGTTTGTGTGTTTGTCTGATTTCCTTTTTGAGACAGGATAATAGTTAGCCCAGACTGACCTTGAATTCACCTCCTACTTGAGTCTGGGTTGTTAAAACACTAATGTGACTGTCTCGTGCCTCCCTTCTAGGCTGAGTGTAAAGATCAGTTTGTGAACTTGCTAAGCACCCCTGCCACCCTTCCAGGTCATGTGCATTTCAGAGGATTGTGAAGAGAACCGGGTAATAAAATGAACATATAGACATCTGCATTTATGGGATTTGTTAATGAGAAACAAGACGGGATCCTTTTTTGTAAAATTGTCACATTGATTCCTTTTATCCCAGATCATTAAAACCTTTCAACTTAGACCAGAAAAAAAAAAATCTAGAACAAGGTTGCCATCATTGTAGACTAAGAATAGACAGAGTGTTGCTCAGGTGGCAGGTAATTCCTGACCAGCAATGAGGGCTCAGGGCAGGACTCATTCAAACCTTAGCTCAGTTAATGCTGTCAGCACGTTATGTTAGAGGTTCTGTGTTTCCTGTGTGAGCCTTGTGTCCTGTTCTCCTGGGGATGCTGGGGAAGAGATGTCTGGATTGAGAGTGGATCCCAGACCCCCTCTATCTGCCAGCCTGGCTTGAGAGCAGATGTAATGCTCACTCTCTCTTCTCCTGGCCACTGATCAGCCGATCACTGATTAGTCTACTCTGAGTCTCCTATTTGATAGGTTTGCTTGCTGACATGTTTGCCTCGAGTCTCTTATCCCTGTTCAGGATTCAACCCAGGTAGAGAAGCTGCCAGTAAAGTGTGACATTTGAACGGTCTTGGAGAAACAAAACGGAAAAACAAGTAGGGGGAGCGGGCCTGCAGGCTTCCAAAGGGAAAAGAGATGAAGGCAAAGCGAGATGGGGATTACAGGTGAGAGTCATCTGGTAGGTGAAGTGGATTCTGCTGAAGCAGCTGTGTAAGAGCAAAAGGTATAAGGAACCAGGGCTTGAGGGTTAAGACAAACCTGTATTCTACACAATGTGTGCGCATGTGCGCATGTGCATGTGTGAAGCTGTCACACAGTTTGATGGCCCAGGGCACAGCACACAGAGGGTTTCTTTTCCTCTGCTGTGCTCAAGTGCACCAGGGTAGAGACGTAGGACACTCCACTCTAGGAGCATCAGGACAGTGTCAAGGTCATCCTGTGACATTCAAGGAGTGTCTGACCTGTTAGGCTTCCTCTGGATGATGGCAGATGTTGAGGGGAGATGTGCAGAAACTTCCAGAAAGAAGCACACATGGTCTGAGTGGGGAATTCGGATTTGTTGCACATACAGGGCAGGCTAGTGACCTCCCTACGAGGAACGTGTGTCCACCCAGTTCTGCAGCTGAGAAGATCTGCTAACTCTGCAGGCAGGCAGGGGGTCAAGCGACTGAGGCAGCGTGCCCAGGGAGAATTTTGAGAGCGGACAGTCTGCAGGCATTTTCCCATCTGCCTCTTGGGACCTAGAAAGGCCTGGGAAGGTCCCCAAGGTGTAAGCAGAAGCCACGCACCCCATTTCCCCAAAGCCTCTCCAGTCAGTCACACCCCGTCACTTCTTCACAAGCTCTAGATAGGGAACTCAAAGGGACCATGATAACCGGGAAGCTTTGAAAGTGAACCCAGACTTCCAGTTCTATCCTGGACCTTTTTTCCGCTGGTTATTGTGAGCAGAGTGAGGCACTGTCATTAAGGATTGCTAGCAAGTCTGTGGGAATGGTGTTCTCTGATTTACTGAGTGGTAGAAGGGGGAATACAGGAGAAAAAGGGGAGGGGGAGAAAGGTCTAAAGGTGTAAATAGAAAAATCTTTAGTTTTCTTTAATTAATTTATCTTTTAAGGCATGGTCTAATTAAACACAAGCTACTCTCAGACTCCCTAGGTCAGCAGTTCTCAACCCGTGGGTCCCAATCTCTTTGTGGGGTGGGGGTCAAAAGACCCTTCACAGAGGTCCCATATCATACCTCCTACATGTCAGATATTTACATTATGATTCATAACAGTAACAAAGTGATAGTTATGAAGTAGCAAGAAGGATAATTTTATGGTTGGAGGTCACAGCATGAGGAACTGTGTCCCAGGCTCACAGCAGTAGGACAGTTGAGAGCCACCTCTCTATAGTATAGGATGGCCTTGAGCTCCTGCTCCTCCTGCCTTCACTGTACATGCTCTAAGGTTACAGGTGCGCGCCACCATAGCCTGCTCTGGGGATGAAACTCCAGGCTTCATGCGCATTAATTCACACACCCTACCAACTGAGCTATACACCATCGCTGCCAGACCTAATTCACTTTTAAAAATACCCTCCACTAATTACACTCACATCCAATGACATAATGAACTACAGTGACCCCCCCTTTCCCACTAGAGAGGTAGATGAGGCTCGTCTTCCCCCTCCTTCCTTCCTGGTCCTTCTCTTCTGACATTACAGAATGCTCTCCAGGATCCACCACGATGCCAAGGGTCTAGTCGACAGACCTCAGAGTTTCAGGTTTGCGATGCATCCTGACCAAAGCCAAGTTTGTGTGGTCACCCTACCCCAGCTCCTTCAGTCTCCAGCAAACACTGCAGCACCTCTTTGCTTTGAGACCTGTGTCTTTCACCTTGGAAAATCAAAAGCTGAACTGGCACCACCCAGAGGTACTAGTGTTAATTATGTGAGCCACAAAGATTCAGGGGTACTAAGCAACATCAGTAGTTAGCGACTAAGTACCATGCATCCTTCAATCTCAGTATCAGATCCCTGAGGGCAAGGGTGGTGACAAATGACTGGCCTTTACTATGTCTCAGATACAGTCAAGCAGCGTGTCACAGTGCAGGGGGCCTGCCATTCCCATGACCCAACTCCCTACGTGGCTGTAGGTAGCAAGGGAGACTTCCAAAGGAATGACAAAGACAGCTCTGCAAAAACAGAAGGTTCTAGATCTGCCACATCAGATGGTGGTGACAGTGATTGCTGTGGTGACAGGTTTGACCAGGGACACATGCCGATCATTCAGGAAGTATCCGGGCAAGCAGGTCCATTCCCAAAGCACACATTTCCCTGGCGTGGACTCAAAAGTGGTATTCTATTATGATTCTTGATGACTTACCAGGTAGAATAAATGAATAATGCTAAAACCTGCTTCACTGCACAAGAAAGTAGGGGGAAAAAATGAGAGGATCTTCTTGGGTTGTGAGCACGTGACGGGGACTGGAGCCTCGAGGTGTTCCCGTGCCAAGTGAAACGCAGGGAGAGAACCAAGGGGCACACGCAGAGGCCCTGCAATTAGGATTCTGAGACGAGCTGGCCGGAAAGCAGCTTTGTGCCATGCATGGGGTGAGGTGACAGGGGCATCTGACCCTGTGCACCCCCAAGAGGCCTCCATCTGAGGTAAGAGCTGAAGAACGAGGAGCAGTCAGCCAGGTGCAGTGTGGGAAGAAAGGGCACATTTAAGAATGGTGTAAGGAATGGGAATGGATTTGGAGTAGTCTTTGCTGCCGCTTACCATGAGGGGACTACACAAAGCTGGACCTAGGCTTGGAGTTTAGAGGTCATGAAGACTCTCGGGCTGGATACCATCCCTACCCACAATGCCTGCAATACACGGGAGCCGGCTGAAACCCTGCATGCACTCTCATAAGATTTGATCAGTCGCATAAGCTCCGAAACTGGCATACAAAAAAAAACCTTTAAAAATGTTCCTGTGCCCAAAAATACTTCATGTGGCAGGTGGGTGCATTTTAATGTTTTATTCCGTACAGGCTGGGAGATTTCAATATAAAAGTCTCTTGGGCCGCCCCCCCCCCCAGGCTCAAAGACCTTGAGATGATATCAGGGTAGGGCAGAGTGGGAGAGGCAATGTGAGCATGAGGGGGCAGCCATGAGTCCTGAGGTCGGGAGAGCTAGGGAGCTTAAGAAGTCACAATGGGCTCAAACGCCAGGCCCATGAGCTAGGGTCCTATTTCCTGTTTATTCTGACGTGCAGGTGGAGGGGGCAGTTGGGGGGAGGGAGAGGGGGATAAACCCAAAGCCTCATGCGTGCCAGCAAATGTTTTACTACAGGGTTATACTGTTATACTGTGTGTGTGTGTGTGTGTGTGTGTGTGTGTGTGTGTGTGTGTGTGTGTGTAAAAGAAAGAGAGAGGAGAGGCAGGGAGAAGGAGGGATGCAGAAGGAGAAGAAGAGAGAAAGCCCATGTGCGGGCACAGGGAGGCCAAAGCAGGACATCTGGTGTATTCCTCTGTCATCTCCACTCTATTGTCTTGAGACAGGGTCTATGGCTCAACCAGAAACTCACGACTTAGACCAGGCTAGCCCAGCAGCAGGCTCTCAGGATCTGCCTTTTATGTGTTCCCCAATGTTGGGGTTCCAGGCACACCAGTGGTCAGCTTTTTACCTGAGTGCTAGGGACTTGAACTCAGTCCCCGGGTTGATAAATCGAAGACTCCTATCCACCCCCCTGCCCCTGGCTGGGTCCTATTCTTGAGAGAGAAGATAGCTATTTACATGTATGTACATGCACGTGGAGGTGTGGAAAGAGACCTAGAAGGAGTGAAGGAGAAAGCAGGATGCCTGCTGTACCCATGAGGGAGACAAGAACTCAGGAACCAGCAGTGTGCGGCAGAGGCAGAGGCAGGGAGAGGCATGAGACGTAAGGGTCTGAGAGCCTTTGCGTCTTTTTGTTTTGTTTTGAGATGGGCTCTCAGGTATCCCAGGCTATACTCAAGCTTGCCATGTAGCCAAGGATTACGTTAAACTCCTGATTCTCCTGCCCTTGCCTCCCAACTGTAGGGATTATAATATGTACGACCATACCTGGTGATCTTTTGTTTTGTTTTTCTAAGACGAATTCCTTGGGCACAGAGCTTAGACCCTTATATGAAATTTTATTCCCTAACCAGTCTGCTATTATTCAAGTGACTTTTTTAGAATATTCCGTATTCTACCCATGGCCGGCTTGATATATTCAGAGGACACCCACATTTTAGGGGAGGTACAGAGAAATAATGCAGGTTTTGGACTCTGCTACGAAGCGGGTAGAATGGACAGGTGCGTCCTTGTCTGAGCCTCGGGAACCCCTGGCTGTGTGACTTTATTAGGAAAAGGTGCCTCTGCAGGTGTGGTTAAGTCACAGATTTCAAGGTGAGATCATCATGGCTTCTCTGGGCAGGCCCTAAGCCTAAAGACACAGGCAGGAGGAGGAGGTGGATCTCAAGGCAGCTATGCTAAGACATGAATGAGTTGCTCAAGAGGGAACAGGCCAGCTTGCTCTCTGCCCCTCTTCATTCATTCCTCAAAGGCCGGACAGCTCCCTGGGCCCAGGCAAGGGGCCCACAGTCTTTCCTGTCAGAATGTAGGACAGTCTATTCAAAGTCTTGTTGACAGGTCACTCTGTAGCTCTCTGAAGCCAATGGGACATGAGTGGGAACAAGACAGAGTGGGGAAGGGAGGACCCAGAGCCTGGGTGAGGACTCAGAATGGTCTTGGAGAGGCGTCTGAGAGCAGGAGTGGAGAGGCCGAGGAGACCTGCAATGCTCTAGACATGTTTGGAAGGGACTTGAGTAACCCCTGAACTCCTTATCTCCTCATCTTGCCATCCACTGAAAACATGGGCACAGCTTCAGTATTACCAGTGCTCCATGTGGTTGGAGAGGGATGACTGAACGTCAGAGTCAACTCAGCCCTCAGTTGCAAGTACCTGCTGAGAGAGTGAGGAGGGGCTGAGCCCCAGTTTTGTAATTACACAAAGGAGTAGTCGATGCTAGCTGCTGCTCTGCCCTCTCTGAGGTCTCCCTGGCTCCAGTCCCCAGAGCATCCCCAACCGGGTCCTCATGATCTTCGACAAACAGTGGCACCAAATTCTGTCTCTGTAAGGTTGTTCTGTGGCTCCTGGAGTGGCCCGTGTCCCTTTTCTTCCCTCCTATGTCCCTTCCCAGTCCTCTAGAAGCTCACTGGAATCATTTGTAACTTATTGTTTTCTATCTTTGATGTTTAATTCTTGAATAATTAAGTAACAAACCAAGAGCCAAGTGTGGTACATACACCTGCAATCGAAGCATTGGGAGGTGGAAGCAGAGAGATCAGGAATTCTAGGTCATCTGTGGCTACCTATGGAGTCTGAGCAGAGGCTGGCTTAGACTACATGACACCCTGTATTAGAACATTAAGATCAAACAGGAGAGTTTACGGCTGAGGTCGGCCGTGGGAGGGCAGGGACCAGAAGGAATCAGTTTAAAAATAAAGGCTATTTCTTTTTTCTCAGACTTTGAGTTTGTACAGCAGACCCTATTCCTTCCTAGAAAGGTTAATTCCATCAACTTTTTGTTATAAGAAGTTACCATAGTTCCACAATACAAAATACACTTGACACAACAAATATGACAAAGATCAGCTAGACCCCTAGTCTATTTTTCATTAAATTCAAGATGATCCACCAGGCAGGCACCTTTATCCCAGTGTTATAGATGGGGAAACCGAGTCTTAGAGGAAGGGGAGTTCCAACGTATAATAGAGCTGAGAACTGCTGAGTCCAGGTGAAACATGTGTGAAGCCCGAACCACTAACCTCTAGCCTGTTCTCTTCCCCCCCTCTGGGGGGGGGCAGTGAGTGTCAAGGTATCTCTCAGCCATTCTCAGGGTTTCCCTGGCTGTTACAAGCCTGGTTGATCACAGCATTGGGCAAGCCCTGTGTTGTATTGTTGTTATTATTATTATTATTTTATTATTATTATTATTATTATTGAAGTTCTGTTAGTGTTGGGATTAACAGTCTCATGAAACTTATCAAAGAACTTCACGTTGTAAAACTCTGTTTTGTCCATGAGCCTTGGGAAAAGAAAGAAAGAGAAGAAGGAAGGAAAGAAGGAAGGAAGGGAGGAAGGAAGGAAGGAAGGAAGGAAGGAAGGAAGGAAGGAAGGAAGGAAGGAAGGAAGGAAAGGAGGAAGGGAGGGAGGGAGGGAGGCAGGGAGGAAGGAAGGGAGGGAGGGAGGGAGGGAGGAAGGGACAGAGGGAGGGAGGAAGGAACCAGGCTTGCTGGTCTCACGTCATAGCTTCTTTTTAGCTTTTTGTGGCCTGTGTCTCCTGAACCTGCTGGACTATTGCTACACCCTGAAGCTGCCTGACGCTGCCTCCATGGCAGACCCAAGGATACTGTCCACCAGCAATCACAGCTCAGCTGTATTTCCAGGGGCTTCAGGTGATCAATACCCTCAGATACCCCTGCACTTAGCTCTACATTCACTGGTTCCCAACTGTCCTTTCATCTTTAAAATGATCCCTTTGGGTCTGTTTCCTTAGCAATAAAATTGATTCTCTGGTTTGGAGGGTTATCAAGCTCTTTGCCAAGTCAGATGAAAAGTTATGGTCTTTATCAAATAGAGGTGTAGAGAGAATCTCTTATAAGCACCCCCTGTCAATAAAAAACCCGATGGCCAATGAGCTAAGGCAGGAAATAGGATGTGGGACACTGGGAGGAAGAGAGAGGATTCTGGGAGACTCACCCAGGAACTCAGGAGTAGAGTGGAGAGATGGGGTGATGAGGGACATAAAGCAGCAAGTAGATGAACTCAGGCTAGAATAAAGGAGAGATTCTGGTAAGAAGCTGAGGAGATGCAAAGAAAGAATCGGGCAGGATTAAGGAGAGGTAACTAACCAAGTGGGAGACATAGAATAGTTTGAATGGTTAAATAAGTTAGGAGCTAGTCAGGGGATGAGAAGGAAAGATGAATTCTTTTTTTTTTTTAATAAGAGGACTAAATGTGTCATAAGTGCTGTGTAGATCCCACAATGTTCACAGTCATGGAGCTTGGGGCTCCAATGCTGGTCTGGGTTCCCACCTGCTCTGACACTGAGATTGTTTGGCGGTTCCATCCCAGAGAAGTGCACGAGCACACGAGCACATACACACACACACACACACACACACACACCTACACACACACACACACACACACCTTAAAGCTCTCCTCTCCATACTGTGCACCATTCAAAAGCTACACTGCGCACACACGTAGACTGGGAAGCCTTTGTCCACCCCACCTCCGCACAATGGGTATTATATCCATTCCATAGACATTGTTTTTGCACCCTCCTTTCTCTTTTCAAAAAAAGGTTAATTTTTGTTTATCTGAGATATATACAAAACAGATAATTTTAAAAATGTCTGGTAACAGAGAAGAATCATGCTAAAAGTCTATGACAATGTATTCTTGTCCCTTCATTTCTTTTCTCTTCTGTGCTTGGGGCCATCCCTGAACTGCAATGAGGTGCCTTTTGACTATGTGCCCCACACCTCACCCCAAACTGAGACACACAGCAGGTCTTATCCAAAGAGTTCACTTCCCAGTTGCCTCTGGATTTATCTGCCAAGCAGATCCTGTTGATCCCACCCTGGGAAAACAGAGGCCTGCAATAAATAGCATTATCTCTCGGTAAAGCTGTAGCTCTCTTTCCAAGAGTCTGCAACAGAGGAGCCATTCAATTGTCCAGGAAAGACAAAGGGAGAGTCCCCTGTGAGCCTGGGTGTCACCCTCCGGTTCTCAGTTTCATTATCCTGACATCCCTTAATCACCCGGTGTCTCTCTATCTTTATTTTACCTTAGGGACAAATGGCAACCATCATTTCCTGAATGCCCAGCCTCTGCTGAGCCCATTATATCCTGAGTCACACAAAACATAACTTTTTGTTATATGGCTCAGAGAGCTGCTTCTGTGGCCACCTCCATCCTAAGGAGCCCAGGACAGTTAGATCTGCAAGAAGAATAACAAGCTCCGACACCAACCCATCTGTCTCTTCCCATCCCAGCTGCACCCAACGATGCCTCCAGGGCATAATCTATTCGAGCCTCATCTAAGACTCCGAGCATCCAGGGCACACCCTAGGATGGCCCAAGTTTAATCCCCAGGAGGAGCTCCAAGGAGAGAGGAGACTTCCACAAGTTGTCCTCTGAAGTTCTCGCACATACACCGTGGCATCTACACACCCTGTCCTCCCCACACAAAATACATATGTTTTAAAGTAGTAGTTAAATTGTGGTGTTATCTCCTAGACCCTTCATCTGAAGAGTGTGATGACGGTCCAGTTACAGAGACTGAAGTTAGTAGGAATTCCAGGGGGGGGGGGGGAGTTATTAAATGAACCACTAGGGCTGTGTCTTGGCTCACGTCCAAAAGCAGGGTAACTGGCAAACGATTTCGGTGGCTATCATGCTTATGCTTATTTGTGCTTAAACAAAAAGTTTTATTAGTGACATCTGTAGTGTCCACGGTCAGTGGAAGTACTTGAATTTTCAAAGCAAACCTACGTCTCTCAAGCCTTATGTTCCAGGTGGCTGTGACCATTGATGCTGGCTTTTGCTCAGCACGGAGGAGCTGAGGGGTGACTCAACTTGCAGTCCCAGAAGCAGCTGTTGACTTTAGTTTTCTTGTCTGTATTTACTAAGCATCTCTCTAAGGAAGGTCCACTCCCTCAGTCATTCTCTGCCCAGTGTCACATGCAGCAAAGGTCTAGCTAAACCATCTTTGTCTCTGTACACCGTGAAGATGGCCCCACATGAGAAAATAGCTGGAATTCCAGGAACGATACTACCTTCTTCTGTCTTTCTGCAAAATATTGGTTCCGATGCATTTTTGTGTGCATGTCTGTATCTATCAGC
Source organism: Mastomys coucha (assembly GCF_008632895.1). Lineage (NCBI taxonomy): Eukaryota > Metazoa > Chordata > Mammalia > Rodentia > Muridae > Mastomys > Mastomys coucha. The sequence continues at coordinate 4,292,524 of NW_022196911.1, read as the reverse complement.
ATGTAACTTAAAATTTATTTTTAAAATATGTTCTGTGTAGGGGTGTTTTGGTTGCGTGTATGTGTATGCACCATGTGCATACCTGGTGCTCTCAGAGGTAGAAGAGGGCATCAAATTCCCAGGAGCTGGAATTACAGATGATTGTGAACTACTATGTAGGGGCTGAGCCCTGGTTTTCTGCAAGAGCAACCAGTACTCTTAATACAGCCCCTCAATATTAGTATTCTAATAGGAAAGATGTTTCAAAAAAATCCATTTGGCTTTTTAGTAGAGATAGCTTCTTACATTTTATTTATAATTTTCCAAAGGCCAGCCATTGTGTTTGCATTTCAAACTCTTTTCCCTCCATCTATTTATTGGTCAAACATGACAATTCTTATGCTGAGTCTGATAGCATCATGGGTGGTCGGACTTGTAAGTTAACCCTAAAGATTAGGGGTTCAGAAACCAGGGGTCCTATTTAAGTGCAGCTGGGAACATAACTTGTGGAATCATATATGAGTTTAAGAGTAAAGAGAATGAATTGTCCTATTTTGCTTTGAATTCATCTCCCTCTTGCTTGAGACAGAAGAGATGATGCACTTTCAAAGTCAGGTCATTTCACCAGAATGCCCACTTGCTACAGGGACCTTTGCTTGTAGGACACAGAAATCAGACAAGCCCTTTGAAAGCCTATGCTTTTACAGGGAAATGGCTCACCATCATAAAGAAGCCACACCCTGATGGCTTGGAATCTAAACAAAACGATGATCTTGTTGCTGACTGGGGCGGAGCAAAAAGCATTTATCAACTACGACACAGAACTGCTTTAATTCTCATCATGAAGAGACTACTACTTTGGACCTGCCTCTGTGGGCTCCCTTTGCACTCATCTTTTGTCAAGCACAACACTCCTGTAATCCTTTTTAGTGTGGGGATCCTACACGGCTGGATGGTGGTCTGTAACGGGGTTTCATCTTTGATCTCAGGCAGATCGTACTGAGCACTTGGTGAATGCTGGATGAATCGGTGCCTGGCTGACACCTATCTTTGCAACATTCTCCTGAAAGTCCTACCACAGGGGCAGGCATCAGCCGGCCTCAGCAGCTTTGTTATAGAGAGACTTGGCCACACAGGCTGAGGAAGCCAGGGCAGGCTTCTGAGATCCTCTGCTCTCTCAGCAGCCCCCACCAGGGTTCAACTTTAGGCATTTTGCTTTTCTATGACCTTTTCTATGTACGCGTACTTAATTCCACATGGACAAAAACAAAACTCCCGATAACATGGGCGTTTGGGATAAAAATTTTACTTAGTAAAAAAATTTTCCTCGACAGTACAAAGAGGCAGTCCAATGATAAGTGGCAGAGACCTGACCCACTTGTGACCAGCTCTGGCTATTAGCCTGCTTGACATTGGGAGGGGTGGAGAAAGGGAGTTTGAAATGTGAGTGTGATCTTCTGCCAAGGATCCACTAGATAAAGATTCACTTTAGACCCTACAAAGTTTAAAACACAAGTCTGACTGTCAATCCTTTCTAGTCAATGCTATTCTTCTCACCAGGGATCAGCGGAGCGTAACTGTAGAAAGCACGTTCAGATTTTTTTACCTGTGCACACTGATAGTTCTAGGCATCTGAAAACCACAATTCCTTCTAGAACTGTGGATACTTCAGCAAAGTTTAACATTTGCGTTAATTTTATGGAAGGTGTCTTTAGAAGCTGCATCAGAGCATAGCACTTGAAACTGTGTAATTTTTTAGCTAACAAAATGCATTTTATGTTTTTTTATAGTTCATGATTTTTACTAAATCATATTAATAGGCATTTAATCTATGTGTATCCTTCTGCATGGGAGAGTATTTCTTTTTGCTTTGACATAAGCAGGTGTGGCAATGGGCCTCATCTTGCTTCTGTATTAACTCACAACTCAAGTTGTTTCAATGGGGGACAGTATCGTGAAGGCAGTGTGTGCCTCAGCAGAAGAGGACTAGACCCAGCCTAAGCAAACCTGAGACAGGCTAACCACTGACAACATCTGGGATCCCAGCCAGTCCTCCAAAAGAGTGTGCGGAATTTTCTTTTTGTTAAGAAAATAAGTGGATCTGGAGCCACCGTGTGGAGTGTCCCCAACTTTAATAAATAGATGCAGAAATCATAGATTTCTGGAAGTCACTAGCAATGAGCAGAAGGAGCCCACCTTCTGCAGCACAGAGCCTGGCGGCCCACTTAACCGCTTAAAGCACAAATGATTTGATGAATGGCGAGCATCTATGTGTAGTTCCTTTGGGGAGACCATTCTGAAACAGTGTGGTTTCTGGTGTTGTTGTTTCTGGGGTTTTTGCATTTTTTTGTTTGTTTGTTTTGTTTTTATCCTATGAATAACTGATTAACCAGAGAAACTGCTTCAGACCATTCACCTCGTCTGAATGAAATCACCGACCCCGTACTCAGGTGAGAGGCTGGCTCTTCCAAAACCAAGCGAGCCATGCGGAGGCCTCTGCCCAGTGGTTTCAGCATTAGAGACACCCAAGGCTGTTTCATAAAACGGACAGCCTTTGAAGTCTCTCCAGAAGGAGGACCTGTGAAAGGCTTCCTTTGCTGCTGAATGCGGGGTCAGGCAGCATGTGGGAAATGTCATGGTGACCACAGAGGACAGGTCGGATGCTGGTAGGAAGTGGAGCTTTCTGAGATCAACCAGCCGCGACGTCACCAACCTCCTCCACTAGGAGGGTTGTCCTTAGAGGTTTAAAGGACATCTCTTCCCATAGGTGACCCCTCAGTGCCCATGACCTTCAGAAAAGCATCTCCAGCTAAGCACTGACTGCCTATGTATGGGCTTGGCTTTTGAAGTAACGAGTTCAGTTTTAAGTCCTTTACAATTCTACTTTGTTCCATCATCCTCTATGAAGGAAACTTTCTGGACCTGCTCTGTTTCCCCCAGTTTAAAGGTTCAACAATCAAAGGTCATGATGGTAAGTAGGCCTCTATTGCTCCAGCTACCAGATACTCAAGTAAAGTAGAACAGGATTGCCCAGGAGTTTACGGCAGGAGTTGCCAGCCTGGGCAATATAATAATGTCCCATGTTTGTTAGTAAAAAGATGGTTGTAGAGAGACTATCTTATGTCTGTATGGAGGATGAGGCACCTATCAATAATAAATCTGATGGCCTATGGCTTAGGGAGCAAATAGGAGGTGTGACATCTGGGAGGAGAGAGAATTCTGGGATAGAGCCAGGCAGATTTGCCCAGAAAGATGGGATAAGACAGACGAATGGTACCTGAGCACAGGTAACCAGCCACATGGCAGGATGTGAGTTAAACTATTTGGGTTATCTAAGTTATGATCTAGTCAGAATAGAGCCTAGCTATAAGCCCAAGGTATCCATAAATATATTTTGAGTCTGAGTCTTATTTCTGTGAGAATAGGGCTGGGAGGCAGAACCGGGACCTACTGCTATAGATGATCAGATCAGTTTGTGTGTGCAAGCCATAGATTAACCTCTTGATGGAGAGGGGGTGCTGTCCACCATATTTTTTTGAAACATGGTCTCTTACTAGGATTTTGACTTATTGACTAGGCTGGCTGGCCTACAGACACCAGAGGTCTCCCTGTCTCTATCTCCCCAGCACTGAGGTTCAAGCACACATCACCCCACCAGTGGCTTTTTCACTGGATGGATGCTGAGTTCCAAACTCAAGTCCTTTGGCTTGTGTGGCCACCACTTCCCGACTGAGCCATCTCCCCAGCCCCCAGAGTTCCCAAATCATTTGTTCATATATGCACTAGAATACCCGGATGAACCCCAAATCTGTGCTATTTCTTTTTTGGGAGAAGGGTTAGGTACTGTGAGGTAGATGCTAAGTGGGCGGTGCACCTGCCCATTGCAGGATTAGTTAAGAAGACAGAAAGCGATCCTTTCACATTGCCACAGCGGATTTAGTAAGCATGCCAAGCAAGATATATACATACTTCAGAAGACTGGCATGTTTGGACTTCTGGGGAGCTGTTTTCTTTCTTAACTTCAGTATGCTGGGATACTAAAAGTAACACCCCACCCTGCTGGAGAGTGAAACAAAGATGCTCTGAGAAGCCCACACCACGTCACTGAGTCAGCTGTAGCCTCTTCCAGTTTCCAGCTCATTAGCAGGAACGGCAGCACAGCCAAGATGGATCATAATCAATCACATTAGGATTCATGTAATAGGAAATGTAAGGAGAAACTCAAGAGAGCCTTGCTATACTCCTTGGGAGATAACTTTAACCCACGTTGCAATGCATATTCAAAGAGACCTTGGCATCCAAAGAACTCTGGGTCTTCCAGGAAATCACAGAAGAGTGGCTGTTCAAATTTGCAAACTGTCAGTCATCCAGCGAAAAAGACGGGGGTGGGGTGGGATGGGGTGGGGAAGGGGTTTGAAAGATGAATACATCTTTGTATAGATGTGCAGATGGTAGGGGTGCTGGGCAAAGGTAAATTGCGACTTATGTACCCAATACAGCAAAAAAAGGACTTGCAACCAAAATGAGTTTCAGCTTTTATTATGAATGTCCAAAGTGAGATCATACTGTTGGAGGTTAGAGTTCTCATTGATTACATTCCAAGGGACCACAGATAAAGAATTCCAAGCACTTTAATTTTTTTTTTTGACAAAACAAGCAAAAGAATGATTAAAAATATTCTTTTGGGGTATAAACGGTGCTCACATTTGAATTTTTGGAGTCTCCCTCCCCCAGGTATTGTGTGAACACTGGTAGATGCCAAAGACAGAAATCAGGTCTGATGTTCTGCAGCAGACTACCACCATCTTTGCCTCAGTTAGAAGCTCCTGGGAAATGATTCATGAAGTGTGGTAAACTACCATGCAGTAGGCCTGATTATCAGTTTCCCTCCCTCTCCCACAAGGCTTCTCATCTCGGCCAGTGTGTCTGCTGCTTGCGTGACAGGACAAGGCCGGAGCAAAGGGTTCAGGGTGGTGTGCTGAACCTTGGATTTTTCCTCAAAGATCCATTAAAAAGGATTTTAAGAAAATGAAACTCTGAACAACTTTCAGAGTTTTTGAGTGTTCAAGGAAGGAAGTAATAACGATGGATTGAAGCCACAGCCAGGCTTTTGTACATGGCTTTACAGTAGTAAGTTACTGTGTTCAAGGGGGGAAAAAATCGCTGGTGTAGTAACACTATGGGTCTGGCCATCTGTATGAGTCTCCAGGGGAGGGTTTTCCTCGCCCTTTGTCCTTCCCATCATGCACCTGGCGATGCTACTGATGGAGTTCGTCGCCAGTGAGTCCTCAACTAGTTGTGGGCAGTGGGAGAGCGCGTATCTCTTACAGATGTAATACTGTTCGTCTGAGTGGATCCTCAAAAAGAACAACTATGAACTAGAAACTCATAGAGTTTGTGTCTAGAATTTATAAAATTAAACCTGCTCCGACAGGTAATAGAGGGAGGCATGCGTGTGACCTCTGCATTCAATCAGAAACCACGCCTGAGAGCACAGAGCCTTCTCAACAGGCAGCGGCGGGGCTCGGGGCTCCTTTTAATGCTTCCGGTGTGACGCTCATTAGAACTTTGAAGCGCGTCTGTCTCACTTATTTCTACAAGGCCTGGGACACTGGAGGCTGCCAGGACTTCATTCATCATCTTGCCTGTTGACAAAAGGAACAATAACGTCATCACTGGTAAATGGAATAACTTTCCTATTTTTTTTTTTAATTCCCCCAAGAAGAGATGGTGTCAACACCAATGAAAATGCTTTGATGCTTGATGACTTTCTGTGCCCAGAACTGCTATGTTTTCTTCCGGTAGAGCAGAAATAGTCAGAAGGCAGACCTTCCCAAAAGTCAGCGGATCTAGGCTCCAAGTACACCTCCACCAAGGACTAACATGGTCCCTGCCATTACTGTACCCTAACCCCTTTACATATGTACTGAAAGTATATCGACCTAAAGTACATGCCTAAGGTGGCTATCCAAGGATAACTTCTAACATGTCCACATATTCTGTCTTTTTAGATCCCTACAGAGCATAGCCGGGTCTGGCCATGTCAACCTTTGCTGATGGATAGGCTTAAAACTCAACCCATGGGCTCTAGCTTTGCGTCGAGAATCAGCTTAATTCAGAGACGCCTCAACATATATGCTAGCATAAGGAAATAAAAACTTCACAAACGATAGTATGGTTAAGCTATATGAGTAAAAATACTGGAATTCTCCCATCCGATTTCATATCTTCTGCTATATGACCTTTCCAAACCAAAAAAAAAAAAAAAAAAAAAAAAAAAAAAAAAAAAAAAAAAGAAGAAGAAAGAAAAAAGCAAAATGAAAATTAAATAAAATGCAAGGAACGTGAGGTGTACAGATGGTGGGCCAAGAGCTTTTATGGCATAGTGCTTGCTTTCTGAAGCCAGCTCCCATGTATGAGCTCGCTGGCTCTTACAACAAGGAACCCAGTTTCCCCTGAGGCAGCCAAGTTGGGATCGCACTGGAGGCTGGCTCAGCATTAGGCTAATTTGAGCCTTAGACTGGGGTGGTAACCAAGAGTTCTCCTTTCCAGGCCAGTTCTCTCTTCTTAGCACTGAATACTGGCAGGATCTCTACTCAGTACCCATGTCTTCTGCATACCTCTGCCAACAGTGTTAGCGCTAGTAGATTGCCGGCTTGACAAGGAAGAGTCAGAAAGAGAGATCTCCACAAAGAAATGAATGCCAGACACACCTTGCCCAGCATCCCACAGAGGAAGGGCTCCAAGCTATGATGCTTTAATCGTACAGCCTCAGAGTCCTCTGTGGTGTGCCCCATCTGCGTGTGCCATGGACCGCCACACAGAATCTCTGCTGCCCCCGTGGGTATCAAATCCAGCAGAAGCAGCTGTGCCTGAAGCCGGGCCACAAAAAAGGAAACTCTCCTGGATGTGCTGACGCATATCCGTAATCCCAGCACCCAGAGGGCTGAGGCAGGAGGATTGAGTTTGAAGTGAGTCTGGGCTACAAATAATAGTGTCTCTAGGCAACAAGAACACAAAACAAAACAAAAACCCAGACTGTCCAAACCAGGGAACCCTGGCTGTTTCAAAAAGGGGTTTAAACAGTTTTAACCGTCACCCTCAAATGAGCAGCCTTTAAGTGGGTAGGACACTTGACCTGGGGATAATTACAGCCACAGACCTTCTGAATTATAAAATTGTTCTTGGTGTTAAAAGAGGATTATTGACATAATCGGTCCAGGTGCCTCTCTCTTCCCTACTGTCTTCCCATTACATTAATAGTTTGGCTCACGGTGAGATTCTGTGAAGAAATTCATTCTCACACGACCAGGGGTTTCTCTTCATGCTACCAGGGTGGCTCATGACTCAGCGAGACATCACCTATAATTTTACAGTAAATAAAGAACGGGGACTAGAACTAGGGAACACAGGTACACCTTTGCTCTGAAATAAATCTGAGAAGGAGCAAGTTCAGAGGCGCCGGTGATACCTGGATGACATAGAGTTTTAGATCTGGCTTTCCTAGCTGGAACCACCATTGGTAACATGTTTGCCTGTGTGTGCCACTTGGACAAGCGCAGCTACTGTCCTTCTACAGTAAAGACTAGTGGAGAGAACTGTGCTTCATACCCAGGTGCAGCCTGATGGGGAATAGATGCCGAGGAGTCTTCAGTGCCTGCTAAACAGATCTGAAGGGAAACGTAGTCAGGAAGCCCTCTCCTGTCAGAGGAGCAAACAGGCGCCCTGATGTCAAAGAACCAAGACAACACACCTCAACATGGTTAGGGATTGGATCTCGGGCTAAGCATGCCTGGCCCCTTAATGCTGTGCCTTTCCTCTCAATGTCCATTCCACTGACAATGCATGGAAGTGGCACAGCCACCAGATGCCATGATTCATGGATGCTGAGGGCCACAAAGAGGCCCAGATGCTCCCATGCCCACTGTACCCCTCATTACTACACACATCCAGTGGTAGGGACAGTGGCTAGCTGGCCAGGTCCCCAGGTCAAAGACACCGGGCAGAAGAGGAAGAACCTAGCAAAGATGTGCCCCACCTTAGGGACATGGCTCTGGGTGGGGGAGGGGGGACCAGCAGCATGGAGAAACAGAAGTGTTTCACCCGTGTATTATTGGGAGGATCCTGTGGTCTGGTTGGTTTTTCCATATTAACGGATGGCCCTGTTGGCAGGCTGTAACTGTGTATAATCACAGAGTCATTTCTAAGTTACAGCCATGAGGAGAGAGGACAGGGAGAATCATATGAGGACACAATGCCCACAGAGTGCCCTCTGACCTCTTTGTAACTCATCCTCTCCCAGGAGAAGCAGCTCGCCAGAGCTGCCACTAGCCAGCAAAGGTCGGGACCAGAAACCCATACTGCCTTAGCCTCTGCTCTCCACCAAAGACGAAGGCATGTAATTAAGAAGCCAGGAGGAAAGAAACACAGTATTAGAGAAGTTTGCTCCAGCACCGAAGGAGCTGGTCAGCAGCCAGAGGACAAGGTAAGAAGGTGATGTATGCGTGCTTGGTAATGGACGTGCTGTTTTCCACCCCCAGCCAGCCTGTCCCAAGACATGGGGAGGGAAGGGCCAGAGTTATTCACAGATGCCAGGCTCCCATCTGCCCCGGCCAGCTGATGTGTTTGGTCAGCCCATATGGGCTCACGATGGCTGGCACAGAACCGGGATTGCCAGTCTGTGCAGATGCGTTCTGGCAATTTTCTCTGTTTTGTAGCTAAACACCTACTTTGGAATGCATGGAGCTTCATCCCATTAGACTGGAATAATAAGAAGTCCTAACTTCCCAAATATCACACATAAGGATAATTACAATACCAAAAGCATCCATTGCCTAGTGAGGAAGTTTATTCTACGCTGGGAAATACCCAGGGCTCTTCTGTTCAACTGAGGTCGCACTGCCTGCCTGATAGCCACATGTACCGCATGTACAGTTACTCTAGAGTAGTCACTAAGCCCAAAGCAGCCACTTACATCTACACTAGACGAGAAGTCAAATCAGCATGGAGCTCAGGAGTCATCTTAACCCATCTTCCCTCGGACACACCAACACAGAGAGACCATGCCAGCCCCGGATTCCCGGTCCCTCCATGCCTCTTATTCACTTAATTTGAAAACAAAAACAAAAACCCACTCGAATATTACAAATCTCGAAAAGCTAAGCCATGAAGCATAAATGCTTTGTCTAGATAGGCTTCTTGGACTATAATGGATTGAGCGGTTCCCATAAATACTGTAATATTGTGTGCTGCTAGGAAGAAGTTGGGGGTCAGCATTTGGGACCTGCCAGAGTCCCCTAGCTAGCTCATCCACAGACTGGTGGCAGGGAACATATAGACTGTGGAGCCAGACATCCCAGCAAGCATGCTGGCTTTATTCATTTATTCATTCCTTCCTTCATTCATTCATTTATTTATGATGTACAGTCTCTGGGTGGACTCCTCAGCTGCTGTGAGCATCAAGAGAAAGGTTATGTGGGTTATGTGTCCCTCCAAGGGGAAAGGGGGACTGTAAGAGGGCTGGCCATTCTTTCTTTTGCCAGTCACATTCCCAAGCGTCCCTGTGGACAAGAGGCCAGCAAGGAGGGCCATGGAGTGGATCTCAAGGCTGGGGCTTTACACGGCCTGTGTCTAGGATATGTCTCCCCACTTCCTTTTCCTCCCTTGGGAGATCTTGATCAGCCAACACCCCACGGAGTAACTCTGCCTCTGCTGTAAAACCTTCCTCAAAGGCTAATGGTGCCTAGTCCCCAGCTCCCCGGTCTCTGCTCACATTACCTTCTCAGAAGGTGCAGCCTCACCTTGCTCGGGACCTGGGCAACAGTGACTGTATTGCTAACATGCTACCACGTCCTGTCTCGGCCCCCAAACCAAGCCTTCTCCCTCCTCTCTCACCTCCCAATGCTACCCCGTCTCTCTCTGGACCATTCTCCTCAAAGGAGGGAAAAAAACAAAAGAGTACTCGTCTCTGCTGAGGTTCAGCAGAAGAACTAGAGAGTTTCTGTTAAGCGCTCATACAAAGCTACAGCCCAGCGGAGCTACATGCAGTGTGGCAGTTCTGCATTCTGATGCCCTCAACTTTAGGGTGGAGTCTGGGAGAGAAGATACTAGCAGAGAGAACACAGAGCAGGCTGAGGCACTGTTTTGCCACCACACAACATACTACCAGGTCTACAAGATGGGTGTCTAGGCTGCAGGGCCTATGAGAGCAAAGCGCAGGCATGAACTCACTTTCCTTAGGCCTTGGGGTTCAACGGATACCCAGTAAGTGACTGATGCAGGACTCAATGCTGGTGAGGCAACACTAGTCACCCAGGAAGACTACAGTCTCCCTGCTCACTATTGCTTGAGACTGTGGCCTCCATTCCATAGGTAGCAGAATCACCCTGGGGGCTGGGTAAAGCCAGGAGCTGAAGAAGCTAAGTATTAATGCACGTGACCTATAGAAGCTTGAGAGAGGTTTTCTCCGGACACGGCTTAAAAAGCTCACATCTGCCTCCCTTCCTTCCAATACCCCCCTACCGTCCTTGGCACTGGGGATTGAATCCGGAACCTTGCATGGGCCTGGGAAACGCTGCAACTAAATGACATCTCCTGCCACTTGACTTGGGTTTCCAACAGTAGATCGAAATCATTGTACAGGGGGTTGCATGGCAGGACTCTCTTTTTCCAAACACGAATTCAAATACTTCTTTCAGTGGGATGTGCCCTTCTATGCCAAACCAGAGTGAAGTCAGCCAATAGTCCTTCAAATAAATGAGCCGGTCAATTAAAAAATCCTAGCGATATTAAAAGTTAACTTTAAAAGGCATAGTGTAGTAGGCACATCATTCTTACACATAACGAATACTCTGGAAAGCAAGGCAATAATGAAGTCTCTAGTGTACTGGAAGGAGTCAACATTTTAAAAACTCCTACTGTTAATTCTCTCTCCCCCCACCCCTCTCTCTCTCAGAAAAGGAGCCTTTTGAAAAGTGAACAGTTATCCATTCTTTCAGGCTTCAGAGTTTCCTATATATCCAGTCTTCAAGAAGCAAACTCCATCTGCTTCCCCAGCTGTCTCCTCAGCTTAGCTGCAGAGCCAACGCAGCCAATCACGGGCACAGACGCCATTGCTTTTTAATGGCTGCAGAAACTAATTTGCAAACCCAATTAGTGACAGTGAATTGACATCTTAGTTCAGGGAATGACAAGTCACTCACTTCCCTTAGATGACTAGGGGAAAAGTGACCCTGAGGAGAGTCAAGACTGGGACAGCCATGATAGCTCTATGAAACCGCATCTCTGGGGACCATTGCAACTGGGGGACTCACGCTGGGCACCTAGAAATACCAGGCTGCCTCCTATAGGCTCGTCTCTGTATTGGGTCTCTTTTCTGCATACATGTGCTTTCTCTCCTTACCCAAAAGCATTTAGAGGAGGGAACAGGCTGTCTTCAAAGTATCAGTAGGAAGGTAGGTGAGTACAATTTAAGAGAAAAAGATTTAAGTATCTGCTGTTGTGTTTAGAGAGGCCGACTAGTAAGTGCTTCCCTGCCTGACTGGATGGTGGATCTCATCTCCGTGGTACTGATAGGGTCTGGAGCTCACATCTTAGAATGGGCACAGCACAGAGCTAGCAAATCCAACAGTCAGGATCACAGCTACTTAAAAGCACAGAGCGGGAAGGACTCCCCAAAGACATCAGGCGTCTGTGACACCGCTCATAGCTACAGAGCCTGTGTGTGGTCTACAGAACAACCCAGCGAAATCTGACACAAGGCTGTTTTCTCACAAAGAGCTTAACAGGCTGGTGAGATGGCTCAGCGGGTCAAGGCTCCTGCCGCCAAGCCTGCCGATCTAAGTTCAATACCCAGGACCCCAGATGGTGAAAGGTGTGAACTGGCTCCTGCCTGCAAGCTGTCCTCTGATCTCCACGCAATACGGCAGGTGTGCACTCACATTCATACATATGTACATTACATACACAAAATATTAATAAATTAAGTCTTAAAATTTAAAATAGACAGCCGGGCGGTGGTAGTGCACGCCTTTAATCCCAGCACTTGGGAGGCAGAGGCAGGTGGATTTCTGAGTTTGAGGCTAGCCTGGTCTACAGAGTGAGTTCCAAGATAGCCAGGGCTATACAGAGAAACCCTCCCTCGAAAAAAAAAAAAAAATTAAAATAGATTTTAACAGGCTCACAAAGAGTGAATGAATGAGTCACTAATAGATCTCCTCTTTCTACAACACAGTGCACTCTCAGGGCATTTGTCCACAGTGAACTAAAAAAGCACAGACTAGAAGGGAAAATGATTTAAAAAAAAAAAAAAAATGGGTAGTTTCCAGAATCAAATTCCTCAGAAGCCTTGGCCAGGATTGGGGATAAGGAAGTGAATTTTTTTTTTTGTTTTTGCAGTATTTGTGGGAGTTGATATGTGCTGTATAGGTCTCACACAAAGACTCCCCTCTCATGGAGTTGATATAGCATAGAACCTTCTGGAACCCATCTCTGGTAGTCCCCCACCCCAGACAGGACACCTGCATTCCATCCAGCTGTCCAGGGTCCTGAACATATCTCAAAAGACTTCAGACTTGCGGGCAGGCACATCTTGGATGCTAGCAGATCTCAAATGGCAAATCCCACTAGATGATAGCGTAGTTCTCTCACTAAAATAGACAGGTAACGGGGAATAAGGGAAGGCTATGTGGATAGCTTGGGTGATGGCAGTCAAGAGGGCTGACTCAGCCAGCTGTACAGTATACTGCCACCCACCCACCCTGCAGTCAACACTGTCCTCATCCGAGCCCTGGCAAAATGATACATGATTATATGCCATGAGGCAGCTTACAGGAGCTGTGGCCACAAATGTCACAGGCAGTGATGCACGGTACCCAAACACCAATTTGCAGTTAAGAGCCTGGTTTTAAGGCTGGGAGAATTCAAGGTGTTGGATGTGTGCTGCACAGCCTAGGCCCCAAGGACAACCTGTACCCCCTTGCTCCACAGCTTCCAAGGTAGAATTTTGAAAGCCTTTGGTCTGACATTATACTGTCTATTGGGTTCTGAGCCCATGAGAAAGATCAGCATCAGTGAATCTGTTCAAACTGGGATCCAATGTAAGGGTAACCTACTTCTGGGCATAGAAGAGCTGAGTGTAATGGCAGATGCCTGTAATGTCAGAGCTGAGGGCATGGTGAAGACATGCGGGTCTCTGGTGCTCCCTGGCCACCCAGTCTGGTCTACTTGGTGCATTCTAGGCAAAGACAGCATGGTGACTCGACAACAAAAAAAGGCCAGTGCCCAGAGGGCTTCCACATTCGGGCATATTCATGCTTCCACACCCACACACCCATCCACGTTCACAAAACCGCAGAGATCCACAGGAAACCTCCATTTCTTGTGTACTCAAGGGGACATTCCCTCAAATGGGCCTGATGTCTTTCATTTGAGGTGCTTGGTATCTTTTCTTTTGTGTGTGTGACTGGATCCCTGTAGGAGCATTAAACTCAGCGGAGTGTGTGTGTGTGTGTGTGTGTCTCACAAAGTCTTCCTGGGGAAGAAGCCCTTGCTGAAGTTACAATGTGTACTGCCTGCCGGAAAGTTCGATCCACCCATAGATGAGATCAAAGAGGTTAGAAAAAAATGTCAGCAAATGCCTCCTCTTCCTCTTTGGGCTTTCCCTTCCCTTTGGTGGGCTACTGGGAAAGAACCAGCCATAGCAAGCTCAAGACTTAAGTAATAAATAACTATAGCCTTCTGCCTCTGAACTCAATTGAGAAGCTGATCCTTGGGACCCCGTGGGAGGCTTATACCTTACCCGGCACTGCCATGGGCGAGGGCTATGGGGCAGGCGAAGCTGGATCATAATTCAGGACGGGGTGGGGTGTTCTTGGCTTAAGTGCCTTGGCTTGGAGACGGGACAGAGGAGAAAAATAAAATTCCAGCAGGCCTCAGAACAACCTGATTGTAAACTCTTTGTTAAAGAGTTTTATAGGGCCAGAAGGTTATGTTTTGAGATGCAGTCGGCTTACGAATTTACAACGGAATGAAACTCTGTCTTCCTTTTTATGTCTTCAAAAGAAACTGTTATTCCCCGCTCTGGCCACTTGGCACGGGAACCATCCAAAGTCCCTCGAGAAACATTCCCTGTTCTTCTGATGTTCCTTTTAAACATGTACCCCTTTTCCTTAAATAACTGAGGGATTTGTGAGCCTTTATTAAACCTGTTGTTAAGCCAGCAGGGAGGAGGGGCAGACAGGAGACCTGAACTGTTTTGTGTGAGCTGGATCCAGACTGCAGCAGGCACTTGGCTGCAGCTCTTCTCCACACTTTAGGTGGCCATCACTGAGCCCCACCCCAGGAACACACACGCCTGTGGATTTCTTGTCTCCCAGTTTATACTGTGGGCATCAGGTAGGGCCAAACTTTTCTGTGACATTTCAAAAAAGAGCTGTTTATCCCCCACGGGACTCCAAGGGGTGATAAGTCACAGATGGGACTAGTCTTCAAATTGCAGATTGAGTGGGAGGGAACTATATTCTGGCAGCATATAGCATGAGCCTAAACCAACAAAGGACTTCTTGGCACCCACGAATGACTGCTGGTCTGAGCTGCCAGAGAAGCAGCTCAGCTGAGGAAATCAGCTCAAGTATTTTTTGTTGTCTCCCCCCGAAAAAGGTGTCAAAACTTTTGGAATGCTGACAAGCTAGATGTGTCCCCGTTTACGGAGCTTGTTCTTTGGAATCCTTCCTAGGACACCTAACAGGGTGGTTTGGGGAATATGCCCACAATCTGTGTGGTAGCTGGACTTACACAGACACCCAGCAGGGACTCAAAGGGTCAGTGCCTGGGGCAATGACTAGCTACAGAGTTCACAGGGACAGGAAGAGCGATAGCTACCTGCTTCTGTGTGGTTTGTACTCTACCTAACCCAGACACTTCTCTAAAGGATCACATCTATAGACAGTGGGTGCTTGTGTGGACCAAAGGATGCAAATAAACACCGCATCTCCTGGCTTGTTTCTTATTCAAAGGCGAGAGAAAGGAAAGCTGAGATCAGAGCTTAGCTTTGAGTCTTCTTAAAAATAACCAAATCCTCACCCCTATTTCAAAGTGGTCAATTAGTAATTATCCCCATGAATTATTCTCTATTTTTGGTTTATCCCAACTGTGCTGCAGGCTACTAACACAGGCACTTTTTATAATTATTAAGAAACAACGGGCAATCCAGCAGTGACGGTCAACTGGGGAGACACCCGCCCACTGCTCACCTACTTGGTTGTATCTTCAATTAGTTTCCACTAGAGCTACTTAAGCAGCCAAGGTGGGGTTGACTTTGCCCTCACCTTGTTACACTATAACTGCTACGGAGCCACTGCTCACAACACACACACACATACACACACATCAGGGTGTTTTCCCAGGAGCCAGGCAGTTTTGACCTAGCCAGCTCTCTTTGGTCTTTCTTCCTCTTCCCAGATAAAACATCCCAGATAGCAAGTAAAAGAAAAAAAAAAGCCTCTCACCCACCCCAACCTCTTATTTTAGATTCTAGGCTACGTAAGTCCAACCTCAAGGTGAACCTGCCCTTCAAGTTATCCCAAAGCTGGGAGGGTCTCGAGCCATTTGTTGAGTTCAGCTACAACAATACAGTCTACGCTGCACATCTTACTCCAAAAGGACTCTGTAGCAGTCCTTCTCACACTTGGTGTGCTTTCTTGATGGCAGAGGAAGAGGGGCTAAAGAGGTGTACCCATCCGTCTGAGAAGAGTTCCAGATGAGACTTGGTTCCAGTCGGCAGTACTCTATGCCAGCGACAAGGCTGATGGAAAGTTTCCCTTTAAGAAAGCTGTAGAGAACGCTCAAACTCCTAACCTTAAGTCCAGTCACCAAATACCAGGGAATTCCGTCAAACTCACCAACAAGAAATTCATGGTTAATCGCTATTAGTGGAAGTTTGCCCCAAATATTGCATGAGATATACTTATGATAAAAAGTATTTCTTGCTTAGGCTTACAGTCCACTGGATAGCCTATGTTCTCTCCCTCACTCTACCCAGGGGTGGGGTGGGCACCCTAAGGACGCTGAGCTGTCAGTACAAGGTGTGTTCATTTGTTGACATGACAAGCTGGCCCCTGCAGAAGCTGGGTTGACTCCAGAGTGTTCATCTTTGTTACATTCCCAGCCATAAGTGCTGCCCTTCTTTCCTCTGTACACAATCACTGTGAGTTCACGACTAACGCAGAGAGGAAGACCGATGACTGAAACCAGGCAGGACCGAAGGGCTGAGCCAGGGAGGGGTGCTTTAGAAAATGTGGGCTCTAGGAGAGGCCCCTCCTCTCCCATGGCAACCCCATCTTTGGGTAAGAAGGTCGGGGCCCATGCTGACCAGTGCAGCCTGTCTCACAGGGACAGCAAGTGCCTGGGAATATGCTGGGAACCAAGTTCCCATGGCTCCCGTAGCTCCCTCCAACCCCCATTCAAAGGGACAAGAACAAACGTGGTCACCGGTCCCGGCTATATAGGGACCAGCCAATGAATGCCAGGAACTTCGGCATCATTTATCTTAGTGACACTGTGTCTTTGGCTCGCACCCAAAGGCTGATAGAAGGGCTTTTATGTTTATAATAAACAACTTAAAACTTAAAATCTTAAATAGGGCCGGTTGCCTATCCTAATCTGCCCACTTGAAACAAGCAAAACGAATGAACAAAACCTAGCTCATTTTACTCAATTCAGCGCATTTTACTTCTTCTGTGGCCAGCAGAGGAGACATACAAATCAGGCCTGCTAGGCTCAGCCTGCGACGGTCTCTTCAGGGCCTTTTTATCTCCATCAAGTCCCTCCCTGAGGGGCTGCTACACAGGATCTGATTCACATTGGCAGTAGCTGAGCCTGATGAACAGGAATGCAGAGCTCTCTCTCCCACTGCACATTGTCCAATTTACAGCCCGATACCTACTTTCTCTCTCAAATAAGTGATAAACAGGTCACACAGGACAGATCTGAGGTCAGAATTCCCTGAGGGTGCAAGGTGGAAGATGGGGGTGGGGGATACTTCACCTTTGGCCCTATTCTAGGGCCCCAGGGCACCCAGCCTGTGGTGGTGTTTCATTGGGCTTGGCTTCTTCCCTCTAACCCAGGCAGGCCACGGCTTCTAAGACTGCACATTCTAATGCAATGGCCAGGCCAGGCATCTGCTGAGATCAGGACTAAGGGCTGCCTGAGGTGCCCTCTCCCCTGGACTGACACTGGTCCCTTACAGGGTAGGTGGAGTGGGCCAGCCTGGTTGCATCAATGCCCTCCAGACCTTTCCCCATCACTGCTACAAACTGAGTGACTTTCTCAGTTCCTTACTGACAGTATCCTAGCGCCTTTCTCTTCTATCGGTAAACCGGCCTTTCAAAAGTAGAATCTTCCAGCAAGGAGTCTGTTCTTAGTAACCCAGCAAGAGTTCCACTGGGACCATTTTCACAATTGGTGAATCAATCGTCTATTTATTGACTTGTTGGTATACGTGTGTGAGTGTGGTTGGAGGTCAGGAGTCGACTTTGGTTGTCACTCCTCAGGTACCATCTATTTTGTGCTTTGAGACAAGCTTTCCTATCTGGTTCACTGATTTGGCTAGGCTAGCCCATCCGTGAGCTCTAGGGATCTGCTCGTCTCTGCATCCCCAGCAGGAATTACAAGCGCGTGCCACAGCTCTTGACTTTTGCTCTCATGAGTTTTAAGGATGAGATGCAAGCCCTCAAGCCTGCACAGGAAGCACTTTACTGACTGAGCCATCTCCCCAGCTCTGAAGTAGTTCCTTATCTTGTCTGAGACAGCGTCTTACAGTGTATCCAAGGCTGGCTTTGAATTCGAGATCCTCCTGCCTCTGGGATTACAGATACGTACCACCATGCCAACCAATGGTGGCTTATTGATCCTTCAGTAAGCTCTTTTGGGCTTTTTGTTAGAAATGATGATGACATATTCATTGGCTCAGCCTTCTAGGAAGCTTTCCCTCTGCTTGAAGGTCAAACATTAAAATCCTCTCCTGCTTGCCTGTTCCAGATTTGCAGAGAGCCGCAGGCTGATCTGGAAGTTTCTGTCAGTTTTCAAGACCAGAACAGTGCTGAGCACAAAACCCATCCTAGCACCTTTGCCTTTTTCCAGTTCTACCTCCTTTGAACTCACACTGGAGCCCCTGTCTAGCTCAAGACTCCAGACGCCTGGGCCTCTGCCCTCCTCCTCTGTATTCCAACCTACAGGAGAATGTCCCTTTGTACAGACACCTCATCTCAAGCCCTCAAGCCTGCTGTCTGGCTGGCTCTCTTCTGCTCATGTCAGGTTTAGCCCCAAGAGAGCGCATGCTGGCTCAACGTCCTACCTTTTTCTTGGCATGATGAGTCACGACTCTTTACTAACATGGTTTTCCTACTGACCTTATCACCAGTGTGTGTCTGCCTCTCTCTAGGAAAACTCCGTCCGCTACATTGATCTCTGAGCCCGGAAACATTGCCAGGAGGAGGGCACAGCCAGACACAGCGTCATGGCAACAAGCTACCGTCTTGCTCCTTTTTCTGTCTTTCCAACCCTGGACTGCTGACATTTTTCCAGAGACTCAGAGGAAGGGCAGCTACCAGGATGCAAAACCAGAAAGATGGAAGGCCTGGCTCTGGAGACTCCAGTTTCCCGGAGTTCTGTCTGCTCTTCTTACAAACTCCTTCCTCCTAGCTAGTTTTGTGTCAGGCGAACAGAATTCTGTAGTCTTAGGAAAGAAAACTGTCCAGACTTGGGATTTCAGGTGGTTTAACTTTGTCCACCTTCACCCTATCCTACAATTTCTTACACTGCGCATTTCTGCATGGTTTAAAACTAGGCTGTCAGCTCACACACAGCCTCGGCCAGCCTCTGTATCCACGATGAGATGGAGAAAGAGTGCTCCAACAGTTAGCAAAAGTGTTGTGAAAAAATGACAAAGATTTACAAGACGGAGATGCCTCTTGGTTGAAATTTTAGTAAGTAAACAGGAGAGAGGTACTGAGCAGGATGAACTGTGTTGGACATGTGTGTCTCGGGGCAAGGGGTGACTTGCATGGATATAGCCTTCATCTAACAGACCTGCTCACCACCCAGAACACACAGCTGGTGGTGACCCCCATTTTGAATAAGTCATGGCTTTTGAATGGACTGGCCAATGTGTGGCCCGAATGAGGTCTGAAAGGCCCTGCCTATTCAACTCCTTGAGGGAGCAATTGTGCTGAATTGCCTGTATAACTGTAGTCAGACCTGGGTTCATGTGCCTTGGAAAATATATCACTTAACTAATGTGCATATTTGGAGAGTTTCCTAAATGTACTATAATAACCTATACTAGGTACATATGCTGAACAAATGCCACCAGTGAGTTGGAAATGTAGTTTTAAGGGAACGTGGGACATCCATAGGTATGCTCAGAGTCCCCTTCACACCTACAGTCACTCAATAAGAGTCTGGACAAATACTGAAGCTCTATTTTTAAAATGCTGCATTTGATCCGCATGGTTTCTGGATAAACTACCCAGTCAATAAAAACAGCTTAATTCTGGTCAAGGTAAATTTCTTAGAAATCAGACCTGTATTTGGGATATCACACAAACCATTCCTGTTTGTGTGAGCAGAACACTGGAGTCGATTTAAATGCAATTTTTATACTTTAGAAAGTTATAGAGATCAATGACTTGGCAGCTGGCTGAAAAGTTTCCACATTTTAAAAATCTGGAGGCTGCATCTGTTAGCAGTTTCGAGTTCCTATCACAGACTGCCAGTTTGGTGCTAGCAAGCTGTCTTCCAATTAATGTTCCAGAAAACATTTATTTCAAGATTTGTAGAAGGAGAGCCAAATTTTCTGAGCTTCAGTTATGTGAAACAATGTCATTATTTCTGCCTTTTGTGAATCTTCTATGTCCAGAGTTAATAAGCAATGTGTTTTAAAGATGTTCTGTTTGCCTTCCTAAAGAGGAGCCTGACTCCAGAATCATTAATCTTGCATAGCCTCATGGATAACGTCATTAAAATATTTGAAGACAGGCTGAAGCGATGGCTACACAGGCGAAGGTGCCTGCTGAACAGGCTTGGAGGACTGAGTCTGGTCCCCGGAACTCGAGTAAAAATGCAAAGCTGCGATCTGACCGTCACATGTGCACATGTATGTACACACACACATACCACCACTACCACCACCATCAATAAGAATATTTTAGAAGACATTTAAAACCACTATCATGGTGTATACAGCACTCCCTTCTCCAATCCGCAGTCCCTTGTCTTCTGCCTATAAATGCTCAACACCCCCTCCCCAAAAGGTCTGTTTAGCTAGCTTCCCTCTTCCCCTCACAGCTAGCCCCCTGTGCAACCCCTTCCCTAAAGTCTTCAAATGTCTACAGTCTACTGAGAGCATCCTTCCCGGTCAAGTTTTGGGACAGGATACTCTCTGCAGACGATGGTGGTACACACAGCAGCACCCACAGTTTCTATGCCTCCTTGATATCTGCCACCAATGTCCCCTTTACTTCTCTGGCACCTGGAAATGCCAGGTCACTAGACTACTTGTTAAATGCAAAAGTAACTGAATGAGGCCGGAGCTGAACTGATGGCCAACGCGTGCTCATTCTTCAGAATCAGACAATGAATAAAAATCCCGAAAATGTACAGTCAGGTATTGATTTTACTTGAAACTGGAAAAAGCGGTTCACTGTCTGATACTCAGACCCATCCCACCACATCCTAAGTTTTTGGGTTACAGATCATCATCACCTGTCAGCTTTGTGAATCAAGCAGCATCCAAATACCTGTCAACTACAAAACCAGAGAGCATCCCGGACAGGCCACTCAGGGCACGGAGATCAACGCACTGTTTGAAGGCGGGCAGGCAGCACTCTGACCTTCCTTGGGTAAGAAAGGGAAAACCCAGCAGAGAGTTAGGCAATATGTAGGTAGTCCAGAACCTGCTATGACTGGAACATTACAGGAGGGGGTGAGACAGAGAAACTGAGGTTGACAGGCACACGCTGGCCTGGCTTTCTGTTCATAGAGGCAAGCCCTCACTCAGGCCGCCACATGCTAGCACAGAGCTGTGGGAGCAGTGGATGGGAGGCGGAGGCGGAGAACTGGTCATCGCGCTCTGGGACTGTCAGTGGTCTGATGTTCATGGCTCTGAGCTGTGAAACAGCTGCCGAGCAGAGCAGGGTTCGGACACTCCAGAACCATGGGGCTTTCTGTGGAGTTTGCTTGTGTTGAAGTTGGGGGTCTGCCGTCATGGGGACAGAATGGACATTACATCCTTTTTGCTTCCTTTTGAGCCTCAGGATTAGAGGCATGTGGGTTTTGGTGACTTGAGAACTAATGTTTACACTTTAAGGCTTGAGCCACAGGGTTGGTGTGCCAGACCTGTCTGCCAAAGGAAGACTGTTCTACAACCACCTCAGGTTGCCCTGGTAGAATGCTCTTGAATCCTGCTGCCAAAAGACTCTTCTGATGAGACGGGGCATCAGCCAGTAGTTGACAACACTGGTTAGACCCACAACTTGGGGAGCCCACACAAAGGTGACAGGGACTGATATGGCTATCTCCAAAAACGGGTTTCTTTTCTCTTCCCGTTTCTGTGAGATGTTAAAGCGTTAAGTATGTATGAAATAAGCACAAGCGTGCTCGTGACCCAAGGCAGGTGGAGGGCCAGAGCTTGACAAGCAGCCTGACAGTTAATATTGTCAATGAGACGGTAGCCTAGGAGACCAGCGTCTATCATGATTAGGTTGGCCTTAACTATGGACGGCACCATTCTCTGGGCTTGGGTCCTGATGCAATGAGCCAGCTGCCTCAAGCTCCTGCCACCACCATGAGTTCCCTGCCTCCATGGACTTACAGCAAAGGGGAAAGAAATGGATACACCCAACCTTCAATGCTCTCTGTGCTCCATCCTACCTTTGAACCCAATCTGCGATATGGAATCTGATAGAGAAGAAAGCTCCCTCCCAGCCTCTGGATGTTGGGAGAGAGAAGAAAGTGATAGGGTGCTACCTTGGCACAAGGACTCACAGTAAATGCTGTTGGTTGGGACGCAAGCAGAATGGCAAGAAGTTGCCCACTTTGGCCCTGAACTGCTTTCCTCTAAAGCTAATGAAGCATTGGTACCAAACACATCCATACCCTCTGCCCCATGGGAAAACTGCTAATCAAGGTTGAAGTCTACCATTGTCCGGATAGCCTGCAGTACATAATGGAAGGATCCCTTCATTATTAGCAGGGCTTCTCCTTCTCTGACCTTGTCTGGGGGATTCAAAACCCCTACACACGCCTTTACCTGAGGACTGTCATGGAGTCTTAGTCAGAGTACAGGGTCGACTTCCTTTCTCCTGATAAGAACCCATTCAGCTAGCACCTGGGATTCCTCGATGCTTCCCCATGCTCATGAGGCATTTTGGTGCCCTAAAGCCTTCAGCCAAGGACCTTCGCCTACCCTGGATATTCCTTCCCTCAGTCCCCTCACCCCTAAACTATACAAGCCTTTGAACGATCTGATTCCCCATAGCTGGTGTTGGTGTGTCAGTGTGTCCTATTCACCCTGTGAACTTACAGGCCCCATCCTCAAGGGCAGGGAGAACCACACTGCCCCACGTACACACCAACTGCTGACTTGCCTTTTAGAATCTCTAAACCACTGTTCCCGAGGCCCTCCAATCCACGAGGAGGGGAGATGTTAGCCCTACCCTCCACAGCCTTCCTCTGCTAACCACAGAGAGATGTTATTCTCTCTGTGGCCTGCCCCTGCCACCTGCCCTTTGGTCTGTCATTCACTGTCCCCCTCCTGTGCTCGCTTTGGTTCTGCGTTCTACAAGACACAACCAAGACCTTCTATGGATGAAAGACCTCCCACCCCAAACACAAACATACAATCTTGCCAGACTTTTCCTTTAGACAGCCAACTGAGTTTTCTGGTAAAGTGAGGGGAACTTGATTGTTCACTAACAGGCTCATAAACACAGGTGACCTGAACTGTAACAGGATACAATCGGTTCTTAGAGGCGATGGCCATTTTCAGCTGAGAAAATGAAGAATGGTCATCTTAAATAGGATTTC
Source organism: Mastomys coucha (assembly GCF_008632895.1). Classification (NCBI taxonomy): domain Eukaryota; kingdom Metazoa; phylum Chordata; class Mammalia; order Rodentia; family Muridae; genus Mastomys; species Mastomys coucha. The sequence continues at coordinate 4,269,463 of NW_022196911.1, read as the reverse complement.
CTGGGAGAAATACAGGAAGTGTTTAGAACTTTCCAGAATAATGTCGTTTTATAAGTGTCCTCAGGGCTAAACACAAGAGCATAGACTATTTCTAACAGTTGGCTTCCTGGTGTCAGACACTGAACACTGAAACCAGGTCAGGATACAATGGACTCACTTCCATTTTTGTTCTCCCGGAATCCCCAAGACTGGCACGCATACAATTCCCTCCCCCCGACTTGTTCCTCTGAAGGGTATACAACACCCACACCAAGAGGCTGGAGAAATGAAAAGTGGCAAATCTACTTAAATATTATGTCTAGCTCTCTGTAGAGATCAAGTGGGCCATAGACTGTTACAGACTAGTAAGAGAAAGGTCAGAGTGACCTGGTCAAGAAAACTAGCTACGATCTCCTTCCTCTTCTGAAGCAGAACCAAGGCCTTCCCTTCAATAGAGCAAACTAAACATTTCGCTATCACCCAGTTCATCTCTCCTGGATCATCCACGGCTCTACCACTGGAGACAAAGACTCTCATGTCTACAGGCAAACACTGCTGACGCTGGACTCTCTCAAGACAGGACCAGTTAATGCATGGGCAAGGGCTGTGGACAGCCATAGGAACGCATTGTGGAAGGGCCTACAGGGGAGGTTATGGTCATGACATACATGATCCTTCAGAACAATGTCTAAATGAGATAACTGTCGCCAGTTCTTGTAACACCATGCTAGGATTTGATGTATACCATCGGCTGCCATCTGCAACAGTCCTGTGAGGAACATTCTGCTCTAGCCTGGCCAGGGGCTGAGGGAAGCCAGACTCAAGACACTGGCGTGGTTTCCAGACTCCTCAAGACAGTGGTGCGGCAGATGTCGCCTTCGAGTTGGAAGCCATGGTCCTCTCGAACGACCTTCGCTCTAAGTTTCAGGTAAAACAGACTTGCTAGTGTTTTCATCCAACAACAAAAATCAACTTTCTTAATTATGTTCAGGAGAATGTCAGTGTTTCCAAATGAAGAAGACAATTAAGCAGAACACAATTTGGAAAAACAGTTGGTGTTGAGAGAGAAAAGGGATCTGTACTAAATGTTCACCGGCACCACAAAGCGAAGCAACAATCACACACTTCTTGGCCTCCTAAAATTAGAAAAGGCAGCTCCTTGTAAATCAATCAATCAATCAATCAAAAAAAAAAAAAACCCACACTCCACGCTCCAGGGTTGCATAGGGATCCTTGACTGAGTTCAAAACTAAGGTTGAGCCATAAAAATTAACTTGGGGTGGAGGTGGAGGTGGGGGGCTGGAGAGATGGCTCAGTGGTTAAGAGCACTGACAGCTCTTCCAGAGGTCCTGAGTTCAATTCCCAGCAACCACATGGTGGCTCACATGGGATCTGATGCCCTCTTCTGATATGCCTGAAGATAGCAACAGTATACTCATATACATAAAATAAATAAATCTTAAAAAAAAAATTAACCCGGGGGCTGGGAAGATGGCTCAGTGGGATAGGCGCTGGTTATGTAAGCATGAGAACCCGGATTCCCAGCACCCGTGTAAAAATCTGGCACGGTGGCCCACGGATCTCTATCCCTAGTGCTGAGGTGTAGGGACAGGCAGCCTACTCAAAACTGTGAGCTGCAATTGTGAAAGACCCTGCCTCAAAACAAAACAAAACAAAACCAAAAACCCACAGTTAACCACTGGCTCCGCAGGCTCCACTCGGACAAGTGCGCATGCGCGCATTCACACACACGGACGCACACATACACATACCCCTACCTAACTAATATCGAAACAGGCAAGTTGTCTATAACGAACACAAAATGGCAGGTACAATGTAGAGAAATGGAGCAGTCAACACAAATTTTTCAGAACCACAAGTGCCCTTGAAATACAAACCTGACGTGGACATGGAGGTGCACCCCTTTAATCCTAGTACTCAGAAGGCAGAGGCTGACAGATCTCTGCGTTTGAAGCCAGCGTAGTCTATACAGTGTGTCCCAGAACACAGAGAAACTAAAACTAAAAACTAAATGAATAAACCACATGCATATGGTGGTGGTGGTCCTGTTTGACTTCAGGTCTTGTGCAGATGCTAAGTACAGAAGAGCATCAAATGCTAAGGGCCCCTCCACAGGAGTGCTTACAGACAAAATGTTGACGGGAAGAACTTCAAAAGTATTTCTCCCATGCAATTACCCTCTCTCATTTACTGGGCAAGTGTCCGAAGTTAGAATCCTCAAGATACAAAACAAAACAAAACACCCCCTTCCAAAAAAAAAAAATCCTATAATATATGTAAATGAAAATGTTATAATGGAATTTATTATTTTGTTTGCTGGTTAATTACTATTTTTAAAATGGAGGCAAAAACAAAAAACAAAACCAAAACCAAAATAAAACAGCAAAACACTTAATTTTTTCTTCTATTAAAAAAAAAAGAAAGATGAAAACATTGGGCAGGGACTGGGGATGTAGCTCACTCTGTGAAGTGTTGACTTAGAATGCATGAAGCCTGGGTTTCAGTTCCCAACACCACGCAAACCAGGCCAAGCCAGGCATGGTAGCCGATACCTGTGATTCCTTAAAAGACGAAATCGTAATTTTTGAAAGATTTAAAGGAGATAGAACAATCTAGTAAGTTCTGTCATGGTGTCAAATGCAACCCACTTGGATCCAAATCCAGCAGAGTGGATGTTAGGAACACAGCGTGGTATCAAGATGGGGGGCCCTCAGCTCGACTCTGCTCAAGCTAGCTGTGTGACCTGAGGAGGTGCACTCTGGGCTCATCTGTGAGGTGAATGCTCTCACCCATTCTCATAGAGCTGTTAGGAAAAGAAAATAAGTTGTAAAGAACCTAGCACAGCAGAGGCTCGGTACATAGCAATGAGCGGTATTATTCTTTAGTGGCACTAACAAACGCAACTCAAAGGGCTGGAAGGATGGCCCAGTGCTGAAGGCTATTCTTGTAGAGGACCTAGCTGCTTACGACCACCTCCAACTCCAGTTCCTGGGGATCCAACAGCCTCTTCTGCACTCTGTGGGTACTTCATGCATGTGATACATGTGTAGGCAAAACAACTATGCACATAAAGTCAAAAAGTGAAAAACACATCACTTGCCAAGCGAGCATGGGGATGAGAGTTCGAATTCCCAGCACCTATGTAGATGACAAGGGGCTATCCTGTGGTCTTTGGCTTGAGGCAGAAAAGGGGGAGTCCAAGAGCAGGCTGGTTGGCCGGACTAGCTAATATGGAGACATCTGGCTTCTCCCTTCCATGATAAGGTGGAAAAATCACTAAGCAAGATAACCCAGCATCACCTCTGGCCCCCACCTGCATGTGCACACACACACACACAAACACACACACACTGACTTTTTTTGTTGTTATTCTTGAGACTGTGCATGTGAGCACGCATCTCACAAAGCAGCCCAGGCTGGCCTTCAAGTTGAGCCCCCCCAAATGCTGAGCTGCAGGAAAACTAACACCGTGCCTTCACGGAAGTTAAGTTTCCTCACGTTCCCAAGGCGTTTTTTAACTCTGTGCTGTTAGCAGGTATCTGCTCTAAATGGCTGGCGTCTTCACTTGGATTTTGGGGGGAGGATGCATGCAGAACTGCCCTGCCCTGCCATCTCACAGCGGTGGCTGTCCTCAGCCCCTGCCCCTCCTCCCATTTTCAGAGCCCAGGCATCTTCCTACCCTAAGAGGATTTGCAAAGCTTCACCCCATATCATCACACAGAGCCCAGTAAGCATGCCTGCCATGGTCTCCTCTCCTTTCTGGGTTAGCAAACGAGAGTTCTCACTCGGGGATCTCTTGGGAGCTCTAATTTCAGCTGTAACACACAAAGTTGCTAAGGCCCGAGATGAACTCCTTCGAGAGTCTCAGACAGCATGTGGCTCCAGCCCCAGTCTCACAGACTGCCGCTCTGTGCGTCCCATCAGCAAGCCAAGCTCTGCCACACTGAAGGATTGCTAGGGCCCCATGGAGATTGTGAGCGCCTGTGGATGAAACCTGCCTGCTAGACACAGGTATGAACCTTACATCAGGTACCACATCAAGGCTCCCCTGGCTCAGGAAGAGCCGTTTAGACTCATCCACCACCCGGCCTTTGAGGACAGTGCTGGCTTTTCTCTACACAAAGCTGCCTCCTTGTTCTGCTCTATGGAGACCCACCAAAGCTTCCACCTCTCGAGTAAACTTCCAAGTAGGCACCTTGTTCTTGCGGCTGGGTTGCTGCAGGAATGGCTTTGTGTCGCCATGCTCCCGGTTTTCAACAATGAATACAAGATGGCAGAGGCCTGGCCTTTCCATGGCGTGCCTCCCACCCACCTCTGACACAGATGCTGACAAATGTTTGGTAACATGTGCTTTCCTGAAGGTCTGGTAAGAGGGAAAAAAAAGAGAGAGCAGCTTTCACTGAGACTCTCTCTCCCATTCAATCCCATTTCCCTGTTTTGTAAGACGCTTAAGAATGAACGCCCACTGCGACTGTGGCTGAGTTCTCCTGGAATCTACTACCTTTATTTAGTCCTCTTTCTTTTCAAAATCTAGTAATGTGAGCGACAGACGCAAAGTGACCTGTGCTTTCCATATTTCAGGTGTTCTCTTGACATTCTCAAGAGCTAGCTGCACAGAGCTGCCATGCGCTGACCAGATATTCCACCAGGGGTAGCAAGCTCAGCTCCAAAGGTAGATTGCTTTTCCCTTACCTAGGTCTTGTAAACAACTCTAATGGAACTCAATGAGTCACAAAGGGGACAGAAGATATGAAAAGCAGTGGGAAGGTTAGCTAAGGACAGGAAGGATGTTGGGGGTGGGCGACAGGGACAAAAGTGGGTAACAGGTGAATTTGAAGTAAATGTATGAAAGCGCCATAACGAAACCCACTGCTGTGCCTAATTAATATCAAACAAATATTTAAATGACCAAAGTTTGAGAAACATTTGTAGTCAGAATTTTACATGTAGAACAGATGTGTGCAGGTGTAATGTCTGAACATGAAACACAGAAAGATAAGGTGGAATAAGGATGCTTCCTTCTGACCCAGCACACAGCCCTTCTCATCAGGCCTGAAGGGGAGGGGAAGGCAGGAAGGGAGAAGAGGGGACCCACCACAGATGCCGCCTCGCTTAGGACTCCCGTGTCATGTTACTTGTACTGGTAAGGACGTGGGCATGCCTGTGCCCTGGGCTTCACCCATTTAACCTGAGTCCTTCACGTGACACTGTAGACATACCTGACCTCTGGCAAGCCACAAGACCCCTTTCATCCTCCCCTTTTCCCAAGTCAGCCTTTGCCATGGCTGGTTAGTCCTAAATGTCCCCAAAGCACACTGCTTCATCCCAGAATAGATAGGCAAATGCAGTCAGTTGCCTGGCTACAGGATCGCCTTGGGACTGCCCCAGAAACTGCTCAGGAGCAAAGATCTGCCTTATTTCCACATGCGCCTGGTCCTCACGTAGCTGTGGAAATGGATGGCTGGATGAATGAACTAACTGTTGGGAAAATAATCTCAAGCTATAATCAAGTTGAAAGTTTAGTAAATTAATAGATACATTTTAAGCTAGAGCTTTCATATACCAGGAAAAAAATGATAGCATAAATTTAAGAAATAACTTCTTCCTTCATAATATATGAGGGAATATAATATAATACTTCCATTCATATTTAATAAAAGCACTGTAAGATTGAAGTTTTAAAAATAAAATTTCAATAAATCTCAATATTAAAAAAAAATCACAAATACCAATTTCAGAGTTGCTGAAATATATTTAAGTATTACTTGAGGCAACTCCCTGAGCTTCTGTAATAGACATATTGATCAAACAAACCTCAATACAACATCAAGCAGAAAACTTAAAATAAGCAGGGAAAGTAGTATTTCATCTACAATAGTCTTATGTACTAAACTTATAAAATGCACAGAATATATAAAGTCCATTATTCATTTGCCCCCTCCCTCATACCCACCCCCTGTCATGTAACTTCTGAGATAATAACATATTCCAGTAAAGTCCATGCTGTCCCCCAACCCCTGGATCATCCGAGCCAACGGACTTGGCCTGGCTCTCTGAATCTCGACTGTTAAGACGGGACGGTCTCTCGGGGAATAGCTCATGGACACAATTTTTAACATCTTGTCTTAGAAATATCAGGCTCTTCAGTTAATGGAGGAGGTACTGGAGTTTTTGGACTTCTGTCTCCTCTAAGGAGTCTGTACCGTCCCTGAAGAAACCCTCCGAGCTCACGCATCCAACAACTGACTGTAGTAAGTCGGGTGTGACATGCACCGGGACAACTGGTTTACCTTACCTACCTAAAGGCCATACCTACAGACAAATCAGATCGTGGGCTTTAAAAACACATTTTAAAAATTTACAACCAGTCCCATTCCTCAAGACCAAATGTAGACTACAAAAGATGGCTCAGCAGGTAAGAGAACTTGTCACCAAGCCTGATGACATGAGTCATCTTTAGGATCCACAGAACACAAAGAACCTGACTCCTCCAGATTGTCCTTGAACTCCAGATAAATGTCCTGGTGGGCGTGAGCCCTCACATGAATACATGTAATTAAGATATTTTTCAAAAAAAAAAAAAAGCTTCAAAATGCTCCTGTGACACACATTGGGCTTCCTTTTAATTACAGAGACCTTGGTGGCAGATTTCTGTTCTATATAAATGGAACCATTATTGCTCTGAATTCTTGAGTTGAACACCATTTCCTTATAATTGACAAGGCAGATTTCTAACATGAAAAAAAATTCACCAGCATATTAAAATATTACCATGAAATCATATATATATATATATATATATATATTTATATCTGTCTCATGTCTTCCATTGAAACCACCACCATTGAATACAGAATAAATAAATAGTAACACATCAACACAACTCACTAAGAAGGGTAGCTGCAGGTGATTACTCCAGAAGAGAATATTGGGCCAGCAGAGGGAAGCTCACTGAATAAGCACAGGAACAACTTCAAAGAAAAAAAAAGGAAAAAGAAAACTTAAGTAATTAGTGGTCATATACCTGTCTTGTTCCTTGATATGGAACCAGGAAAAAAAAAAAACCTGTGGGTTAGTTAGAGAAAACACAAAATAAGGTCTTTTGATCCGTAAGGTGTGAGAATTATTACGGCCTGCACTGCTTGGCGTTTACTTTAGAAAGTTGACGGGATCAGCAGACTGAGTGTTCCCTGGATCCCGGGGTACTTACTGGTCTTCAGGCTTTCTGGGTGCTACCTTGGTGGCCGCACCAGGAGGCTGGTGCTCTCAAACCAATGCACAGAGAAGGGAACTACAAGGACACAAGAATGAAGAGGGGCAGACCGGGTCTCAATCGTCACCAGGTGAAGATGGTGGCACCGGAAGGACCTGAGAGCATCAGCGTGTCCTGTAGGCGTGTTCTGAGCCACTGCCTGTGGTAGCATGCGCTAACTCCCAGGCTCGTCATTTCCACTGCACTCTTCTTACCGAGACCACCAGGCTAGTCCGAGACGGGCATAGCGTGGTTGTCTGTTAAGGGATCCATCGCGATTGTATTCACAACAGCACTATGGTTGGTTCTTAAACATTCATACCAGCAAACGCAGAGAACATTAGAGGAAGGGACTCTCCCGGCGGACACCTCAGACACTAAAGGGACAGGGGTGACAAGCACGTGACTGCGAGGAGGCAGCGAGCCCCTCGCAACTCAGCACGCATGCGTGTGGGAAGAGGTCAATGATCCCATGGAGCTTTATCTGCAGGCACCGGGCTTCGTTTAAGAGTAACTGTGTGTGGAGTGGGAGGAGTAAGCCCTCGGAAATAGTGATAACTGGCTCTAAGGCACCTCCGCAGCCCTGGTCGCCTCCTACGGGGGCACAGTGACCTCTACTGGCAGAGACACAGAGTGCTGATGTGATTTTCCTCCCCTAAACGTGCCAAGCCGACCACAGGCATTCAAGCACAGGACAGAAAGAACCGTCCAGTGCTTCAGCTCAGTCCTGCAGGCAATTCAGACCACTGCCGTAGTTATCGAAGCAGCTACAGAAATATTTTTTGAGGTGTCTCCTGCATAACTGGTTTCCACAGGCACCAACCACGGAAGGAAAGAGTACATCAAAATGTGTTGCAACTCCCCAAGGCCACGACTTGGTAGCCCACTTTCTCGTGAACGTCTGTTTTCCTGTTTCGGTTAAAGCTTTGGACTTTCCCTTTATTTCCTAACAGTTGCCAGAAATAAACTGTAGACATTTTCAAGTTTATATATCGTAACTTGGGATAATTAAATTTAACCTGGACATGAAAAAAAAAAAAATGTCAAAACACATACCTCACCCCAAGGGTCCCGAAGCGCCACCATGTAACCATGGGAACACATGTGGGCCAGAGACTTTGCGTGTGTGAGTCCGTGTACAAGTGTACAAGAACCGATGAGGGTATTCTTAAATCTCACGGGCTGAAATGACTTCCTTAGTAACTTTGTTTTTATAAATTTCTACTGCAGAGAACGAAGTAGTAAAGAATTCAGAAAGACACCTGTTGGTGATGTATATATTAAAAGCCCAACCTGATACCAGAGAAATAACAGCTTCCTTTAACCCTCCCTCCTTTTTTCTTTGTTCTTTTGTTTTTGTCATACATAATAAAAATAAGCGCAGGCTGGTGAGTCCACCTCTCCACAGAGAACAGACACAGCTTGGGCTGGAGAGATGGCTCAACCGTTAGAGACCAGACTCACTTCCTAAAGTGTCAGAAAAGACGCACAGTCTCCCTCAGTACAGAGCTTACTGAGAGGAATAGGGAACTTTGTCAATACTTCAGCTTTCGTTATTCCTGTTTGCTACTATGCTTGTATTTGCTGCTGCATTTAAAAGACAGGACCAGGGACCCAAGGGCAAATCGAACACCATCCTTGATCCAAGGCACTGGCAGCAGAATGCTTTAAACAACTCTCCCTTAAAACACAGAAGTTTTTCATCAGTAATGTAAGGTTTTTCAGGGTTCTATCTCCCTCAGACAACATCATCTGCATCTGAAGCACCACTCTCCCCTTCTTTTAGACCAGCGGTTCTCAACCTGTGAGTCGAGAGCCCTTTGGAGATCGGAGACCCTTTCCCAGGGGTCACTTAAAAAACACAGATGTTTATATCACGACTCAAAACAATAGCAAAATTACGGTTATAAAACAGCAATGGAATGGTTTTATGGCTGGGGTCACCGCAGCAAGAGGATGAGACAGGAAATTACAATGTCTGGGAGCCCAGAACGCCAATACAGCTGACATGGATCACCAGTACGAATACTGTACTCCATTTGCAGGAGAGAGTTCTCAACAACTCAAAGCAGTTAATGGCGGGATGTAGACCAGTTAGCAGAATGGGGCTTAACATGTGTGATTCCCTGGGGGTGAGTCCCAGCATCACAGAGAACCAGACGTGCCTCACCCCAGTAATCCCAGCTCTGGGGAGGTGAAGGCAGAAGGCTTGCTGTAGGTTCAAGTGAGGAGACTGCTCTGCCTCCCAGCCTCCTACCCTACTCTGAGCTTACAGGTTCGTGCCCTCCTTACACAAAGCCAAAGCCGACACCAGAAGAGCGACTTTCTACAAAGTCAACTCCAACCTTTGGAAAGAGTTCTGGGTTTTGAGTGAAAAACTCCTACACTAATTCCGATACCTTTGCCACACGACAAAAGACATCCAGGAATATGGTAATCTTTAAGCTCTGCTTAAACCGCTCCTGAGATCGAGAAAAACAGGAAGCGACTAAAACAATCTCTAGGACATTTGGTCAAAGGGATTTTGGTTAACCAGAGAGTGGAATTTCATGGCAGCTTCACAAAGCGATTGCACTCTTGGTGTGTGGTGGAAGCATCCAGATAGATGTGTGCAGTCCCTGAAACAAACGTTGAGGCTGGCCCACTGGTTACTAACTCATAGCTTACGGTACTGCATGAACTGTATACAATGAGCATCTAGTGAGACAAATGACACAACACATTCTGAGGACTATGGGGGTTAGATCAGTGGACAAGACAGCTTGCTCTGCAAGGGTAACGATGTGAGTTCAAATCCTAAGCAACTACATTAAAAAAAATTAAAAATAAATAAATAATAAATAAACCTTCCTGGGCTATACTTGCCCTGTGACTCCAGAGTATAGGGAGACAAGAGGATCTAGAGAGCTTGCTGGCTAGACAGTGTAGCTGAAAGGATAAGAGAGCCTGTCTCAAAGTAAAAAGGTGGACAGCCACAGAGGAAGGCAGGCACCTGATGCCCTACTGTGGGCTCCAGATGTGTATTCATGACAAGTGCACCATGCAAGCATGCAGGACACCAAGTATCATGGGAGTGTGCAGTAGGCTGCGTCTTTCTGAATGACCAAAGGGGAAGAAAGGCGCTATAAGATTGTTGTGAGAGGTTCTCAAGACAAAATGTTTCCTATCTGTGGAGATTTCTGCTGCAAACACTAAAAAGCCTGGCTGTGACAGACACTACTTGGCATGCGATACTACAAGAACCAATTATTGGTGTTGGTCCTCAAGATATAGAAATGGCTGGCAAAATCTGTGCTTAGGATAGAATTCTTCATGAAGTGGAAGAAGGTAAGGAGGAAGGAAAAAAGGAAGGAAGAAAGGAAGGAAGGAAGGAAGGAAGGAAGGAAGGAAGGAGGGGAGGGAGGGGGAAGAAAAGAAGGAAGGAAGAGAGGGAAGGAAGGAGGGAGGGAGAGAAGGAGAGAGGGAGGGAGGGAGAGGGAAGGAAAGACATCAAGACCATTACAGTTGAGAACTGTACATAAAAGCTTTTGGAACATTATCAGGATTCAAACAATACTTTTTTTTTTCTTTCAAAAGCATTCAGACAGAAGCTACACTATCCAGGATGAAGCTCTACTGGAGCTGAATGGAACTGGAGCAAGAAAGCAAAACCAGAGCAGAATGGAGCTGAGGACCCCCAGAGGGGCTGGGCCAGAGAGAACAAAGCTCAGCAAGCTTAGTGAATAAGCCATGAAATAAGTACCACACGTCATCTATATCCATCCATGTATCCACCTATCTATGCATCCATCAAACCATCCATCTATTCATCCATCAAACCACCCATCTATCCATCCATCAATCCATCTCCTACCCATCCATCAACCCATCTACTCATCCATGCATCCATCACACCATCCATCCACTCACCCATCCATCTATCCATCCATCCATTTATTCATCCATCTACCCATTAACCCACCCATCCATCTATTGATCCATCCATTCAGTCAACCATCCATCCACCTATCATCTACTTATCATCAATCTATATCTATCATCTACTGATCTATCATCTATACATTTATTCCACCATCTCCTTACCTACCTATCAGTCATCTGTCAGCCTGCCTCTCAGGTAGGAAAGTAAAGTCCACTATGTGAGGAAGGAAGACAAGGAGAGGCATGGAGACAGGAGAGGTTAATGGAAAGTGATGTGAATAAAAATGTCTTTGTGAACCTTCTCACTATAAACGGCTTATACTACAATTTAAAAATGAAGTAGATTTTCCTTGGAACAGCTTTTTTGAAGACATTCTCAGGAGTAACCATGAAAGAGGGAGGGAGCCAGGGCCCTTAGTGGCACTTAGGAGTGGTGAAGATGCACCAGAAAACCTGAGTGTTCTATCTTGCGCCTGCTCAGCCCACTTACTCTGTGCTTGTGCAATGCAGTGCTACGTACTTTGCTATGTCAAGATGTGTGTGTGTGTGTGTGACAGAGAGAGAGAGAGAGAGAGAGAGAGAGAGAGAGGAGAGGGAGGAGAGGGAGGGAGGGAGGAAGGGAGGGGGAGAGGGCAAGAGACAGAGAGAGACAGAGAACTTGAAAAGAGATGAGAGAGAACACATGTAACTTTTAAAATCTACCCAAACGGTACCAGGGTTGGACTAATTTGGAACCCAATAGAAGACAGTAGGGAAGAGAGAGGCACCTGGACCTATTATGTCAATAATCCTCTTTTAACACTGAGGACAATTTTATAATTCAGAAGGTTTGTGGCTGTAATTGTCCCCAGGTCAAGTGTCCTGCCCACTTAAAGACTGCTCATTTGGGGTTGAGGGTTAAAACTCTTGACCTTCTCATCTTTTGAGGGAGCTAGTCACACGATCATAGAGTGCTTGGCCCCCATGAGCACATACCAAAATCAAAACCTTGCACAAGTGAGCTGGTGGCAAAGCTGGTAGAAACGGTAAAGGAGGAGGGATGGAAACAGTGGCCAGGGGTGGTGGCAGTGCCAAGAGTCCCAGCTGCTCGGGAGGCCGAGGCTTCTGTCCAGGTATGCAGGGATACACTACACAACAGGGCAGGGGAAGGAAATAGTAAAAACCTGTATAAAAATCAGCTAGTCAGGAATAATCCCAGCTCTCAGAAGAGGCAGGGAGATGGAAAGGGAACTCCAGAGAAGCTCACAGCAAAACACTCAAAAAGCAAACAGAAAAACAACAAAACTGTAGCACACTTCAAAGGATACTGTGTACATTGCTTCCAGTATGATAAAACATGCAATGCATGCAATGCCTACACAGGCCACAAGAGGGCGCCAGATGCCCTGGAGCTGGGAGTTACAGGGGATTGTTAGCAGCCAAACACTTAAACTGGGGCTGGGTAGTGCACTTGTCTAACCACAGCACCCAGGAGGAATGAGGCTACAGGCAGTCTCTGAGTTCAAGGCCAACCTGATCTACAGAGCAGGTTTCAGAACAGGGAGGGCTACACTGAGAAACCCTATTTTGAAACACCCCCACTTAAAAAAGAAAGGGCACTACTAGGAACTGAACTTGGTCTTTTGAAAGAACAGCAAGAGCTGTAAGCATTGAGCTATACCCCCAGCCTCACCATTTTTTATTTCTGGTCAGGGTCTCATGTAGCCCAGGCTGGCCTTGAACTTCTGACCCTCCTGCCTCTCCCGTGTGTTCCAGGGTACAGTGTGCACCATGGTGTTCCAGTCTCTAGTGACTGTATTTATTTCACCCAGTAGGCAATGCTATTTCTGGAATACTCTAATGACAGGAATTTCAGGATCTTCTTTCTCATTTAGAAACTTCAATCAAGTATTTTGTGTCACAGGCTTAAGCTAATTCTTGTCCTTATTAGATTCAACGAAACCTCTTATTTTTTCATTAAAACACACAGCTCAGCTGTACAGAAAACCAGCAAGCCACCTGCACTAGGGTTTGATATAGACCCAGTGTGCTTTAAGAGGGAGTCCAGGAACCCTATTAACCACCAAACATCTTTACGTTTCTTTTTAAAAAGGTAAAAGGCGATCTATATTAAAAATCACATCGGCAGAGGTGAGGCCAGGGCAAATCCCTGGGAGAGCTTTTTCAGGCAGGAGACAGGCAACACAGTTGTTACCTCCAGACAGTCTCTCAAACAGAACCCATTCCTGGTTTACAGAGTTATCTGAATGCAGGGTAGTGGATCGCTTCCTTCTGCCTTTGGGTCTCTCTCTCTCTCTCTCCCTCTCTTTCTCTCTCTCTCTCTCTCTCTCTCTCTCTCTCTCTCTCTCTCTCTCTCTCTCTCTCTCTCTCTCTCTCTCTCTCTCTCTCTCTCTCTCTCTGTAGACAGCAGGCTTCCCCTCACAGATGTTGATAATGTGGGCACGTTACAAAGAGGCACTTTAGTTTCGATGCTACCAAGAAACCAGGAATGGGCAGTATCATGCCCTACCGACTGTATAGTTCAGTCGGGAGTTACTGTCTCTGGGACCCATTCCTAGCCCAACTAAAATGACTGTAAGTTCATGGTTACTTAATTTGTCAGTTAAATAAGTAGGGAAATGGTGAGAGTCTGAACTTTCATTTTACAACCAACCAAAGGCCAAGAAGCTAAGGGGGAGCCAAGGAGTAATTATAGTCTGTAACATCCCTGCCTGCACACTGTAGGACTCCTCCTGCCATTCCTAGATAGTGATGCGGAACTGTAGTTCTCGCTTTGACCTTCTTTAAAGAGCTGGCAATGGCTTAAAAATGCATTCAGTGGACTCGGTGGTCACCACAGCATCCCCTCAGAAGGTGTGAGGATTATTGCAAGGGAGTTCTGAATGGGCAGTGCAGACCCAAGTAGACGTCTCTCAGCTCTTCCAACTGGTTGATATTAGTTCTGTTACGGAGGATGAACGTGGCCAACACTGCAGGCTGGCCTGTTTGTATTCAACTCTTGGAGTAAGGGCCTAGGCTGTGTAGTTTACTATGCAACAAGAACTAACTGCATTGTAAGAAACTCGAGGCTGGGAAGAAATGACTCAGTGGTTTTGTAAAAGTGCTTGCTATGCAAGCGAGAAGACCCAAGTTCAAATCCCTAGGACCCACATAAAAGCTAGATGTACAGTTGAAGATCCTGTCATCTCAGCCCCCTAAGAGGAACCATATGTAGGAAATGGGAGAAACAGATCCTGCCTCAAACAGGGGGAAAGGCATATGAGGGGGCACGCCCATGCAGCTTCTCGTGGATGTGCATGCACACACATGCTGAATAAAACATAGGACAAACTCCACTTTAAATACCAGCAGATCTAATATTCTTCAGGGTCCACTTGAGAACTGAGATGCTCCAACTACAAAAGAAGCTGGTAACACCGGGCAGTGGTGGTGCACGCCTTTAATCCCAGCACTTGGGAGGCAGAGGCGGGCGCATTTCTGAGTTCGAGGCCAGCCTGGTCTACAGAGTGAGTTCCAGGACAGCCAGGGCTACACAG